>NC_133620.1:84120309-84433642 GCF_048593235.1 Sminthopsis crassicaudata | reverse complement strand
TCAAGCTGCTCATAGTCTGCTGGGGGAGATAGCATGTAAGCAGTTATGCACCAACAGGATATATACAAGTGGAAAAGTACTCATATTAAAATGGACCCAGAAATAAATTTCTATAGAAGGTAGGACTTGAGCTGAGATTAATGAAAGTCTAGGAAACTGAGAAGCAATGAAGAGGGGGGAATTCCAGGAATGGGGAAAACCAGTGAACGTTAGTGAAAAAAGACAGTGTAGGGAATAGCAAGTGTCCTTGGATCATACAGTATAAAAAGGGGTGCAAAATGTAAGTCAAATGGAAAGGTAGGAAGGGTACAGGTTAGGAAGGACTTTGAAAGACAGGCTTTTTAATTTGATCCTAGAGCCAATGGAGTGTATTGAATTGGGTGATATAGTCAGACCTGCATTTTAGGAACATCAGTTGTATTGAAATGGGGAAGAATTTGACAAACCAGAAGTATAATGCAGTAGTATGGGGGTGAGGTGTTGGGACCTTGCACCAGTGTTGTTGCACCAGAGAAAAGAAAGGAATACATACTAGAAACATTATAAATGTATAAATGATAGGGATTGACCTATGATTGGTTATAGGAAGTGAGTGAGACTGTGTCAAGAATGACATAGAGTTCGCAAGCCTGGGGGAGTTGCTTTATAGTTGGCCAACAAGTTTTAATTAAGCATGTCTTATGTGATGTGTTAAGTACTGGAAATTAAAAAGAGAAAAGCAGTTTCTGCTCTCAAAGAGCATCTCAAGGAAGACCTTTAACATTACTAGGGAAGTTATGAAGAGGGGATGGTTTGGGGGGAAAATAATTGAATTAAAATTTAGACTTGTTAAGTTTAAAAGTCTATGGGAAACCCAAATGGGCAGCTAGCTGACAAAATGGGTAGAACACTGGTCTTGGAAACAGAAAACTCATCATTCTAGTATCTTTGTAAATAAACAAACCAAAAAAAAAAGTTTGGAGTCACAAAAAAAAAAAAAAAATTAGATGTGACTGAAATGACTGAGCAACAGTAACAATAACAACCAGTTAAGTCCAGTTCAAGATGTCTAAAAGGCATTTATAGCTGTGAGACTGAAGGGTCAAGTATATCTGAAATATCTGCATAGCAATGCTCAATTGGAATCGCCTTCTATGTAGAAGGAAATGTGTTGGGTGCTAGGAATTGAAAAATTAAAATTACATAGAATATGCCCAAAAGGACTTATAATTTGTTTGTTTATTCAGGGGGGGAAGGGAGAGTTGAGGATGTTAAAGACAAAAATAACTATAATGCAATATGCCTTGTGATGAAATGCATAGGCAAGTTCAAGCAGAGTGACATGAGTTATGAAGATTTTATTTATGTACTCTGATCAGGAAAGGCTTAAAAAGTCATGAAAGATAAGACACTTAAAATGAGCCTAGAAGGTGAGGAATGGTATTTACAAGCACACAGGGTGGGGAGAAGCTATTATGCAGAAAAGGCCTTGTCAGAATGGCTTAGAGTGCTAAAGCTCAAAATGATTTTGAGATACATTAAAAAGACAACAAAAAGCCACTAAAAAGGTGCAAAAGCTGTAAAAGGATGATAAAATAATGTATTAAACAGTGCTAGCAAGGATGTGAATGTGACAGTGACAACAGATGTCAAAGAGAAGGCAAATCTCTTTTATTTTTGCTCTTATTTTCTTTCCATGTAAAAATTATCTTTGAACTTAGAAGTGTAGACTAAACATAGTTAACATCTAGTTGAAATTCAAGACAAGTTAGGGGATGATCCGAGATTATTTAGTTCACCTCAATGCACTCAAATCATCAGACCTACATGAACTACATACTAGGGTACTGAAAGCACTTGTCAGCAGAATTGATGATACACTTGTGGGCGATCTTTGAAAGATGGTGGGATTGTGGAGAGTAAGTGAGTTGCTATATAACTGAATCAGGACAAATGTCTTTATTTCCCCCTGAAAAAAAGTTGGGGGAGGGTTAGGGAATCATTGTTGCATTATTCATGTTTCTAATGCTTAAAAGTGCACAGTTAACTTTCATTTCCTGTCCCCCAAGTTATCTTGGAGTGGGCAGGATTTCTTTCTCTAAGTAGAAAAAAGGAAACCATGAATCAAAATTTTATGCACTGATCATAGATCATTTTGACTTGTTAGTATTAGAAGAAAGCAATTTTTTTCCTGTTTTGTAAGCCATAGCTAAAGTTTCCACATTTGTTTTATACTCTTTACCTGTTAGGAACATAATGATTTTTGCAGAAAGACAGAAAACTTGGGATAATATATGCAAAATAGGCCCAAGGTTTGCCTATGTAATTTTTCAATAAAAGTTTTTAATTCTCTATTGATCAAACTTGATATAGAGAAACTAAAGAGCCAATACATATACAATATGTAATATGAATACAAAAATGCATAATTTTCTTTTGAAAATTGGGTAACAGAATTTTAAACTTTTTACTTTATAGATAAAATATCAGTACACACCAATTGCTCCTAATTATCCTCAGTATCAAATATAAAATTCTCTTTTTAACATTCAAAGCCCCCCACAATCTAGTCCCACTTTATCCTATAGGGTCTTCTTATATTTTATACCTTGCTAAATATACTTTGATTCAGCAACACTGGTCTCCTTGCTGTTTTTTAAACAAGACACTCACTACATCTCAGGACTCAGAATTTTCACTAACTGTCCCTTAAGGAAATAAATGCTTTCATCTATGTTCCTTGTGTTCCCTATCTTACTTCAAAGCTTAGCTAAAATTTATCACCTTCTACAAAAAGCCTTTCTCAATCTTTTTAATTCTAACACATTCCTTCCATTGATTATTTTCTGTTTATTCTACTTTTTTGTATAAGTTTGTTTTCATGTTGATTGTGAGTTCCTTGAAGGATAGTACTGTCTATTCCTTTTCATTGTATTCACATTTCCTTGTCATATTGTAGGTCCTTGGCAAATATTTATTGAATAACTGATGTTATATCTCTAATCACCTGTGATCATTCATCATCATCATCATCATCATCATCATCATCATCATCAAAATTTATAGCTTTATAAGTATAAAAATGGATATGTATGTGTAGATATATTTATGATTTAAATATATTTACATATGTACACATAGATATAGATAAACAGATTGAAAAGTGCAAGAGGAAAAGTAGTGTTTAGTATGGGCAGAAAATGAATCAAGGACCAAGTTAGATAGAGCTTTCAAGATCAATAAAGGAATTATTATTTTCTTTATGACAATGAGAAATTTATGGAGTTTATTTTCTATGAAGTCTATATGCATTCAGAATATATAAACAAATACATGATGTAGATACACATACATATAATGTGTATAGATGTATATATATTTATGTTGTAAATAAATGCATGTGTACTATCTATCTATATATACATGTATATAATGTATGTAGGCATAAATGGGTAATAGGTCAGAACTTTGGAGAAATATACTTGAGGCAGGGATTCTTACAACAAGGCATTAACTCAGTGGAATTGATAAGACACTGGTTATCTAATTTAGCGTGGTGATTAATAGTTCTCTAATTCAGTATAATTGATTTAATCTTACAACAAATAATGGTTCCCTAGTGATATAATGATTGGCTTATACTCACTATGATGAATTGATTTAATTGTAATAGAGTGAGTATACTGGGGATAAACTCAGCCACAGAGGAGAAGACTTGACCAGCCTCATGGTGGCTTTTCCTCCTTCATCACTTCTCCACTAGGACCAAGGACTTGGCCTGGTCCCTAGATCCTCCAGAGAGCTAGTCTGGACACAATATTTTAATCCACAACAGTGTGGGGGCTGTAGAAAGCAACAATATATTTTGTCACCCCAACTTGGGTTGGACATTACATTGATATGTGCAGACTGCTGACTGGCTGGCTGACTGAGACTGCTGATGCATTCTAGCAGACTGAAGGAGACCATAAAGGTTTTGGACTTTATCCCTGATATTCTCATGGTGATTATTCTTTTTTTTTGTGTGTGTGTGTGTTAATAGTTTTTGTTTACCAGATATATGCATGGGTAATTTTACAACATTGACAATTGCCAAACCTTTTGTTTTAATTTTTCCCCTCCTTCCTGTCCCCCTCCCCCCAGCAAGTTGACCAATACATGTTAAATATGTTAAAGTATAAATTAAATACAATATATGTAAACATGTCCAAACAGTTGTTTTGCTGTACAAAAAGAATCGGACTTTGACATAATGTACAATTAGCCTGTGAAAGAAATCAAAAATTCAGGCAGACAAAAATAGAGGGATTGGGAATTCCATGTAGTGGTTCATAGTCATCTCCCAGAGTTCCCTCGCTGCGTATAGCTGGTTCAGTTCATTGCTGCTCAATTGAAACTGATTTGAATCATCTCATTGTTGAATAGGGCCACATCCATCAAAATTGATCATCATATAGTATTGTTGTTGAAGTGTATAATGATCTCCTGGTCCTGCTCATTTCACTCAACATCAGTTCATGTAAGTCTCTCCAGGCCTTTCTGAAACCATCCTGTTGGTCATTTCTTACAGAACAGTAATATTCCATAACATTCATTTACCACAATTTATTCAGCCATTCTCCAATTGATGGGCATCATTCAGTTTCCAGTTTCTGGCCACTACAAAAAGGGCTGCCACAAACATTCTTGCACATACAGGTCCCTTTCCCTTCTTTAAGATCTGTTTGGGATATAATCCCAGTAATAACACTGCTGGGTCAAAGGATATGCATAGTTGGATAACTTTTTGAGCATAGTTCCAAATTGCTCTCCAGAATGGCTGGGTGTATTCACAATTCCACCAACAATGTATCATCAGTGTCCCTGTTTTCACACATTCCCTCCAACATTGCACATTATCTTTCCTGGCATTCTAGTCAATCTGACAGGTGTGTAGTGGTATCTCAGAGTTGTCTTAATTTGCATTTCTCTGATTAATAATGACTTGGAACATTTTTCATATGGCTAGAAATAGTTTCAATTTCTTCATCTGAGAATTGTCTGTTCATATCCTTTGACCATTTATGATGAGAATGGCTTGATTTTTTATAAATTAGAATCAATTTTCTACATATTTTGGAAATGAGGCCTTTATCGGAATCTTTAATTGTAAAAATGTTTTCACATGGTGATTATTCTACTGAAACCAAGGCTGGTCCCGAAACCTCCAGAAAGCTAACCAGAACATTATATACATGTATGGATATATATGGTTTCCTTATTTCCTCTTCTTCTCTCCTTTCTGATTTTTCAAATGACTTTTAGAGCTTTAACTTCATAAGTTATTTGTGCTTCTTGAACAATCCTATCTAATACTTTTTTACTTTTCCCACTAAGTTCAATCTCTCTGCTTCTTAATTAATAACCTATAAATAAGAGAAAATAATTTTACTATTGAAACAATTAAAGATTTAAACTTATTTTTTTTTGCATTTTTGTTACATATTTTATACATATTTGTTGCTGCCCCACTTATTTATTTTATTCATGATTATGTTTACTTCTGCAAAAACATATATATGAATGCACATATATATATATATATGTATATATATATATATATATATATATATATATATATACACACCCACACACCCACACACACACCCATACATGCATTTATGTATGTATAGTATTTTTAGTTTGCATTTCCCCATCTCCTCTCCTTTTTCTAAAAGTCTCTCTTCTGGCTACTCAAAATTGTATTGTTTTTCATTCTTGAAACCATGTAATCTTATTATTATTTATTTAGGGTTTTTACATATTCTGTTCTCTAAGATTTTTAAAATTATCTCTAGATACTTTGCTTTTTTAAAGTCAGTTGCTTTGACGTATGTAGAATCCATATGTTACTTAATATAATTCTCTTTTATGCTGTTGGCCAAATTATCTTTGTATTTAATAATCTTATATTCCAAATAAATGATTAGATTTTTGTGAGACTTTTACCTGTTGGAGGGAATGTTCATTAAGCCATTATATTTCATACCCTTTTTTTGTTTGTTTTGTTTTTAATTTTTCATTGAGAATTTCTACTTCTAACATAAATTTATTTCTAATATCGTCTAAACATTCATTCATAGATTTCAGTTGTAGAGTTTTAGGCTTGTTAGAAAAATCTGAGTTGAAATCTTTCCTGATCACTTAGTAGTTGTTGACTTTGGACATGTTATTTAAATTCTCTTAGAGTCAATTTCCTCATCTATAAAATAGCGATGGTAGTATCTAACTCACATGACTTTTGTGAATATTAAATGAAATAACAGATGTAAAGTATTTTGTAAACCTTAAAGAGCTATCATAATCATCATCAACAATAACATCTTTTCTTAAATCACTCTGAGTTTCTTTTTTAAACCCCATCATCCCTGAGATGTCTCTAGTATTTGTTTACTCAGCTAATATTTATTCATTTTACTTGATTTTACTTTATTTGATACTTTAGGTGAATCATTTCATGGTATAGTAACATGTTAATTGTGCCCTTACATATACCTTAGTTTTTATTTCTCTATGTATCACTCTTGATTTATTTGCTTATTATCTTTTTTTCTCATATGTGGCCAGTTGCTTGTCTCTGGTATTCCTCCAAATGCTTCTATTCCTTCCCCTTTTCCTCTGGTTTTCAGAAGTTAGGAGTCTTTAATCATCTCTCACTGGGGAGTATGGAGTACCAGCTAGGTGTCTAACCAAATGAAATTTTAGAACAGTGATTTAATACCTTTTTGTCTTGTGAACCACTTTGAAACTGATGAAGCCTTTGAATCTCTTTGCAGAATAATATATTTAAGTAAATAAAATAAAATACACAGGATTACAAAGGAAACTAATGTCAATGAAATCATGATTAAGAATTTTTCTATGTTAAAAAAAATCCAGATTAAGAATCCCTGTTTAAAGAGAGGAATGGCCCTCTAGGTTTTAGGGCAACTTCCATTATAGTCTGAAGTGCTTTCTCCTTTATATGCTTCCTATGTTATCTATCACCACTGCCCCCAAAGCTTTCTTTTTCTTGGTATAACTGGTAAAATAAATGTTTTCAGCCTCTTTTTAGGCATTTAGGCTGAAACTACCATGGGGAATTGGGAAGTATCACAAATTGCTACAATGTAAAGCACAGGTATAGAACACTAATTTAATTTACTTTACCCAGAGTTCAAAAGTCGAAGGTGGAGATGCTGAGAAGTATCTCCATATATTTTATATGTACTAGAAACCTAGCTGTCATTCTCAAAACCTCATTCTGTTCTCCATAATTCCCAAACTGTTGCCAAACTTTCTGTTTTCTACCTTTGGACTCCCATTTTTCTTAGTGTTACTGTATTTTTACATCTCTTTCTACCTTTTGTGGATAATTCCAATTGTAAAAAACCCTTTCTTATGTTATATTAAAATGTGCTTTCCTCAAATCTCCAGCTATGTAAGACTAATTTTCTTTTGGGGAATTATAAGAAATAAGTCAAATATTTCTGTTACAAAACAATTATCACTTTCTTTTAGAACTGCATGTAATTAGTCAATATTTGGCAAAAGACCTAGTTACTTGCAGCCATAATAATTGGTACTGAAAAGTGAAAATGTTATTAGTTCAAATCCTATTCAAAAAGTGAATGAAAAGTTAATTGCCAAAAAGCTATTTTAAAGTATAAGCACAATTTCAAAGTAAGTGATTAAGAAAATGTGATGTGACCTTTTTAATTCATTCTGCATAAATTGTCAAAAATTACACAAAATGCAAATTTCATTGTGTCTATTTACTACATAGTTTCCATGTTGTCCATAAATATAAGTTAAGTATTTAAGCATATTTTTACTTTGATTAGTTGTTTCTGTATAGAAAGATGTAGACATAAATTTGATTTGATCCTTGTTTTCTTTTCTAAATTAATGTCGTGTAAATTAACTTCTTGTTTCCCTTCCCATAGTGACTAATAGGAAGAATAACCTATTGTTTTTCTTTACTTAATTGAAATATGTAAATATTAGACAATTTTCCATTTTAATGCCGTATTTGATATGGTTATTTATTTATTCTTTTTCTTATAATAGGTAGAGATATACTTAGTTTGCCAAAAAGGGGCTAAGAGCTTTTGCAGTTCTTCAATAATATAGAAATAATTGTGCTTAGTATCTAGTTATCAAGACTCATTGATTAAAATCAGGAGCAACACACTTAATCCTGTTAATAACCATATTCAAGTTGAACACTTCTTCAGTGTTGTATTTCATGGTCAGCTGATCAGACTCTATTGTGCTTCTTGTCCTGAACACAAAATTGCTAGTTATGGTAATTTCATAGAAAATTGGAAGAAAAATTGCACAAACTATAAAGTGCATTATTATTTACTGATTAGACAGAGTTGAATAAAAGTTTAAAATCATTTAAACATTTTTCTAAATGTTCTTCATTATCAGCTTCATTATCATACCTGATGCCATTTTATTTGAGGTTTCTGTATTCTGAAAATATGACAGTCTAAGGTCTCCTTTCCTTTACCTTTGACTGATTTCATTCGTACTTCAAGTAAGGGAGGAAAAGTCAAGACGGTGGGATAAAGGCAGGAATTTATAGTGCTCTTCTCCAAACCACTCTAAGTTACTTTAAATGACTTTAAACAAATTTCAAAGTTTCAGAACACACACAAAGATAGAGAAGACTAATTTTCCAGCTGAAGTCAACTTTCCAGCTGAAAGTCAGCAGAAAAGATCTGGGGTATCAGAGTGGGAGCCCAGCATGCTATCCCAGTGAAGATAGCACCAGAACAGCTGTGGCCCAGGAAGAGCTTAAAAAGGATTTTTAAAATCAAGTAAGAGACATAGAGGAGAAATTAGGAAAAGAATTGAGAGTGCTGGAAAAGAAATACAAAAAGCTAATGAGGAGAAGAATTGAGTTAAAAAAGGAAAATGGATTAAATGTTAAAGAAGCTACAAAAGCTCACTGAGAAAAAATAATTCCTTGAAAATTAGAATTGAGTAAATGGAAGCTAATGACTTTATGAGAAATCGAGATACAATAAAGAAAAACAAAAAGAAGGAAAAAATAGAAAAAATCTCTCATTGGAAAAAACAACTAACCTGGAAAATAGATTCAGTAAATATAAATTCAAAAATTATTGGTCTACATGAAAGTCATGGTCAAAAAAAGAGCCTATACATCATCTTTCAAGAAAATATTAAGGGAAATTCTACTGAGTGATATTCTAGAACCAGAGAGTAAAATAGAAATTGAAAGAAGCACCAATCATCTCATGAAAGTGATCCCAAAATGAAAATTCCCAGGAATATTATAGCTTAATTCAAGGTCATTCAAATTTTTCTACTTTTTTTTTTTTTTTTTTTTTTTTTTTTTTTTTTGCTAAGATACTAGAGTGGTTGCATCCAGTAGATTCATTTTGTCAACCAATCAGAGGTTAATTGACTTGACAAGGGTCACACATTAGGAAGCTTATGAGGCTGCATTTGAATTCAGATCTTCCTAATTCCAACTTGCTGCTCTAATCAGTGAGTAGCCAACTGCTTTCAAGGCAAGGTATAATATTATTCAATTCCATTCTCTACCTAACAGGACTATAGCAAAACATTTGGAGTCATTGAGATTCAAGAACCTCATCTGGAGGTTTTTACTCTTCCAAAATACTAGATCTTTATAAGACACATAACTATTTTGTTGGTCTTCCTGATATAAAATTTTCACATCGTGTTCCTTTATGACTTTATCAAAATTATCACTAGGTCACTGCTACTTAAAATCCATAAAAGAAAAATCAGTTTTAATTCTTCAAATTTTTGTACTTTGCTGTACTTTGGTCATTCCTTCTCTAGAAGTATAAAGGAGGACGTGGACAAAAATTGGACAAGACAGGAAAATATGCATAAGTAATGATGTTTCTTCTTAGGGAAAATACTCATTTTGATGACATAATACATTCTGTGGACATTTTTTAAAGTGATGTTATCTCAAGGAAGTGGAACCCTTTTTGTGCATATTTCTACTATCTTCTAATCATAAAATCATTGCCACCTGCTCCAATACACAAATGCATGCTCTGCAGACATATTGTTACACTGATGCTCAGAGCATGTACTGAATTTAGAATACCACAAGCTTCTCCATACAATATTCATTTTTAATTCACATAGTACTTGTCATTCAAGATTCTGGATCCATGTTCCATTCACTGCATTTCCATCACCTTAACATATAAATTCAATTTTCATATTTTAAAATAACATTTTCTTTTAAAACAATATTTTGTACAGAATCTAAAATACAAATTATTTGTGGTTATTCATTCTCCTATCCAAGAACAGATTATGCATGTAACCAATTTAGAAAAGATGATGTTTCTCTTTTCTTTCCTTTTCTCTCTTCAATCATTCTTCTTTTCCTTCCTTCTTTCTTTGCTTCCTTCCTTCCTTTATTTCTTCTTTCCTCCCTTCCTCTCGTCATTTCTTCTTTTGTTCTTTCCTCCCTTCCTCTCTCCTTCCCTTTTTTCTTTTTCCTCTCTTTTTCCCTTCTTCCTTTCTTCCTCTCTTCTTTCATTTCTTTCTTTCTTTCTTCCTCTATTCTTCTCTTCTTTCATTTCTTCCTCACTTCCTCTCTTCTTTCATTTCTTTCATTTCTTCCTTCCTTCCTTCCTTCCTTCCTTCCTTCCTTCCTTCCTTCCTTCCTTCCTTCCTTCCTTCCTTCCTTTCTCTCCCTCTTTCCTTCTCTATTTTTTATTTTTCCTTCTTTCCTTTCTTTTTTGCTGAATTTACACATGGATGACATACTAAAAATTGTAAAAGATTAAGATTTAAACTGAAAATATTAAGTCTAACACTAAGATATAGAGACTGATATATAAATATGGGAGTTCGGTATATTCTGTCTAATCTTTTGTTATGTTCATATACCATTTCAGCAATAATGTTAAGAAAGCAAATGATATTTTTATTGATGCCTTTTTGCCTTTCCATAATAGAGAAGAATCTCTCTCACTATTCCTCCAAGAAATAAGTAGTAACAGTCTAAAAAATTGTTATCTATATATGACCATTTGAAGACATATTCCAATATTATTATCAAAAGAAATATAAATAAAAAACTCTGAATTTCAATCTTACTTTCAGTAAGTTGCATCTTCTCCCCCTGAAAATGGGAATAGTCAATGTTGGAGGAGTTATGAGAAGATAAGGACATTAAAATACTATGAGAATATCTATTACCTAATCTATTCTTTCTGGTTATTAATTTGTATTTATGCATGAAAAATTGCTAAGATGTCCATGTTGAGATCTGTTGATCTTATAAATTGTCATATAATCCCAATAAATTAAAGGAAGAAAAAAAGGTTCATCATAGTACTCAACAACCTATTCACAATAATCATGTTTGTAAGAACCGAAGTGAATAAAAAATGTAGGTGCCCATCTCTTGGAAAATGGTGAAACAACAGTAACAACAAACAACACAATACAAATGCAATGAAATAGTGAAAAATTATCATTCAGTAACAAAGAAACAATACAGTCAGAGAAATATGGGAAGAATTGTATGAATTGATATTTTGAAATGAACTTTTTGGATGTGGCAGTATATGAGTATAATCTTAGTTACAAGGAAGTGTGAGGATGATAGATCTCTTGCTATCAGGAGTTCTGAGCTGCAGAGAACTATGCTAAACAATTAGAGCAATAGATAGAATACTGGACCTGGAGTCAGACAGATCAAATTTGTTCTCAGATACTTGATCTGACAAATCACTTAATCTTATTTGCCTTAGTTTCCTCATCTGTAAAGGGAGCTGGAGAAATAAATGGCAAACTATTCCAATAACTTTGCCAAGAAAATCTCAAATGGGGTCATGGAGAGTTGGATATAACTGAACAGTGATTGAAAAACACAATGCTACTCAGGTATCTGCATTAACAATGGCATCACGTAAGGTAACTCAGTTGTATTGGGGATGGCTGGTGTCTAAAGAGAAATGGACTGAAATGATGGGAGTAAATCAAATCTTCTATGCTTATCTGCAATGGAATTTAAACATTGTGAGTAACCTCAGTGGGGGGAGTGAGGAATGGAAAGAAAAATCAAAAGGAAGAAATAAGGAAAAAAGGAAGGCAGGAATGAAATAGGGAAGTCGGAAATAGAGACACAGAGAAAGAGAGAAAGAGGTGGACACATAGCAATGTAAACTTTAAGAAAAAATCAGTAAAATGAAATTAAAATTGCATAGCTGAAAAATCTGGAGAATGTTGGGTCACAAGGAACAGATAAAATATTATATTATTCCTTCCTAACAAGAGAGTGTTAAAGAACTATTGAGGCAAAATGTTGTACTACATATGTTAGCAAGTTCTCTTTGTCAAAATTTTGTGTTTAATTTGCTTTTATCTATAATAACATGTTTATGAGGCGAAAAAGGCATTAAAGCTTCTTTTCCAAATAAATGTGATAGAAAAGAAAAAAGTCATCAACAAATCATGTTATCTGCTGTCTTAAGACTAATGCTGAGATGGCATATGACCAACTTTACAGTGTTACAAAATGTGTGAACAGAGTGTTCTGAGTCCCCAAATTTTATGATTATTGAGAAACTGTTGATTCTTGGAGAAACAATTTTATTGAAGTAAAAAGAAGTTCTATTATGGCACAATAGATAATAGTTTTTTTTTTTTTTTTTAAGATAACTTGTTGCCTTGGTGGGATATAGAAGAAGAAATTATAAATGGGTTCACAAAAGCTATGTATAAAATCATGGATATCAAATGTGCAGAATTTATTATAGACTATTTACAATTCATCTCTAACCATTAAGAATGACATCATGGAAAATAACCTCATGTTCTGCCATAAAATATTTGTAGGACCCCAGCCATAGTATCTAGTTGGATCGTTGGTATGACCTATTATGTTTTTATTTTTAAAGTATTTTAGCCATTATCCATTACAAATAGGATAAATAAAAAAGCTGAAAAGAAGCAAAATTTACATGTGCTAGAAATAATACATAGACATTATCCAATACATTACCTGACAGGTGAACTAAATGCTCAGATACAGTTTGTTTACTCAGAGGTATGGAGGGCATAGCTAATACTTGTTGTTCTCTGTCATTCTGCTGTAATCATGTGGAAGGACTATAATCAAACTTTTTTCTCCCCAAAATTAATCTCCAAATCTTCAGGAGCATTTTATACCAATTCAGTTCAATCTTCCGTAACAATTATTTAATCATTTTCCAAATTGGTATGCCTCTGTGAGGCAGCTAGGTGTCACAGTGAATAGAGCAGTAGTCTTGGGAATCAGAAATACTTAAATTTTGAATTTTTTACTGAGATTCTAGACAAGTTCTTAATTTCCTTTGGTCTCATGTTACTCCTTTGTTAAATGAGCTTCATAGTATCTCCCATTTCCCAAGGTTGTTATAAGAATCAAATGAAAAAACATTTGGAAAACACTATAAAACTTAAAATACTTTATAAGTGTTGAGTTACTAACTAAACATTAATTATGTTTATGCTATATGTCAACCAGTTTGCCAAACGCTGGTGATACCAAAAAGGGACAAAAAATAATTTCTAACTTTGAGGGGATCACAGTCTAATTGAGGAGACAACAAGCAAAAATCTATGTACAAACAAGGTATATACAAGTTAAATAGAAGATAAGTAGAGAAAAGTATTGGGGAAGGGTTGGGAAGGACTTCCTACAGAAAATGAGATTTTTCCTTGGTATTCAAAGCCAATAGACTCTTAAATCAGATGATCTGTGTTCGAATTGTGGCTCTTTTCCTTGCTATATGTGTGACCTTGGGATAATCATTTAAATTTTCTGGGACTATGTTTGCTCATCTGCTAATAAGAGAGTTAGACTGAATGTTCTTTATGATCGATCCCTTTTATGATCCTGTGATAATATTGAACCTAAAAGTTGGCAAAATCTCAGAATAATACGACAAAAATTTATTTTAACTAACCAAATAATTGGTCTGTATCTGGAAGCTTGGCATTAATTAAACAACATAACATATACATTTTTGTTGAAAAAATGAAAAGTAAAATTTGGCATTTCACAAAGTAATCATACAAAAGATACAAGAACTAATAATTCTCAAGTATTTCTCGAAAATGAATTGTAGATATTAACATCTGGCTCTCCTTTTACACAAATAAATTCCACATAAAAACAAAAGTATTGGAGCTAGTCTCCAATTATTTATAGTTGATTTGGAATCCAGCAGTTACCCAAAAAGTTCTTATTAAATATTTGCTATATATATGAAAAATTCTATCAGCTACTATATAAAAATAGTTTGCATTGCTCCCTTGTCATAGTCAAAAATTCTTATGCAGCTATGCTGTCTTTCTATATTGTTTCCCCCTAAGGATATATACTGAGATCCATCCATGCCTGATAATTCTCCACATTTTCAGTCCATGTCTTTTCACAATTTTGTCAAAAGGGTTCCATTTGACACACTAGGACATTTCTCACTTTCTCCTCTAGTATTGTGGATAATGGTGGAACATATAGTTTTTCTGTGAGGTTTCTCTTACATTTGTCACATGACCAGCAAATCTTTTCCAATCGTAATTTTTTGCTAATAATCACCATTTACTTCTCCATTGTCCTCTGAGTGATATCCATCTTTAATTCTTTGGTGACTGAAAAGTTCCATGACCCTAGCCATGCAATACCATTGTATAAAGCATTGATATTAAAAGAATAGACCTTTGTATCTGACAGGAATTTGAGGTCAGAAAAGCAATTTTGCAATTTTTAAAAGGCTGTCTAGTTCGTTCACCTCCTGTTTGCTTCTGAGCCTAGCAAATCTGTCTAGAGCATCAGTTTAAGACATATATTTAAATGGACAAGTTTCATACAAATTGCATAACACTTTGGGCAGTCAGCATTCACTGGTGGCTCTAGAATCAAAATTTGTTGTTTACTTGTTTTTAGTTTTCTCCAACTTTTTGTGACCCAATTTTCTTGGCAATGATAACTGGAGCGGTTTTGTCATTTCCTTCCCTACTTTGTTTTAAAGATGAGGAAGCTGAAGCAAATAGTGTTAAGTCACTTGCCTGTGGTCCCAAAGCTAGTAAATGTCTGAGACCAGATTTAAAACTCCTGAGTTCAGACTTGGCTTGCTATTCACTGAGCCACATTGTGCCCCTGATTCTTCAGGAATTGTAAGACATGTTAAAATATCACAAATTATGGTCACTGCTCATGGAGCAGGTCACTTACCTAAAGCCTTAAGTTTCTCATATGTCAAAATAAGAGAGGGATGAGGGGGAAGTGTGGGATGAGTTAAAATTTGTTAAACCTTAAATATATTGTCTGCAAAAGTTGGCTGTTATTATATTCATTAAAAATGAATGGGTAGTAAAATCCTGACTAATTAAATAACTAGTCCATAAAGTGGCAGACTTGGAGTCAGCCAGATCTGAGTTCAAATTGTGCCTCAGTCTATTACAGTTGCTGTGCCTTAGCTCCTCCATCTATAAAATGAAGATAATAACTGATGGTACATCAGAAAGAGCACAGAGCCAGGAGTGGGGAAACTTGACTTCAAAACTTCCCTCATACATTTACTAGCTATGTGACCCTGGTCAAGTTATTTAAATTATAATTGCTTCCGTTTCCCAAAACTGTAAAATGAGGATAATAACAAAACCCATTTTCCAGTCTTGTTGCAAGGATCAAAGGAGATATTTGTTAAAGGAAAAAATGCTTAGCAAAATGCCTGGTGCATAGTAGATGCTATACAGTTTTTCATTTTCTTCTCTTTTCCTTCCCTCCCAGAGTTTCTGTAACAATAAATGAAATAGTTTTTGTTAATTACTTTTTTAAAATAATAAATAGCTTTTTACTTTTCAAAATACATGCAAAGATTGTTTGAACATTCACTGCTGCAAAACCCTGTGTTCCAAATTTTTCTGCCTTCTTTTCCTCTTCCTTTCTTCCCTAAATAGCAAGTAATCTAATTCAGGTTAAACATGTGCAATTATTCTAAATATAATTATATTCTGCACAAGAAAAATCAGATCAAAAGGGAAAAAAAGGGAAAAAAAAAAGCAAGCAACCTATAAGAACAACAAAAGTGAAAATACTATGTTGTGATCCACATTCAATCCCCATAATCCTATTTCTGAATTCAGATGGCTCACTCCATCACAATTCTGGAATAATCCTGTTGATCATTTCTTATAGAACAATAATATTCCATAACATTCACACACTATAACTCATTCAGCCATGGAAAGAACCTTTCAAGCTTTATCCCTAGCTATTGTTTAGACACAGATAAACCAAGGCTTATATTCAGGGTTACATTGCTATTAAATATCTGAGATAGGCTCTGATCTTCCTTTCACACTTCCATCTATGATCCCTGTGATCCTATAATATTGGAACTAAGCATATTCACTCATTACTTTTTATGTGAATTGTTCACCTAACTATATTTGAGCAGTTATATATTTTAATAATGATTTTGCATTATTGTGGGGTCTGATTGAGGGTGATGGCAATCACAATAGCTAGCATTTATATAACACTAAGTTTTTTTAAAGTTCTTTATTATACTATCTCATTTTATTGTCACAACTCTTTTGGGAGGTAGATACTATTATTAGGCCCATTTGGCAGTTGAGAAAACTGAGGCAGATAGAGATTTAAGTAACTTGGCCAGGCTCAGATATATAAGAGGTATTTGAGTTCATATTTGAGTTCAGTTCTTCCTAAATCCAACCTCAGTCCTCTCTTCCCTGGGCATACGACAGCATCAGGAAAATTTGAAATCAGGAGGTAAAAGTCCTTCTTTGTTTTTACTCTGGACTGAATCATATTCTTAACAATGAGGTATATCTTTTGGGAGTACCCATAGTTCTATTTTATGTTTTTTCTTATGTTAATGATCAGAGAATCATCATGCAAAGCCATTTCTACAAATCCATCTTGCATAATATTTATATATTCATAGGAAACACCTTGTTGGAAGAAAGCCTTTAAAATAGCATGTTCCTATAAATCAAATGTTGTTCTTTTATAATCAACCAAACATGAATGCAGTGGGATTTTGTGCTCTTCACTTCTCTCAACTAGTTGTACTATATGATGAGAAAGCTGTGATATGTGCCGAATATCCCTTGTGAGAATCTGCCTGCCCCATACAAATACCTGTAATTTGTGTGTAGATTACTTTCCTGAAAGGGATTTGGCAAGCCCTCACACCAGAGATGCTAATCCTCCCTGAACACCTTTCCCATATTGAGACTGGAGAAGTTAATGATCTGGGAATACGATAGCTGTGTTTTTTATTTATTTTTTTCTCTTGACTTCTCCTTTCTTTTAAATAGCCAATAGTGTTCCTCCTAATTTTTTGTGTTCTTTTTCTGTTTTTAAGCTCTTAGCTATTCAGCACCTAGTCTCCCCTCCCTTCTGACATCCCAAAAAATTCCATTCCATTCTCATACTTATTCCTTTTATTTTTAGTGCCTGCTTTGTGTTATTTTCAATTTATCATGTATATATATATATATATATATATATATATATATGTGTATATATATATATATATATATATATATATATATATATGTAGTTTGTACATTATTGTTTGAGTGTTTAGTCTTCATTAGATTGTGAGCCCCATGGGAATAAGGGACTGTCTTTCGCCTTTATGTGTATCCCCAGGGCTTAGTACCATACTAATAAATGTTCATAGTTTCTCTAATTCACCTTTGATGTTCACCTTTCTTTCAAGTCTTACCTATGGCTCTAAGAAACTTAATATATGAAGTAGACCCAACTTGGTTAAGTAATTTTGTCAGATGGATCAAGCTATGTTGAGGGTAATAGACAGACCTTAAATCAGGAAAGTAAGCAGATTTCTACACTAACCACATGAAGACTTCCTCAGATGGAATGGATGGATGAGAATGGTTATTGCAACAGCCATGAAGACAGTTGAAGTAGTCACTATGGGGCACTTGAAACTTCATCAGACATCAAAAATACCAAGATCATTCACTACACCTGAGGTTATCACCACTTGGCTGACTTTTTGTTTTTCAGTTGGACTTGGATGATGCTGGAAGAGAGAGTGAGTTTGATGACTTTGTGTAATAGCCTCACTTAAATCCATTTCACATACAAGTCAAGACATCAGTCTTTGATGTCACTTATCCACGTTGAAATGGAAGATTATGTTGATATAAATTTAAATAAGCATATAGATCAGTAGTTGTTGGCTTCTTCTGGTCACTTTTTTAAATTTTATGTTAACATATATTAAAATTTTTTTTCTCATGTTTTTGGTATTTTCTCTTCCTTCAAATACCTTATGAATAAATAGATTCCTTCTTAACTGTTTTACCTTCATTACAAATTTCTTCTATATACTTTATATTACTTCATTTGATTTTTCCAGAAGATCAATTAGGTATGTATTATTAATAATTATTACAATTATTGTATTATTTTAAATATTCTGGACAGAGTTTTGGGTCTGGAGTCAGGAAGATAAGTCTTCCTGAACTCAGTGTCTTAATAGCTATGGTGACTCTGGGCAAGTCACCTAATCCTCTTTGCTTATTTTCTTCTTTATGTAAATGAATTGTAAAAAGAAATGGCAAATTACTTCAGCATTTATGACTAGAAAATTCTAAATGGAATTCACAAAAGGTTGGTCACAATTGAAAATGACTGAATGACAATAAAGATGATTTATTACCTTATTTTGTCTTATTCATACTAAAATTTTTACTTTTGCTTTTAAATTTTTCATAGCCTGTGGTATTCAAATTATTATGGGACTTTCTTCTTGCTTCATATAATTGTCATTGCTTGTCTGGATTCTTTCTTCATGTTTACAATTTTTTTTTCTCACTGATGTTGATATCAGTTACTCTAAAAATAACTGTGAAGAACAAATACTACAATAATTGTAAAATAATGAAATTGGATTAGATTATTTAAAAGGTCCAAACTAGCTGGAAAATACCATAATTCTTTTGTGTAAATAAACTTAATGAAAATAGATCTGTGAATTGAAGTACCCGGTTTCCACCAGGTAGGATAAAATTTAACTAAATTTTATCTATAGGATTTTGTTTAAAATTTAGGTCAACACACATTTAAAGAGCTTTTATTATTATTTTAAAGAATTTCAAATAGGTATGGATGATACAAAGACCAGAGTGAAGGTACTTGTCCTCAGAAATGTCTGGTAAAAACAAAGAAACAAAACAAAACAAAATTCAAATATAGTATAATAAGAAAATTGGAGAATAAGGGGGAAATCTAATTCCCTTTGAAAATAAAATGACACCAGTTAAATAAAATCATGAATAATCCTATTAATTCACTTTCAAATGTTTTTCATGGATTATTATTGTTGCTGCTCAATTATGTTTTCTAAAAGTAATTTTTTTGTACATCTTGAATCAGTGTCTTTGTTGGTCAGTAAACATGGCTTCTAAAATCCTTCATAATCAATCACCCAATTACCATTGTTATTTTAGTACTACCTTTCCATTTTAGTGAGACTGAGCTGCTAGTTCTCTCTTCTTCCCCACCCCTATTTACACAAGATTCTATTTCCTCCCTACACTACTGGATTGGTAAAGCAATAAAGTTGTTCCACTTGTTCTCATATAATGCTGTGCTGAGAGTATGGGCAAGGTATAGTAGCAGAGACTGCAACAGCATTAGAGATTTTGCTGAGAGCATCCCAGAAGAGATGTTGTTTAGCAACTTTGCTAAAGTTGTGAATTATTTCTAATAGCTTTTTATTAGAATCTCTGGGATTCTCTAAGTATACCATCATATCATCTGCAAAGAGTGATAGTTTGATTTCCTCATTACTCACTCTTACTCCTTTAATCTCTTTCTCGACTCTTATTGCCAAGGCTAGCATTTCTAATACTATATTGAATAATAATGGTGATAGTGGGCAACCTTGTTTCACTCCTGATCTTACTGGAAAAGTTTCCAGTTTATCCCCATTACATATGATGCTTACTGACGGTTTTAAATATATGCTCCTGACTATTTTAAGGAATAGTCCATTTATTACTATACTTTCAAGTATTTTTGTATTTTATCAAATGCTTTTTGTGCATCTATTGATATGATCATATGTTTTTTGTTAATTTGATTATTAATATGGTCAATTATACTAATAGTTTTCCTAATATTAAACCAGCCCTGCATTTCTGGTATAAATCCTACTTGATCATAGTGTATTATCCTGGGGATGATTTTCTGAAGTCTTTTTTGCTAATATTTAAGATTTTAGCATCAATATTCATTAAGGAGATTTGTCTATAGTTTTCTTTCTCCATTTTCAGCCAACCTGGTCTGTGTCATAAAAGGAGTTTGGTAGGTGTTGAGTTGGATGCTCTGCCAGAGCATTGTGCTGGTTGGGATGGGGAGTGCTTATTGAGAATGTTAGGGATTAGCCCTCACTGATTAATTAATTAGTTTTTGTTTTTGTTTTACTTTGTTAAGCTTTTGGGTGTCTTGGTCTTAGAAGGCAGATATATATATATATATATATATATATATATTTTTTTTTTTTTTCCCCCTGTGGCCCAATAATGCCTTATTTGGGGAAGCTTTTGAGAACTGGTGATGGGTGGAGAAAATTTCTTTTTCTAAATTTTGTTTGTGTAAATCAAAATCTCATAATAAATCATTATTATAAATATTCAGGGATTGTTGTTTATCTTTTCTCCTTTGCACTTGCACTTGGCAGTCTCTTCATAAATATTTATGGAATTGAATTACATCTAGATCAAAGACTATAATCTATAGCAAATTCCAAAGCAAAAATTGACCATAATAAAATGCTTTTCATGTAAGTACTTCAAAATTTCATAAAGGTTTACATTTTCTAGGATTTGAAATGGTGCCTTGTAGTGGAAATAGACACTCATTCAAAAAAAAAAAAAAACCACAAAGAATTACCATTCATTCCATATTTTTTCAGTATAATCAATAGACAAACTAGTCTATTATGTGTATTAGATATATTCCTGTAAAATTGTATAAAATCAAATTGTTGGAAATTGAATATTGTTTTCGCATTTCACTTTCGTTTATGTGATATTTTTCTGAGACAAATATCTTTATTTCTGGTTAACATTCAAGTGATAGTATCTTACTATTTTAGGTTTCCATGGAAACATACCCCCAAAGTCTGTTAAACAATTTTCTCTGTAAATAAAAAAAATTCAATGTACAAGGGATAGCTCCTCTTTATATGTGCTCATCTAGATAGAGATGCCTGTATTATACTTGAAAAGGGGAAAAAAGTATCTGAATTCAAATTTTGTTTATGTTCTTCCAAGCAAGAAGTTATTTTTGATGTACCTGCTATGTTAAAAGTACCATGATAATCTCTGGAGATACAAAGACTAACACAAAACAGTTTGTTTCCTCAGAAATTGTTGAAGTATTGCAGTGTACAATAGGGTTACAATACACATGTATTTAAATAATTGCAAAATATAAGGAAACAGTTGGGAAGGTTAAGTTTAGCCAATCACATATTTGTAGATAGGCCAGTTAAAAGTATTGACAAAGTAATTTATTGGGGAGTAATAACGGGAAACATAGTAAATTGTCTCAGTTAGGAGGTAACACTTCAAAGTTTTGGAGAAAGCTAGGGATTCTATGATGGATCTGAGGGGAAGAAGCTTACACTAACTATATTTCCCAGAGGAGAACAATGAAGCACAAATAATAGTACCTAACCAAATCTGGCCTCAGACACTTAACACTTCCAAACTGTGTTAGTTACCCTGGGCAAGTCACTTAACCCTAATTGCCTCAAAAAAAAAAAAAAATATATATATATATATATATATATATATATATATATATATATATATAGTATCTAACCCATGTTGAAGTCTTGAAGTCTTCTGCTTCCTAGGATTAATTTTCTTTCTATGGGATCATGCATGAGATCCCCAAAGATAATTTTTATATGGCATCCCACTACTCAGTAATTCTCATGATTTAGTAATGCATGATCTTTTAGAGAAATAATAAGCCATTAATTGTTCTCCTAGGACTCAGTCTTCTTTCCTACAAAATGAAAATAAATACTAGAATTTTCTGCCCCAATAAAGTGCTTTGAGGAGCAAATGAAAGACTACATGGAAAGCATTAGATAAATAACAGTTTTAATTTTTCATAGTAATAGAATATATGATTTATTTGTTTTTAATCTTAGTTTGCATTTTTCATATTTGAGGTTTTAAAGCTAGAAATATCCATAGATATGAATTAAAAAATTGCTTCATGATGAAAACAGGAGAAATGAAATTTTAAACTTTCCCCAATATCAAAATACAAATGTGTATGAAATATGTATATTATATATAGTGTATATAAAATACATATACATGTATGCATACAAGAAAAGATATAGATGATAAATAAATGATAGATAGATAGGTAGAAAATAGATAGATAGATGCCGTATTTCTGTAGTGATGTGTTTGATTTCATTCTTCCAACTACATCTCTTCATTAAACATCTGGGGTAGCTCCGAGAAACTGAGATGTGCTTTTCACCAATGCTGTCAGTTTGTCCTGAGTCAGGCCTATTTCCCCTATCATTGATTGGTGTCATTGATAGCTAATGTAACATCATTAGATTTTATTTTAAAATGCTTAAAAGATAAAATAAGAGAAAATTACAAACAATTTTTTTTAATTTTTAGGGATAAATGGTCTAGGATCATATATATCTTGATCTGTGGGGAAAATGGGCCACTATAATGCAATTTATACATAACATTTTCTTCATGGTTTACTGCAAAATGCAGTGTGTCCAAAAATATGTAAGTCTATTTGACTTTATTACTGCTTAACACTTTCAGGCTGGGTTTTGCACAGACTTACACACTAGACTTCTGATAGATCACTCTTCTGACCTTTGTAAGCTGTTATTATCTGTGATTTCTGTCACATAAAAGAAAGATAAGAAAAGAAAAAAAAAAAAAGAGAGAGACTCATATTCACAGATGGATCTCAGATGAGGACAGCCCAAGGTTTTGCTTCTTAAAGCATTGTCTCTACTTGCCATCAAAGGAAGGGTATGGGGGAAGGGGAGAAATTGAAACACAATGTTTGGCAAGGGCTAATGTTGAATAATTATGCACACATATGTTTTGAAAAATAAAAAAAATATTTAATAAAACTAAAAATTTAAATTTAAAAAAACCCTTTTCATAAAACTATAGATTATAAGGAGACGGCCTAAGAGAAAGGGCATTTGATAACTAGTGCCTTTTTCATATATTCCTAAAATACTACAAAAAGTATTATCATCCTCTTTATCTTTATTGGAATTTATTTTTTTTAAATGTTTTAGATGATTTAAATGTTTTAAATGATTTTAGAGAATTCAGGTATCTAAATTCAAAACATAAGTTCATAGCAAATATTGTTCAGTTTTTTTCAATATGTATAAAAATAAATGCAAAGTATTGAAAATGGGCATAAATAAATGAGAAAACTAGTAAAGGCCTCATGTTGCAGTTGATCCTTGAACTGAACCATGAAACAAGATGGAGCTTTCAATAGGTAGAGGTAAAGAGGGACAGTATTCTAGAATGGTACATGGAGATCCTGTAGAAAAATATTAAGACAAAAGATGGAATGTTGTGTATGGGGAACTTGAAGTAAGCCAATTTGGCTAGAACATAAAATAAGTAAGAGGAAGTAATTAGATTTAATTTGGAAGTAATAATTGAAGACAGATTGTAACCAACTTTAATTTTCAAACTGAGTAGTTTGTACTAGAACTACTGAAAACTTTCTAAGGAAAGAAGTAAAATGGCAGCTGTTTACAGGATGGATTGGCAAGGGAAAAACTGGATGCTGGGATGGCAATTACATAGCTATTCAAGTTGCCAAATATACTTTCTGTCTTTTTCTCCTACATCCTCAGGACCTCAAGTGATAGTAATTGGTTTACATTATGCAGAGATGACAAGCTAAATTTTGCTGTATTTCTGAAGATCAATTTTTACCTTCATCATAATGTAATAATATTTTCATACTCAAGCAAAATATAAAGTATTTTACATAAGCACTATCTTTACTTTTGGTAAAATCTATAAAAGGTTTTTTTAAAAACACATTACAAAATTCAAATAACCCTCATCATCAATTTAAATCAGTAGTACTAAGCATTTATGAGATGAGTTACAAAAAATTGTTAAAAATATTTCAATGGATGTTCCCCCTTCAATGTGTTTTACATATGTAGTTTATTTATCATAGCTGGTTGATCACATGAAGATTCTGGTTTACTTTAGGGGATATCACACTCCTTGAAACTAGAGCTCCCAAACAGAGCCCTTGTAACTCCAAAACACTAAAAGTATTCCAAAATACTAATACAATATATCCAATTTACAAATATGCTGTCTACCATTATTAAAAGGAACAAAAGAACAGTGTTAAAATTGTATATTCTGCAATAGGAAATCATACTATGATAAAGACAAACAGTGATTTACAGATTTTCAGTATTCCATAAAAGTACATAGTGATATTATACAGAGTATTAAATTTGAAGTCAAAGATCCTAGATTCAAATTCTGTCTCTTCTTTAATAAAACTTTTAACTGTCCTGCATTTCACTTTCCTCATCTGTAAAATGAATAGGTTGGACAATATGAATTCTTCTCTTTTAAAATCTACAATTGCTCTTCAGTTTTTTTTTTTTTTTTTTTTTTTTTTTTTTTTTTTTTTTGCCAGGGGATCTTTTTAACTAGGTCCTCTTTGAATTCCACAAAATCTAATTCACTGTCTCTAGCTGGTATGGTGTATTGACTTTTTTATTTGGTGTTACAGCCATGCTAACTTTGTCTATTTATTGATGTCCCCTAATTAATATTATTTGCTGTTCTGTGCTGGCATGGTCATACATACTGTCCTCTGCTAATACCTTAAAGAACAGTTAATTTTCTTTTCAGTTACTAGCAATTGCAGCTATAAATAATAAGAAAATTTCTCTTCTGATTCCCGGTATTCATAACCCTTTTGTCTCTGTATAAAAAAGACCCATATGAGCAGTGTCATTGTATCTCTTCAGAGAGCATCTCTTTGTTTCCCACAATCCTCACAAAAATGTAGCTTCATTTTTGTCTTGGACTCAAGGATACTAAAAACTTTGATTTTATTTAGAGATCCAGTGATAGAAAATCATCTTACCCAATTGTTCTTTTCATCTCTTGAAATGACTAACCTTATCTCATAGAACTAGCCTAAACTAATTCAAGGAAAAAGTGGAAAACAAAAAGCATTATCATTTACTTATTATTTACTCTTTACCAGTGATGGGAATATTCAAATCACATAGACTTAACTGTAATAATTAATAGTCATCAATTCTTACCCCTACAGGTAAAGGTACATTAAATTTGATTGAGTAATAATGCTTTGTAAGCAGTAATAGAAGCTACTTAGCCAAATAAAAGTCAAAGAACGAATCATAAAGATGAAGAATTTATGGGTATAAATGCTATGGAAATCTACCAGTAGATATCCTAAATAAGCTTGGGAAAGAGTAAAGTCACAGTTTACAATTTTTGATCTGCTTAAGTGTAATAATTTTATTAAGTATATCATTCTTCCAGGAAACACTCAGATATCCATAATCCCTTATTAGATTAAGTATTTACTTCTATTTATGGCTAAATATTGCCTCAAAGAACAAGATAGCACCCATCTAAAATAGATTTTTTTCCCTTTTAAATTCTTCACTCTACTCAGGATGACCTTTTTTTTTTTTTTGGATAATCTATGTATATTTACATTTTACCATGATTGGAAAATCCATTTTACTTGATCCTTTTCAGAAAATCATAAATCAAAAATTATAAAGGATTTTAGAGGGAACTAGACTCAGAGAGGTTAAATAAGTTGATCAATGTTACATATATTGAAAGATAACAGATAGATGATAGACAGTTGAATGGATGGAGGGATAACACATTTATTAAATACTTCCTATGTCCCATAAAATTGTTGAACTTAGAAGATGCAAATATAAACAGGCAAGGCAGCTGCTTCCCTCAAGAACTTTATATCGAAATTGAGGAAACATATACATATATATATATATATATATATATATATATATATATATATATATATATATATGAAGAAGTAGAGGAAACAACTCAATGTCTGGAAGGTAGGGAGAGGAAGATAGTGATCAAGAGCAGACATTAGTATATGAAGAAGGGCAAGAAATTCTGTGGAGATCTTAAACTGTGGGGGAAAAAAAAGCTCAACTTTCACATTCATAGTAGACCTGGCATTTTGAATGATTCCAAAACTAGTACTCTTTCAACTACACCACTTTTATTTCTGTAGAGTCAGTTTAAAAATACATTCCCCTTGGACATGTTCCCTGATTAAGCACATGTTGCAAAAATACTAATAGCTCTCTGTACCCAAATTACCTGTATTTTGAACATTTTACATTGTTCTAAGTATAGTCTATGCAATTCTGTCCTCCATTCCCATCCATATACTAAATCATATTTAGCTAGTTCACTTTTTATTATGTTATAGATTCTCTTAGAATCATTAAGTACAACATCATCAGTTTTTGAGATGTGTACCTCAGTTGTAAGCTTCCTGCCCAGATCAACTGCATACCTTTAAGTCATCTGAAATATCTGTTACAATGAGACAACACAAAGCATTTATGTTTTATTAATAAAATATTGAACTGGGATTAAAGCAATTAGGAAAGAAATACACTAAATGAATTTTCAAAGAGAAATGTAGACATTTATGAAATCAATAGGGTCATATGGGGTCATACGGAGAGAGCATTGATCCTACAAGCAAAGAATCTGGCGTTCATATTTGTTTTTTTATTTATGTGGACTGGTGTGATGACTGGAACTGTCTTTTATTTTTCTCCTCCTCCTGCTCCTTCTCCTCTTCCTCCTGCTCTTCCTCCTCTTCCTCCTTTTTTTTCTCCTCCTCCTCCTCTTCTTCCTCCTGCTCCTCCTCCTCTTCCATTTCTTCCTCCTCCTTCTCCTTCTCCTTTTTCTTCTTGTTCTTGTCCTTCTTTTCTTTCTTTTATTAATTGTGTTCCCTGCACACAACAGGGACTTAGACCTGAATTTAAATATAGCTCATATATTTACTAGCTTTGACTCTTCGAAAATCATCTATTCTTTATCTGCCTCATTTTCCAGGACTGTACAATGAAAAGTCAAAACAGCCTCTATCTCACTGACTTGTGAGGATCAAGTGAGATAATATTTGTAAAGCAAGTAACACAATGCATGGTAAGTAGTTGACATAATAATATATATTCCCTTTTCTCCCATCCTTCATAGATCGATAATTATAACCTCCTTAGTGAATAGGTAGGGACAGTTGAGGAAAACCTTACTCTTGGGTAAAAAGCAATCAACTTTCCTCTCACAGGAGATCATCTCCATTCTCAATTTTCTCTGCTTTTTTTTTTTTTTTCTTTAAAAATCAAGCCAGCTTCATGGATGACTACTTGCATTTTATCTTCTTAGTGAGTAATATCTATGAAACATGTTCCATGCAAAACTATTCTCAAGTAGACCTTCTTCCTGCAACTATAATATCAATCAGAGACACAGTTCTTTAGGATTAGAGAAGAGAGAAGAATAAATATATATTAACACCTACTCTGTGACTGGCATTGTGCTAAAATATCTGTGTTCCTCAACTCTAGAAATAGTTGCTTTATGATACTTTTTGTATACTTCAGAAATGAGGCAAAAATTGGTTAAGTGACTTGCTCAGAATCATACAACTAATGTTTGATTGCAGAGTTGATTTTAGCTGTTCTTAGCTCTGGATCTATTGTTTCACCTACTTGACTATTGATGATCACTCCTGCACTCAGATATTATGGAAGATGACAGAAATACATTTAAATTCATAGAAAATCTGATCATAGCAAAACCTATGTTAAATTTCTGTCTATACTTACATATATAAATGTATGCATTCATATATAGATATCCATTTTTTGTTTGTTTGTTTCAAAAAGGTGTCCTTTTGAGATCATGGTTTATGTTATTTAATTCAACATGACTAAATGCCTATTGTAGGCACTGGAATTATAAAGAGAAATAAAATGAAGTTGTCATCAGAAAATGTTATGTGTTAAGGATGTCTATACATTGTGAATTGATCTTAGAGACTTTTATTTAATCTGTGGATTTGCTCATTTTAGCATCTGTTTCCCTTCCCTATCCCAACAAGTTCATTAAACAACAAGCATTAATTAACAAAATCTCCAGCATATCTAGTATGTTGCCAAGTACACTTTGGTGACTCAGATAGTGTTTATTGATGAAGATTGAAGAGGATGGTAGATTCTGAAGGCTTTTGTCTAATATTACTAAGATTTGGGAAACATGTTATTCATCTTGATCCATGACATATAGATGAGGGTATAATTGGCCATCATCAAGTTTCTAGTAGGTGAATAAAGAGCAGTAACTAAGGCTTACAAATGGAAACATGAGTAAAAGAGAAAAGTAAAATTGTAAAACTTGTCTTTTCAAAGAGATCTTAGAAAGGTCAAAACATAAATGATACAATTTTTCAAAATAATCTAAGAGAGTTTACTTACTTTTCAAATCAGTGATGGAAAAACTCAC
Organism: Sminthopsis crassicaudata; assembly: GCF_048593235.1. Taxonomy (NCBI): domain Eukaryota; kingdom Metazoa; phylum Chordata; class Mammalia; order Dasyuromorphia; family Dasyuridae; genus Sminthopsis; species Sminthopsis crassicaudata. The sequence goes on along the minus strand of NC_133620.1, from coordinate 84,404,935 downwards.
TATGTTCTATACTTTGTAATAACAATAATTATAAACATACACACATATGTATGTGTGTGTATAATCAATAGTGCATGAAGAGTAATTAGTTCTAATGTAATAAGTTAAAGTTGAAAAAGAAATAAAGATGAAAATATTATAACATAAATTCCTTAATTTTTCTCTGCATTTAAAATACATGAAGCTGTGAAAGCTAATTGTACAGCATAATACAAGGCACATTGAAAATGAAATATTTCTAAATAAAACATCTTTATGCTTTATTTAAGGAAATATAGATTATAATTATTTATATAGTTTTTGTTTTTAAAAATGCTACTCATAGGCCAGCTTTAAGAGTATAAGTTTCAAAGAATAACCGAACATGCAATTTAAAGATAATTTATGCATTCCATAATTCCCTTTATCAGTGAAATCACAGGTTCAGCCTCTATTCCCTTTCCCTACACTTATTTAGACAGGAATTAAACCCACGTCTTATTTACTGAAAGCCTTTCTCCCATTTCAACCTGCTTCTCCAAACATCATTTTTTAACATTTGATATAAAAATATGGAATATATGCATATATGAATAAATACACATATTACAAACCATTGTTAATTTTTTTGCAAATCTTGTCCTCTTAGTTTTACTGAATGTATAATTATCATACTTCACATATACATTAAGAATAATTGCCTTTTTTGAAAATTATATATTAAAAGGAAGGATTTTTGATATATATATATATATATATATATATATATATATATATGAACAAAATACTATACTAGATCCCTTTGCTGTAAAAAGTGTTCCAAATTATGTTTTTAAATTCTTCCATATAACTAATGAGTTTTTATTAAATTTGTTAATATTAATAGTCAATATTATAAAGGTTAATTTTAATAGCTTGCCTTGATATATGAGTAAAATTAAGCTTATTTTTTTATAGCCAAATGGCAATATCTGATTTTTCAGCTGGGAATTCATTGAAGGTAAAGGAGCGTGAACGCCTTCGAAGGTTTGTTGTTCTCAGGGGTCTTCCATTTATTAAGTCCAAGTAGATGTCTGATCTCAGAAAGCGTGTATAACTGTCTTGCTCCATAAGTCGATAAACTCTACTTTGGGCAGCATCAAAACTGTGGATGGTGGGTTGGGAGATGCTCTTAAAAATTGTTTCTTTTGTGTGAAAGTCAAGGTTAACCTGGATCATAGAGAAGAAATTAGTATAAAATCAGAGCTATTGATAGGTTCAATTATATAAAAACAACCCCAAGAAACAACAACAAAAAATAAAGGCAGTTTCTTCTTTCTTCTTCTTTTAAAGGGAGCTGTAACTCCAAGGGAATTGTAAAAGCAAAGATACCAGCATAGCTTTTTCTCAATAGGAACTCATCTTTCATAGTTATAACCTAACTTACCCATCCTAAATCTTTGTTAATTTACCTACAAATTCAATTGTTCAACAGGAAAAAAAATAATAAATTTGACTATCCTCAATGTCTAAAGCAAAAATGCTTTTGCTTTAGTGAGTAAAAAATCATTTTATCCAATTTTTTGCTTTCCTGTGGTTATGGAGCTGACCTTTAAGAGGAAACCTTGATAATGAACTTGAAATAAGGAAAGATAACTATCAGTTTCTAAGAAAAGATAACTGGTGACACAGAGGATATGACATGTTTCAGCTATCTATCTCTCTGTGAGATATAGTGGCCAAATAGTCCCACCAGGTAAAAGAAAACATAAATGCAATTATCCTGTTAAGGTTTTCTGATTTCCCATGTATCTTTCCAGACTACTTTTAAATTCATCCTAATTATCTTTAAATTAAGATCTTATGCTAGAAAGACAATCACGAATGTGAGCAAACATGAGACAATAGAGCATTTCCAAATTATCAGTTTCACATGCAATCAGAATGCATTTTAACTGACACTGTACACCTCTTATCTATCTCAAGCTCAACATGCCCACAGAATAGTACTATTTTTCCTCAAATCTACCACTCTTCCAACTTTCTTATTTCTTTAGATGTCACATTCATCCTTGTGGCTATCCAACTTCCCAACCTCCAAGGAATGCTTAATTCTTCATTCTTTCTCCCCCTACTTACCCGGTCTCCAAGTCTTATTGATGCCTCCTTGTCCCATATCTCTCAGAGTTGTCCCCTGTCTGATCACTCAACCAGTATCAATTTAATTCATCATCACTTCTCAGATATATTTTCAAATAACTCATCTCCTTGCCTCATTTTTCGACTTATTCTCTATAGAGCTGACATTGTACATTTCTAAAGCATAGATCTAATTTTCACTTCCTTGTTCAATAAGTTCCAGTGGTTCACAACTGCCTCTTATATCAAATACACATTCTTCTTTTAGGTGACTTAAAACTTTCACAATGTTAGTCCAATATATATTTTTCCCAGATTCATTATACTGTACACTCTAAGTCCATTTCTTGCCATTCTTCAAAAAATGACATATCTCTTAAATTTCTGCTTTTGTACACTCTCCAAAATTGGGAATGAATTCCTATATCACTTCTTCAATACTTGAAATCTCTAGTTTCCTTCTAGGTTCCACTCATAAGCCACTTCTTTCATGACACTTTACTTGATTATCCCTAGCTGTTTATAACCCTCTTTTATTATATATTACATTTTATATATTGCCTTTATATTTATTTTGAATATATTTACATATACTTTTTAAATACAACTTTAAAAACTCTCTGACTTTACCATATATATGAAATTATGACTAATAATAAATGTTTTCTGGCTTACCTATATTTTCAAACAGGGGATAGTAGGAAAAAGTAACAATGACAAAGAAAAAAAACACTATTTTCTTTATGAATGCCAGGATCAAAAGTTTTCTCTCCCCCACTCCAAAGTAAAGGTTCTTACAAATTTCTCTACAACAAAGAAAATGAAGCATTTGGATCTTGGTCCTCCATTTTGTTTTCTCCTATGCTAAAACTATGGGTCAGATAACTATATTAATTTGTTTACAATAATGGGTGAAGATGATACCTGTTGTCCTCTTTAATGCTATTTACTATGAATATAGTACGTCAGTGCAGGGAGGGTGGCAATTATAGTAATAGCTGGCGTTATATATACTTTCAGGTTTGCAAAGCACCTTATAGATATGTATTTTTTTTCATTTGATCTTCACAACTTTGAAATATAGATGCTATTATCCTTTTTCTTTCCTTTACACATGAAGAAAAAAAAACAGACAAAAATTAAATAACTTGACCAAGATCACACAGTTATAATTTAATGGTAGATTTTAACTTAGATCTTCCTAACTCCAGGTCCAGTGTTTAATCTAGCACTCTACTTAGTAGGCTTAAGTATGACTTGTGTGGGGAGAATAGACCCAACTATATTAAAAAGCTTTGGTCTCTTTCTTCATCACTATTTTCCACCCTAAACTTCTAATCTCTGACAGGTATGGCTTTGAAATATATACATATATATATGTATATGTATATGTATATATGTATATATACATATAAAACATAATATGCTATTTTATAGCATTACATAATAATAGATCTATCCATAAAAATAAATAAGACCTATGTCCTCCTCTATGCTAGCTCTTAGAAGACATTTCTATATTGGGTGGAAAGCCAAATTCTTAATTTCTAGGAGTTCATTATCAAACTAGAGCTAAGCAGGAAATCAAAGAAATCAATAAGTCCGATATACTGAAAGAGAATCAGTACATTTTTGTCTATAATTATCATTGGGACAACCTTGACTCTGAAAGTTTTGGTGGGAAATTTTAAAACTAAGAATGGGAAAATGTAGAATAAATTCTCAAGTTCTATATATCCTGTCCAAACTGTCTGTCCATTTATCAATCTATTATCTATCTACTCTCTCTCTCTCTAGCTATATCCATTTAGCTCAATTTTTAGATTGACATAGCTATTGATCCAGCTCTCTGTTTCTACTTCTACAGATATTCATATATCTATCTATATATATACACATATATACATACATATATGTGTGTGTGTATATATATATATATATATATATGCATTTGACCTCTGCATACATATATATATATATATATATATATATATGATACACCATATATCTATTGTGTATTATCATATTTTAAAATGGTAGTTTTATTTTAATGAGTTTCAGAAATGCAGGGTTGAGGAAACTATTTATGCTTATATAGATCGATATCTAAAAGCATTTACATGGCACAGAATGTTTTAGTATTTATGGCCATGTAGATTATATTCATCAGGCAAAAGTTGAGCCTGGGTTTTCTTGCCCTCAAGAGTGGACTCTGCCATTTTTCTCATATATATTCACATATAATTGATGTGTGTTTATGTGTGTAATTGGATATATCTATCTATCTATCTATCTATCTATCTATCTATCTATCTAGATATATATGTTTATACAAATATATATTTGAATAAGGACATATAGTATATTTAGTATGTATATATTTCCCAAGTATTTCCTGAAAATATTAACGTAAACCACTATTCATCTAACATAATTCTGAACTTTTGAGTGTTGAGTATGATGGCACTATGTATTTATTTTTATCAAGTGGATTTTCTCTGATGTAATTTTTATTCAGTTCTTTCAGATTTTGATCACCTTTGCCCCTCTTTTAATTCTTTTCTGTTTCTCTCTTTATTTTTTACTATACCTCCTGTGGAGCATCATTTTGTATGAATTTTTCATATATTGCTTGTGCTTTATGGAACAGTTGATGAGGTTCTTGACTTTTCTTGAAATCTTCACAGGCTGCCCAAAATTCAATGTTTTCTTCACTGAATTCAGTTTTAAGGAACATGGTAAAAGCATCAAATCCATCTACCAATAGAAAAAAAAAGACAAAGGATATATCTTTGAAAGATTAAAACCATAAGGGTAATACCGTTTGACATTAGACAATGACCATAAATACTGGTAAGATAGATATTTTTTTCCAGCCCATTGTGATCAGGAATGGTGTATTCAGAACAACTGTGATTTCTTCACAGCAAAATCCAACAATTCTTTGATAAATTAAATAAAAAGTAAGCCTGCTGAATTTAAATGTAATCTCTGATTCTTCTCAATTGCAGTTCTTAAGATACATTATGGGGAAATTTTTTTTTCTTCAGAAAACAATGAAAAGTTTATTATCCTAAGCAATGGGGAAAGAATACAGTTTTTAAGAATGCCTTCTCATATTTTGCTTCAGTAATTTCTTTGGGCAAGTTAACAAACTCCCAGAGCTCCAGTTGACTCATAATAGAATGAGAATAGTAATACTTCCTCTCCTTAATATGACTACCTTGAAGATACATTTTTAAACACTTTTAAAATCAGATATGAATTCACATACAGCCTTACACACTTACCAGATGGCCTTTGGTAAGTTACACAACTGACTTATATGTAAAATAAATAAAAGAATAACACATCTTTTCCAGGGATGTTGTGACGATAAAATGAAAGTATTGTGTAAACCTTAATTTTATCCATACATATACAAGTTTTTATTTTACTTTTAAAACAGCAAAAAGCCTCCCCAATCTAACTCCAATCTACTTTTCCAATTTTATTACACAGTATTTTTCTTCATTCATTCCATACTCCAGAAAAAATAGCCTTGCTGTTCAATGATCACAAAATTCTCTTTCACAATTCTGTAACTTGAACTGGCTACCTCCCATCCTCCATATTTAGAATAAACTCAGTCCTGGTTTCTTAGATACCCTTCATTTCCTTCAAAACTCAGCTAGAGTAATTTTCTATAGTATATTATTTTTTTATTCTTCTAGCTTCTACTATTCTTCTATCTTAAAGAAGTATTTAATATTTATTTTGAATTCATTTTATGTCAATATAAAAGAAAAGAATTTTGAAAGTTTTAAGAACTTTGAAAGAGAATATGTCAAATAATGACTTTAGAATACTGGGTGAAGACATAAGGTGATACAGGCGCAGCATTAATTATATATTTTCAGATACAACAAAATTTTGTTTTGTTTGACTATACTTCTTTATGGGAGGGCTATGAGGGGAAGGAAGAGTGGAGATTTCTCATACAGATAGTAACAAGAAGGAAGAGGAGAAAAGAGTTAAAAAAAAAAAAGAAAAAGACAAAGAGGAAGCAGAGGAGGCAGAGAAGGAGGAAGAGAAAAAAGAGGAGGAAGGGGAGAAGGAGAAAAAGAGCCAGAAGAGGAAAAAAAAAGCACCATTAAATATTTTAAAATATAATGAAAAGGGGAAAGGAAATTTAGAAAAGAGAACAAAGTATTTTACTATCACATTAAATTCAATATGTATATACACATATATTTGAACAAGCTCAGTAAAATGTATTCAATTGCATTTTTATAACTTATATATGTAAAGGTTCATATATATTAATAACATGTTTCTATTTAATTTAAAATTTAAAATTATTTTATTTTCTTATTTATGTATTTCTCAATAGAAAGCAAACTTTTTGAGGTCAAGGATTTGCATTTCTATTTTTATACCAAATACTCCGTGAAGTTCCATGGAGGATATAGTAGATGACTAATAAATGATTTTGAGCAATATAATCCTTAAAAGGTATTGAATTAATAAGGACTAGATGAGATTATGCTTAGTTGTATGTACATAGTTACTTTTTTTTTTTTTTTTGGTACAGAACTATGTCTTTGGATCAATTAGGATCAATTATCTTCAACATTTTACCAATGATTTGGAAGAAGGCATCCTAAGTTTATAATATATAACTGCACTCACATTCAAATATCAGAAGGAAGTCTTGCAATGCTATCTCCTGATTGTGTTTGCATGAAAAACGTTTGAATTCCCTTATCTTAGCTCTGTGTATTTGTAGTTTCTGCTCCCATAATTAACTACACTGAATGTTTTAGGTGAAACTTCTTTCCCATTATGGAAAACTAGATTAGCCTCATGGGACTGTGTGGCAAGCTACAGCTTACCCAGTGACTCAGTTCCTTGGGCTAGAGACAAAAATTATCCAAATTGTTTAGTTTCTGAACCACTCAACAAGAATTTAAAAGCAAAACAAATGAACAACCATAACAAAAACAAAATTATCAACAAGTAGGGAAAAGAAAAAAAAAAGTGATTAGCATTTGATTCAACATTTCCCTTGCCTATTTTATGAACACTGTAGACCACAAGATAGTGTGCTGGACTCAGAGTAAGGGAAACCTTACAAATCCCAACTCTGACATTTAATAATTAATTGTGCAATTCTGTGAAAGTCATGGGCCTGAATTTTATGGCCTCTAAGGGCTCTTATAACTATAAATCTATTATTTTATGTTGAGTTTTTATTATTGGATTCTGGTGTTGAACACTTTTTTTTTTTTTTTTTTTTTTTTTTTTTTTTTTTTAAGAGAATGTGAGCTCTCAATTGTTATTTTAGGTATGTTATGAATTGAAGTTTTCCCAACTCACCATAAAGCCATAAAACTCAAGACCTAAAGACATTTGTCATAGTTAGTCTCTCTTCTTGTGGTTTTAAACCAATATGATAGTACAAGAATTCCAGATGTGTCTTGTTGATTTTCACCTGCTTTATAATGACTGTGTCACCTTTACAAATCATTTAATCTGCCATTGCTCTACGGTTAGAATTTCCTCACTTGGGAATTCTTTTTACTAGTGAAAACATAGGCCCTATCCTTAGCCTTATCTTATTAACAATGGCATAAGGAAAAATACAATTTGAAAGTATATTTTTCCTTTTTTTCCTTTCATCAGCTTCCATTTATTGGATGAACTTGTCACAAGCAGTTTGCACTACCTTTAAATTCCAAGTCTACTTTACTTTTACTTTACTATTGTCAACTGTGTTTCAGTAATCATTTAAAAACTTTAGGTAAATCTGGGCCTTACCAGGCTGACTTTAGTTAACAAATAAACTATTCTTTTAACTACTGTTTTGACAGTGTCTTAAAAAGATTTTTCTTTCTTGTATCTCTGGTTGAAAAAAATTAGTTGTTTTGTTGTTGTTGCTGCTGGTGTTGAACACTGGAGTAAATAAGAGAATTAAGCCATATGATTTTGTTAAATCACTGAATTGAAAGTGACAGTCACAACCAAAACTGAGAGAACCAAGAAATCAGCTAAATTCATTTCTGAGACTAGATCTTTACCAGCCATCTAGTAAATATTCTTTTTTTTTTCTCATGAAAACTTCATTTATTCTGATTTCTTCTTCCTAGATATACAGAGACCTAGTTTGCAGAGGAATCTGCTTTATTAGTAGTTCATATACATACAGATTTGTACATCATAGTAATAGCTAGCATTTATGTAGCACCTACTACTTGCCCAGCACTATGCTAAGTATTTTACAAATATTATTTCATTTGATACTCACAACATCTCTGTGAAGTAGGTATTATATGAACTTCCTTTTAAACGTCAGAAAACTAAAGCAATTGGAGAAGTGATAATGGAGAAGTGAGCCAGGCTCAGACACTGATATTTAAGGTCATATTTAAGCTCAGGTGTGTCTGACTTCAGGTACACTGTTCTATATATTGTGTCACTTAGCTAGGTGATATGTATATGTACATGAATGTCTGCATATATAACTTATATGAATATGTGCATACATGTGCATGCATATGTATGTAAAATGCATGTATAGCATAAGCATACACATATAATGCATATATTAATTTATATGATACACAGTAATTTGTCATAAGCATTATATATGTCTGTATAATAAATAAAATATAAAGCTGTGAGACAATAAATAATGGGTAGCAACCAAAACTAATTCAAATACATAATCAATAGGAGATAATATTGTCATATGACTGGACAAAATGAAGATGAGAAGAAGTAATGCCATTTACAAAACTCCCCAAGCCCTTCAGATAAGTATCCTGCAAAATATTTGGAAGAATATGAGCAAGAAATTCATAAGATGAGGTATTGAGGAACTACTATCCATGACCATAGAGTGAATTCACAGACCAGTGAGATAGAGGTTCTATGGTTGGGGAACATTTTATCTGCCAAGGACCCTAGAAAATTATCAGTTTATAGAACAAAAGTAGTGAGCTTTTGGCTCATCATCTTCTGGGGGTTATTATGAGAATTATTTTACAATCCTTATATATAAGCCCCAGAGCCTGATGGTCCCCACCCTGTTCTACTGGAAAAGCAAACATGTCTAGAATAAAGAAAATGATATTTTCACTGTCCTCAAAACCAAATCAGATGGTATCCTTAGTACTCTGTTCTTCAAAAGCTTACTTTTAGGGACTTTTAAATTATAGGACATTCAGAAAAGTATGAGCAAAATGGTGAAAGTTTCTGAAAACTTTTATTAAGCCCATTCAACAAAAAATAATCAAGTGCCCATGTTGCACAGAGAACACTATGCATAGGCAAAATTTAATTTCAGATCAAGCACTTGTATGGTCTGTTATTTAGAAATATTGAAGAGATTTTTATGGAATGTTTATATCTTTATATCTAGAATATAGTAAATCCATTAAACAAAATCTTACCTCCCACAGAAACAGAACTTCTTCCTAAATATTACTAAGCACTTTATAAATAAGTGGTCATTTATATTCGAGTTGAATGAAGAACATTCCCTTTTTGGATCCATTTCTGCCTTTTAATTTTCTTTCCTGTTTTGATTATTTCTCAAAGTAATATTTATTTAATATTATATATGTGTGTATATATTTCTACATACATATTTATGTATATGTATGTACATATCAGTATATATGTATATGTCTATATATAGATGTATCCATATATATATGCATATATATGTATTTGCTAGTGAGTATTAAGCTCTGAGATCAAAGGATAATAACTTTTCAGTTAGGTAAGAATTTGTAGCAAGACATAAAATTATTTGCCTGATCTCTGATTTTGATTTTTTTAAATTGAAATTCAAGGGGACAAATGTCCTTAACCAGTAAGATGGGAAAGTCTTTGGGAACTTTTCTCAGAGAACTACTGAAGAACTGTCCTTGTCCCTCTCTGTAGCTGTTAAAATCCATCCAGAAGTGAAATTCACACTTTTAAATTACCATGCTGATCTCTGCAGTGGATTTGAGTATACCTTATCCCCAGCTTAGGTCTAATATGAAAATAGGAAACTGTGAGACTATCTCCTGTTGTGCAGGGTTAATACATCAGAGAAGGCTCCAATATATTTTGAGGAAGGATGAAACTATGATTTTAAGTTAGCTTATTCATATAACACACTTATTAACCAGCTCTTAAGAAAGGTAAATTTTTCACCAAATGAACCAACAAATAAATGCCAAGGTACAGAAAGGGATCTGTTCATCACTACTAAATGAAACTAACTCACTTTGTCAATAGGACAGCATCCAATTATAATACATGGAAAACACTGCCATATAAATGGTCTCTAAGCTATTATGGCCCTCAGAAAATAATTCTCTTACTCTAGAGAGAAATAACATTTAGGAGGGACTACTTATAATTATAAAAAGATCTTCAAATTTTATTTGTAGGAAGTAAATAAAGATTTTAAAAAGTATCGTAGGCAGATTATCAATAAGAAAACATATGCTCTCAATTGAAACAACTTTGATGGATGAGACAACACAAGTATTATTAATGCAATAGTGTGGGTGAGGGAGGGAATGCCAAAGCATAACTTCATCTGTGTCAAGAAGTCCCCGTAAGGAAAATCCCTGTGCTAAATTCAGATCCACAGCTACTGTGCAGTGACTCCTCTTACATAGTAGTTTGAGCATGTTAATAATCAAATAATTTGACCTAGGCTCACACAACCAGTATGTATTAGAAGTAACATTGCATAGAACTCATTTGTTTTTGACTTCTGTTTCTTTACCCTATATGTCAGGCTTCACTAGTCCCTAATATCTAGACTAATGCAATTTTATATAAATGCTCAGTCCGTGCTAATTGAATTAAATCATTTTTGAGGTATTATATAAGTACAACAAATCATATGAATTTTAAAAGTGTCACTAGAATAATCTTTTAATAATAAAATTGGTTGCTTAAAGAGAAATTCTGTTATTTCAGATTGTAGTAATATTGGACTTTTTAAAAAAATAAACTCAGCTGAATAAGGTCCTCCAGGTATATAAGTCACCTCCCCTTCCTAAGATCTCTACTCCCCATTGCCCCAAGTTGTGTTAGGCAAAGTTGACTGGTGCATTGAGTTTTGTACTATGATGGAATCCTCATTGCCCTGAGGCAGTAACTAAATGGTACTTTGGAGGTCTGCAAAAATTAATGCAGCTGCCAGAAGAGCCTGCCATAACCCAAAACTAGTTTTCATCTTGGGAAAAGCTCAATGCATCATACAAACATAAAATACATACAATTGTATGTTCCTAAATAGAAATCTGGGCATCTGTTGTTTCAATTTCTGATGGCAAGGAAACAGGAGAGTCAGGAGACTTTGGTGTAGCTCAGTCCAGTCACTAATCACTAGATTACAGTGTTGTTTATTCTAAGATTTGAATCAAGACTTTTGACCCTGCCATGAAGTAGAACAGCTCCTTCTGACCCAACAATCCCTTTGTGTACACCATTTATGGCTTCACCAACCTTAACTTTAATTTTTAATCTTGCAGATAGATGTGCAGTATATTGTTTACCATGAAAAGGGCCAATTCAAGATCATTGTTTTCCTGGAACATTTAAGTTCTATATCTTAGAGAAAAATAGGAAACTAGAAATGAGGAAATGCAATGAATAAAAGACAGAAGGTTAAAAGTTTAAGAAACATTCATCTTCTGTAAGAGAGGAACATGAGCTTCCTTTCCTAAGCAATATCAGTCTTAAAGAAAGTTGGGTGATAATTTCCAACATATCAAGTGATCTTTGTTTTCATTTTCCATTCTTATGTAAGAACAGCTTACACATTCTGCTCATGTTCTCTCTATATTGGTAGAAAAATCAGCCATAGCTTATATACAATTCAAGAGAGGAAATAGAAGGAAAAAGGGAATCTTCTGAAATGAAAAGGAACTGAACAAGAACACTGAGCTTAAAATCTTGGTTTTCTCACTTAATAGTGCTTTATTAAACTATTATTATTTGTAACTTTGGAGAAATCATTTAAATTTTCTGAAGTTATTTCTTCATGTGCAAAGGAAAGGGATATGGAGTGGGGGAAGGATATTATTAATTGTACAACTTAATTGAAATCTTTGTAAAATTTAGTTTTCTTCATAAAGTGCTACATGATTATGAGTTATTATTCTTTCAGCAAGTCGATAAAATGCCTTAGGTCTGTAGGGTCAAATTCAGATAGAAAGCATACATAAAAATCCTAGAAAACCACATATTAACATTATCAATGTTCTATTATATTTTTATTTATTTTGTTAAATATTTCCCAATTATATTTCAATCTGGTTCAGGCTATGCTCTAGAATGTTGGGAGTCATATGTTTGACACTTCACTAGAATAGCTTTTTTTTTTTTTTTCCTGAGGCAATTGGGGTTAAGTGAATTGCCCAAGGTCACATAGCTAGGAAGTGTTAAGTGTCTGAAATCAGATTTGAACTCAGGTTCTCCTGAATTCAGGGCTGGTGCTGTATCCCCTGTATGAACTAGCTGCCTCTAGAATAACTTTTTTAGATTACTTTCACCTTCACCTTTACATAATGCAAACTATATGTAATGCAGCTAAAATCCTACTCGGATGGCTCTAACTAGGTTCTTAAATGGTTTCCTCATAAAAACACAATCTCTATAAATTCTATAATAATGGAAATGACAGTAACTCAGTTCACAGATGGAATAAAGCATAAATTTACTTTCATTTATATCTACAATGAAGCTAATAATACTTGGACTGTCTACCTCAAAGGTTTCTTTGGAAGAAAGATGGTTTCAAAGGATAACAGGATCACCAAGCGAGAAGGAAACTTTATTAAACATCTTGAATATGTTCATATACCTCATTTTGCAAATAAGGAAACTGAGGTCTACTAAAATTAAATGCGTTTCCAATTGCCTCTTGAATATCCAGAACTGGATGTTGCATGGGAATCTCAAAATCAACGTATATTAAAACATAATTCATTTTCTTTCCCTCCCCGTGCCTCCAGCCACATTCTCATCTATCCTTTGCCTTTCAGAATTTCTCAATCAATAATAAATATTTCTTATATAGTTGCTTTCACTGTTAAGGGTACTACCCCCTTCATAGTCACTTAGCCAATAGGTCAACAATCTCAGAATCATCAAACACTACTTATTCTTTCTTTATTCATTGCTAGTTCTGATTATTTCACTTTTATAGCATTTTAAAATTCCTTTCATATAGTTACAACCTTAATTTAGATCCTTCCTCACTTCTGGCCTGGATTATTACAATTGCTTTCCAACAGCTCATCTAATTACCTCAAATCTCTCTCCACTTCAATCCATCCTTACTGAGCTTCCTGTGGATTTTTTTTTTCTAAAGCTTATGTTTGATCTTGTCTTCTTTCTGCTCAATGAACATCATGATGAAATAAAAATTCCTCTCAGATATTTTCAGTCCTCCATAATTTGGGTCCTTCTTACCCTTATTGCCCCCTATATATTCCTCTCCATGCCTTCTGTGATGCAACTATACAGATTTACTTTTATTTCTTTGAATATGTTCTAAGTTCCATATCCAGGACTTTGCACAGCCTGTCTCTCATTTTGGGAATGATTTCCCTCATCATTTCTGCCTCTTAGTTTTCCTAGTGTTCTTTTATGAAGCAGGTTAAATCTCACCTTCTGAAGGAAATCTTTCCTGAATTCCCTCACTCTTCTCCTACTGTCCTTCTAGATTGCTTTCACCTGCTACACACAACACACTCACAAATACTACACATCATTGCCTTTGTATTCCCAGTGTTCAACATGGTACCTGATAAATACATGGTAGCTGGTGGGTAAACTATATACAGTGCTGGAACATTCAAAGTTGAGTTCAGAAATAGCCTCAGACACTGGGAGACTTTGAATAAATTACTAAACCCTGTTTGCCTTAGTTTTTTCATCTATAAGATGGACTGCAGAAATAAATGGCAAACTACTTTGGTATCTTTGCCAAAAAAACTCCAAATACGGTCACTAAGAGTCAAACATTACTGAAAAATGATTGAACAGCAACTGGTCAGTGCATACTTAATAAATGCCTATTGACTGTCTAATTTGCCTGAGTTTATACAGGCAGTAAGTGATAAAAAGAAAATTTAAGACCAGATTGTCTAATTCCAGAGCTAGGACTCTTAGAAATGAGCATGTGTTTTTCATCTTGGGAGATGAAAGGGCTCCTGATGTCTCAACTTCCTTTATCAATGAACATTTTAAATTTGACCTACATTCAAATCCGTTTCTCACAGCTACCCTATGGTCCATTGATTTGCCTAATTATATAGAGGTCAAATTATTGTGGGTTTTTTTCAAGTTTACAAGGTAATTATGTCAAAGGTAAAATTTGAATCTATATTTTCTACTAGATTTTGAACCTATAGTTTCTATTAGCTCTATATCTAGTCGATCAGTTAACAAGAGTTTTTTAAGCACCTGCTATGTATCAGCCAGTGTCTTAAAAACTGTGAAACAGGCAAAAAGATTTGATCTCTAGGAGCTTACATTCCAGTGGGGGAAAACAACAACATGCCAACTAGAATGTATCTAATATATGTATATATATATATATATATGTATGTGTATATATGTGTATATATACATATTTATACATACATATACATGTATGTGCATGTATACATGTATATATAAACACATGTATACACTTTCATAAATCTTAAAAGGAATGTACTAGCTTTTCCTCAATACAGAAATGGCACCAGGAAAAACATATTTCAAAATTTATGAGGTGCTAACATAAACAAAATGAGGTATTTAGATTACATATTGAAGGTACATTAAAATTTCAATTTTGCATGATTCTATTTCAGTCCTTGATCATTTGCTTCTTTGCCAAAGAGAAGAAGGGAAAGGAAGTGATTTTCAGTTCGACTTCTTTTAAAAAGTAAGTTTTGTAGGAGAAGAATGCTGTTTTAAATTTTATAGACATTTGCATATTGAATATAAAATTTGTCTGTCAACCAAAATATAATCAAACAAATTGATGACTTCAGCAGTTAGTATATTATAACAATGTAGCTCCCAAATATTGCATGCTCAGTGCTAGTGACCTCCTTTTGAGATTATCCTGTGTATATTTTGTGTGTACATAGTTATTTGTTTATAGTCTCCCCACTAGACTGTGAGCTTCTTAAAAACAAAGGTTGTTTTTTTTTTCTTTTGCTTTTTGTTTTTTGTTTTTTTGTTTTTTTTTTTTTTTTTCTTTTGCATCCCCAGGGTTTAGCACAATGCCTGTCATATAGTGATAATTTAATAAATATTTGTTGACTGGGCTTCCACAGTTGCCCATCCAGTATGATTCTTATTCTTTATTATGTCTTTCTATTTATCCACCCAATGTACTGGTGATATTTAAATGATTTGTTCTTCTGATTTTTAAATTATTTCAGTACAATTCTTGGACTGTTCACCATTCTTGGTCTCAATATAAGCAATTAATTGTTTTTAAGTCATAAAGTTTCTCCATTACAACCTTTGCTCTCATTTGTCCTTTAAATCATTTTGAAATCATTCAGGCAAACTTTCTACTGCCCTCTGGATGATACTGATTTGTAATTTGTTTTTGATATTTTCATGTCCCATAACATTTAAATACAATAGGATCATTAGAAAATAAGCTTTGGATATAGTTAGGGAGACTCAGATTCCAAGTCTACCCAACTCAATTACTGTGAACTTGGGAAAGTTAGAATTTACAAAATGATAGACTTGTACCAAATCTTCTTCTAATTCCATGGTTTTATGCTATTAATGACTCCAATGGTGGTATTTTGTAAAGATAAATTAAATAGTGTTA
Source organism: Sminthopsis crassicaudata (assembly GCF_048593235.1). Classification (NCBI taxonomy): domain Eukaryota; kingdom Metazoa; phylum Chordata; class Mammalia; order Dasyuromorphia; family Dasyuridae; genus Sminthopsis; species Sminthopsis crassicaudata. The sequence goes on along the minus strand of NC_133620.1, from coordinate 84,388,992 downwards.
GTCTTAATCTTGACTCATTTACTAACCACAAATACTTGAGTACCTTAAAATTTTTAGATCTCAGTTTCTTTGCCTATAAAATGAGGAGAGATATAAAAAAGGAGAAAATGGAAAAAAATATATATATATACTGTCTACTTCCTAGGGTTGTTATGAGAAGTAGTATTGGTAAATAGATATATAGATGACAAATAGATATACATAAAGATATTGGTATAAATATACAGATATGGGGAACCTGTAAATGTTACTTATATATAAACTGCTGACACTCATTTTTCATCCTCTAACTCTTTCTGCTCAAAGAAATGATCAGATTTAGTGACCTATGTAAAAAGGGAATGCAAATCATCAATATTTTATTATCAAACTGCTGACTTAGAATAGCTTGAAAACAAAGATTAATCTTGTTAACTTGTTCCCTTTCTAAATATTTCTAACACTTTCAGTACTTCCCTCTTTTCTTGTTATTACATAGGCATTTCTATATTTATATCATCCCCATCCCAATTTACCATCAGCCAGCATTTCCTTGCTCATCATTTTAAAACTCCTATCTTTCAAGTTCCATCCTTTGGTAAAAATCTCCATTTCTTCTAAATTGTCCTTTAAATCATTTTACCTTTTTTAAATGGAAAATTGATGTGCGAGAGGAGTTAATACACTGTAGATTTTGAAAACCCTTGCTTTATTTTTACTAACATAGTTTTACAAACTCCAATTAATTTCATTATATGATCTTATATGATTAAGATTATTCACTGAAATCCTGGTGCAGTTTTAGAAATTTTCTGCATCATGACTTTGGGAAATCTACTTCACAAAGGGAATTGTCTCATTTTTCAAGGCAGATCAGTTTTTAATTATTTCTTGTTACTTTTTTCATATTTATAGAAAAGGGGTGACATCAATATTGTTATCAACATAATACACTTTAAAATGGAAGAGAACACTTAAAAGTAATAAATCAATACTTCATTTCAACACTCAACAGTATTCTTTTTTATTCTTTACAGTAGATCAAAAATTCATAGTGCTCTAAATGACCCATCATACTTAATTTAGATAACTGCCATATCTGTTTAATTACACACATACTTTGCATCATTTTCCATTATGGAATAATAGTTATTACTTAGAAAAAAAATACTACTAACCTTTATGGGAAAGCAGTTTATCAAAGGATTCACCCCACTTCACTGCTTCTTCAGGGGAGACACTGTTCAAGAAATGAAATGCTTTTTGATAAAATGCATTTAGTACTCTAATTCTCCTGACATGCTGTCTGCTAGAGAGCTCTCTCTTGTTTCAGAAGGTGTGCGATTATAGTACTTTGTAATAGAAGTTCTCTTTCCACTGGAGTCTTCAAAATATTTTGTCTTATTTCTTCTGATACTTTTTTTTTTGGCAAAATAATGCAATCTTTTAAATTAAAAAAAAAAAAACTTTAAATATTTTTCAAAGGTTGTTTCATTGTTTGAATCTTTAAGGAGCAATTAACTAGGAGCAGGATATTGGGTCATCCATCTTTTGAAATGCTGACCTCAAAATAAGCAATATTTTTGCTATGGCAAGTTGGGTAGTATTCTATTTGAAACGGTTCCCCCATTATACTGCTTATTTATAAGTTTGATTTTTTTTTTTATTAAGCAAGGAGAAAACTTGTCTAGTAAATTATCAAAAGAATGACAAATTATTAGAGATATCTTTCTTTTCTTATTTTAAATTTAATATTATTTAAATATTTGACTTTCTTATTATAATATGTCAAAAGATTATGAGGTATTAGAGAGTTAGGTGCATTATTTTTATCTAGTAAACATGATAACAGCATAATGGTTATAATTCTCTGAAATAGCATACTTTTTTTAAAGTTTTACTTTAAAAACTAAAGAATAGTAAGTTCCCTTCAGGAAAAATCTTAATATTTTCATAAAAGTTTTAGTAAAACTTAAAGTTAGCAAGATATATGTCATAAATACCTAATGCTAAAAAGCAAAACCAAAATGTTCAAGCACATGAAGATATATGATATACATTTTTAGTTATTTTACAAAGGACAAAATTCAAATTACAGTGTGTTTTTAAAGATTTACATGTCAACTTTTAAACATATATACAATATTTAAAAAAACTTTGTTTTTTTCATTTTACTTTTTTGTTTGCAGTTAAAATATATTTATTGCTTCTTATCCACCTTATTCTTCTTCCTCCCAAAAAATTGTTCAATTACTAAATTAAAAAAAATCACAAATCCTTAATTGTAAAAACATAATGTATATTGAATATCAATTAAAGTTCAAAACCACCTTTAGAATAGATTTTAAAAGAAAAATATTTACCATGTCAATTTGGCCAAGTTTTCAGAACTACCACCAAGGTTGACATTTTCAGGGAATTCAGGTTTCTGCAGGAGAAGGCTTAGTCTATTTCTCTTTTCTTTATTTCTGTAATAGAATATAAACTGCTTTGAAAATGAATAATAATTGTAAAACTTCATTTTTCTATTTATGATACACATAGGGATAATTTACTCCTCCATTTATGATATTTTAACCCACATATTAAGATAAGTATTTCTCAGGTGATACAATTGTAAACAGTGAAGACCATGCTCTTTTATATTCTTGACAAAATTAAGGGAAATAAACTATAAAACAATGACAATAATAACAATATTAAGTAGTAAAATCCACTTGACAAGGAATAATAACTATTTTCACTTGATAAATAGAGAGGGGACTATGACCCTATCCCCTATTAGTGTTCATACTGTAAATTTTATGGGATAATTTAAAGTTTTCTTTTGTAACACTTCATGTGCCACTTACTTTTCCCACATTTTAAGAAAATATTTCCTTCATATAGGCATATTTATTCGATTTTCTATCTCAATACCACAATTAGTATAATCAGCTTTACATTTCAAAAAATAATATTTCAACATGTTCTAAATTCCTATTTACTAGTTATCCAAAAACATACTTTACCTGTTTTTTATATCTTTGTTTAATGCTTCTTTTCCTATTGAGTGAATCACCTTGTAGAAATTTTTTTCCTTTGAGTCTGACATAGTTAGTTGAGAAAAGAAAACCAATGGTTTTTCCATTTTATTCCTACAAAGTTAAAAGACTTCTTATTTCGACCCTGAAACAGTTTGCTTGAAGCATCCAAATCCTTCATTGTTACACATGGAGATCACAAAACTTTTTACCCTCCGATGTTCTAAAAAGAAGCAAAAGTAAGAGACAGTACTCAGTACTTCTCCTTTAAACATGAAGCACTGAGAAATTGAAATCCAATTTTGCTCTGGGTTGTTTAAGGAAATGATATTACGCATTTACAAAGTGGTTGTTGGCCACTAAGATAAAGAGTACAGTTACCACAGAGCAACTTCTGCTTGGTATTTTCACAATCAATATAAGCCTTTGAGCCTAAACTGACATAGTCATTTCCGACAGGAACTATTTTTTCATATAATATTGTAAATTTTTTAAGTATGAATTTATAGCAGAATCTTGAATTAGGTGGTAAAAGATAAATTTTAGATTTTATTTTTTTTCTGTCCTAAAACACATACATGTACTGTGCTGTAAAAAGTGCCAAACTTGAAATCTTGGGATATTGAAGTATCTAATATTATTTTGAATTTGAATATTGAAAAAAATATGAAAAATTTAAAAGTAGCAAATTATATAATAGTCCTAAAAGGAATCTTGGAAAATATCTTATCCAATTACCAGGTAGGGAAATTGAGACTGCAAGAGAAAAAGTACTGACCAAAGTCATATTTCTCAATAGGGTTTGTGCTCTTAAAAATAGAACCTGATACTACAAACTGATTTAGATAGGTGTTTGGGGGCTCAATTGACTTTTCTTCCCAAGAAGCTACTCTCCGTATATTTTAATAAAATTTAACCATAGTTAGTTGGGTAAACCTTATACAATTAAAAAAAACTTGTCATATGTCATGAATATCCAAGGAAAACCTCAATTTTTTGAAAAGACATCACAAAAGGATCCTTTGTGAAGTTTCCTAGTTTATATCAGTTTGATGAATATTGATCAAAATATGACTTGTGTATAATTGAAAAATTGTAATAACGCTAAAGATAAAGACACAATCATATGAAAATAGATTATAAAGTTGTATATTTCCTGGTGTGCTGTTGGGCTGTTGTTGCTGTTGTTCTGTTTTTTAGGTTTTCTTTTTTTTTTTTTTTTTTGGACATGAAGACATGTGAGCTATCAGATCCAAACTATATAGATAAAAGAGAAGATTGGGACTTGATAAAATCCTGTTTTCCCACCAGATGAAATAGAATAGGGCACTAAAATGAACTCAGTATTACTTTTTTTTTGTTGTTGTCTCTGCCATGAACACAAGACAAAGGAGTGTCAAAACAAACAGCTATTAATGAAAGAGAAGAATTCAGAACAAGATCTTCTCTGTATGTTTCACAGGATTTTTTTTTTTTTTTTTAGTCAGGCAACCTTTAGTCTTGGCAAAGCTTTTAAAACCTGCCCAACAGCATCTCATCTATGTCTCTAAATGAAGACTGAGGGATGAAACTGTAGTTTTAGTATTTCATTCATGATAAGAACTGAAGATCCCTGAAAGACATTGCTCCCTTTTTAGGAATAAATTAGATTTGATTCACAAAGTCTTTCCCAGTTACACACAGAAAGTCATTAACTAAACAATATAGCTAAAGTTTGAAGATGGCTTTCCCCCCCCCCCCCAACCCTACTGCTCACTAGATCAAAAATCTATGAGGTTAAAAGATTTTTATGGAAGAGTCATCATGATAACATTTATGAATTTCCTGTTCTTTATCTAAAGAAAAATGAGTGTTCTTGCAAAATGCTGTGTTTGCAATAGAGGAAACAAACATTTATCAAAAAAAGGAGTATCCATGGGCTCATTAGCAATAATATTTTCTAACTTCTTTAATTTATTAACAGATAATTTGTGAAGAAAGTTGACTAAGTATTCAGTGGCAAAAACTATCCCCTGGATTCCTAACCCAAAACCTTTCCATCCACATCACCAAATAGAATTCCTTTTTTTTTTTTTTCCTTCTTTTTTTATAAATTTCTTCTAAATCTCCTACATACTTTTCTGGGAAGGTTCCATTCTAGCAGGTAGGGGCAATATTTACATTTTGCTGCAGATATGTATATATTACATGTATATCTTTGGTGTATATTAGATTATATAATAATGTCTTGGTTAATTAATTTAAAAATTAACATATTTTCTTTTGCAATGCAAAATATATACAAAGTTTCTTTTATTCAGAAAAATTATATATTTCCACAATTTAATTGAACTTTCTTATTTTCCTTTTTTATTCAATAAGTCATTTAGCTTTTAAATGATTTTTTAAAAATTACCAAATCAAAGTAGAGTTTAAACTTTTAAGGACAAAAATGATATGTGGAAATTTTATGCATATTTAAACATGTTTTACAAGCTCCTTTGGAAGCAACTGGTAGTTCAGAGGATAGAGTATTAGGCTCTAGAGTCAAGAATACCTGAGTTCAAATCCCAACTTCCTAGATGTGTTTTCCTAGGGAAAATTATTTTTTTAAGTTTATTTATTTTTAATATACATTTGTTTTATGAATTATTTTGGAAGAGAAAATCAGAGCAAAAGGGGGAAAAACATGGGAGAGATAAAAAACAGAAAAAAAAAGAAGTGAACAAAGCATATGATGATTTACATTCATTCTCCTTATTTCATTTTCTGGATGCATGTGGCCTTTTCTGTCCAAAGTCTATTGGACTTGCTTTGGATTACTGAACCACTGAGAAGAAGCAAGCTTTTCATAGTTGATCATCACTCATTTTTGCTGTTATGTGTACAATGTATTCCTGGTTCTACTTGTTTCACTCAGCATCAGTTCATATAAATCTTTCCAGGACTTTCTAAAATCAGTCTGCTCATCATTTTTTAATAGAGCAGTAATATTCCATTATTTTCATAATCCACAACTTATTCATCCATTCCCCAGTTGATGGGCATTCACTCATTTTCCAATTCTTTGTTACCACAAAAGGAACAGCTATAAATATTTTTGCACATGTGGGTCCTTTTCCCTCCTTTATGATTTCCTTGGGATACAGATCCAGTAATGGCACTGCTGATGAAAGGATGTGCAGTTTTATAGCCCTTTGGACATAGTCCCAAATTGCTCTCCAGAATGGTTGGATCAATACCCAACTCTACTAACAATTCATTCATGTCTCAGTTTTCCAGCATCCCCTCCAAAATTTATCATTATCTTTTCCTGTCATCTTAACCAGTCTGAGAGTTGTGAGGTAGTACCTCAGAGTTGTTTTAATTTGCATTTCTCTAATGAAGCGTTATTTAAAGCTCTGAGCAAGTTCTTAACCTCTGATTGCTTAACAAAAAGGATCCACTGGAGGAGGAAAGGCCAAACTATTCCATTATATTTATCCCAAAAAAGGGTCCCAAAGGATCAGATATAACTGAAATGATTTAACCACAAGAAGTTTCTTGAGGGATGGTTTCATGTTGTCTTTGCATCTCCAGCATGTAATCCAGTATTTCACACATAGCAAGAATTAAACACTTATTGCCTGATCAATGGCAGTGAGACCATAAAAACTTTGTACTTCCTTTCTATTTCTTTATTATTGTTTCAGGAAATAACAGTTGCCTTTCTAATGTCTTCACTGATTTACATCTCAATTCTTGTCTTTACTAGTTTTCTGTTCTTTCTTTTACTTTTTAGTTGCTCATGTTTTCGCAATGTAGAAATGTGTACACTAGCTAGACAATTCTTACATTACATAACTCACCAGGTCTGGAATTGATGGCTAGATTTTAGGGAGACTCAGAAATTGAAATGGGGAAAATTATGTCTTTTTTCAATATAACTGATTTATTTTTTTCTTCATTTAAAATAATTTCTCTAAGAGTGGGTTTTCCCAGGCTACTAAAGGGAATCTCCCTCTGTCTCTCTGTCTCTGTCTCTGTCTGCCTCTCTCTGTCTCTCTTTCTCTTCCCCCCCCCCAAGAATTCCTTTCATCATAAATCATGTTTCCAGATAAAAAAGGAAAAAAAAAAGAATTTAAGAACTAGTCTGAGAATTGAAAGATGAAGAAAAACTCTAGGATAATTAGAACTTCAATTTATATTGACTAGATTAAAATAAATACTCAGTAATGCATTCAGACATGAGTAGAAGGGTAATCCATTTTTTGTGTCAATATGTGATATGTTGATAGGTAATGCATATCTGTCAACTGAGGCAGCAGCCCTAAATCCCACTTACTTGAATTTCTTAATGATTTTGGAAGGTAGTTCCATTAGGTTACAGTTTAATGATGGAGACTTCAGATATTACTAGCAAGACTAAATAGGGGCAAGTTTACATCATAATGCAAATAAGCTTTATACCCAGTAACTATTCATTTTGTGATTTTGACATATGATAAATACCTCGAAGTACTTTAAAGGACCCACCAATATAGCCGTTTAATGATTAATATGCTCTCCATGCAGTTGTCTTCATTTTATTTCTCCATAGTAAGGTAAACTCATTCTTCATTCAGTTTTAGTAAGATACTTAATAAAGTATAGCTAGTATTAGTAGAATATCAATAACAACAACAGAACCATCAATTTTTTATAATATGTTAACATTTGCAAAATGTGGTAAATATATCATCTTGCTTGATGCTCTGGACCCTGAGACATACTTAGCCCCCATTTTATAGATGAGAACACTGAGGCTAAGAAAAGTGAGTTGAGACATGCTCTTCTGGTCTGTTTGTTCCATTTGGCTACATAGGGCAACACTGAGGAATAATGGATAGAAGTTGCAAAGAGAAAAAAAAAATAGGGAAAAATGAAGAAAAATTTTTAACAAATAAAGCTATCCAAAAATAGTTTGGTGAAATAATGGGATTTACTTCATTTAATATATTTTAAAAATTTTATTTATTTTTAATATACCTTGCTTTATGAACCATGTTGGGAGATAAAAATCAGAGCAAAAAGGAAAATCATGGGAGAGAAAAAAAGAAGTGAACATAGTATGTGTTGATTTACATTTAGGTTTATTTTGTCAATAAGATCTAACAGGATCAGTAAGTTTGAGTTGTCTAATTGATCCTCTATTATGATCATTGACTCTGGTCCACTTGGAACCTGAGCTGCACAGAGCATCTGATAGACTTCTTTAAAGCTGGTGGGCATATGAAAAGTGTCGGCCTGGTATCCCTTCTCCCCATCCTATGCATCACACGCACCCACACTGTGTCACTTCCATAACATTTCTTCCATTCTTCTTGGATCCTTGAAATTGATATATTACATAAAAGTTACTAAGAAGACACTTTATGAATTAAATAAATTTATAATAAGATGTGAATTGTATGGATTGTGGGATGTTGGACCTTTTATTGCATGTAGTAAAGATAAAAAATTAAGGAATTCTATAAATATTTGTAAAGAAGAGTACTGCCTTTAAAAAGAAGAAAAGAAAAAGACATTTAAATATGAAGAAGTCCATTTTTTCCATTTTTAATTCAGTTCAACAAATGATAGTTATGATTATCAGTAAATATGGATTACTTTCTTCCTCTATGTAAGAAATTGTCCTAAGATGCAAATACTATCTTTGTAAAGGATGAACAAGTATACCTGTGACTTAAACATAGAGTAATAACATGGATATAACCAGGAGAAATGCTAAAGTATTTGATTGATTTGATTAGTATAGACATATTACATATTGCTAAGTTTAACAGCAAATGCCTTATTTGAAATAGTGTTATCACTGAGATAATATATAGCTGATTTTCTCCCATTTTTCCACTGAGTTATCTGATTACTGAACAAAACATAATGGAAGTGGAGTGATGGGTAGTTTTACCTTCAGAAACTCTCATCACTTAGAATTCCTGATACAGGTTTCACTTTGATGTTTTAAAATCATTCTTCTCACCAGGTAAATTATAATATAATACATAATGTCAGCTGCTTAAAAACTTTATAGAGCATTTTATTTTTGTTTAATGAAATGTAAGAGCACACATCAGATACTAATTGGGCAAATTACAAGTATACTATCTTTCATTTAAAGTAACATGTTCCACTATATTTATACTCTTTTTTGGTTCATTATCTTTTATTTTTCCTTTCCTTTCCTTTCTTTAACATTTAAACTCAAAATAGAAAAATAAAGCATATATTTTTCCATGTGCACAGCAGAACAGAAGAAATAATTCAAAAGATGAAATGGCAAATTTCCATTTCAACAAAGCCTATGTAATAATACTGCTTTGTGCTCAAAATTGTCCATCTTTCTTTTGGCTTGCTTATAGGTTTTCTTTTGTTCTCTGCTATAAACTTTTGATTCTTTTTCCCCATACTATTTTCCACCCCCACCTCTTCCAAGAAGACCAAAATTAAGCATACATATATTTATATATAGTATACACACATAATATATACAATATATGTACATACATACACGCACATATCTATAATTATATACATGTGTTACATAAATATGTCCCCAAAACATCTATGTAAGGTCACTATACTTGTTTATTTCTCTAAAGGTGGGTCACATCATCCTTTATATGTCCACATTTTTCTAAATGTATCAATTTAGTATTTCCTACACCACAGCAATACTCCAATACACTCATACAAAGAAAGATTGCAAAATTCTCATCCCAAGTCAAGGTTGTCCTTTTGGGTAAAAATTCTAATATCACAATTGATCTATTCCCAATCATGGCTTTTATTTCTGTCATTTTTCAGCATTGTCACCATTCTCTTTTCCAACTCTTGATTTTGGAATTGCAACCAAATCAATGCTACAATTACTTGTGGAAAGATAATTGTCAATTGATTGCCCTGACGTGGTTCCATTCAATATTCCTTTGCCTTTCTAGATTAAAAAAATCCTTCCTGGACACATTTTCAATATGTGAACTCTTATTGAAATCATAACCTCTTTGACAATAAATGGCCCTTTTTCCTCTGTTTTTTTTTTTTATTTCTTCTTTATTTTACAGACATATAATGGGGCTCACACGAATTCTTGATTGTTTATCTTAACTCATTATCCAATTGCTGAGTCTGGTAACCAAAACTTGACTACATCAGGCCTTCACGAGTACACCTAAAAATGAAGAGTGATTTTTTTTTTCTAGTTCCATTTTCTCAAACACCCACCAGTACACTTCTCTTCAATATTAGCAGTTGAAAATTTAGTCAGCCACCCTTAAAGATCTTTTGGAAAGTGATATTTACTAAGATATTATATAAAGAATTATCAGTACAAAACCTTTCCTGACATTGAGTCCCAAGTACATACGGTCAAGTCAGTAAGCATTTGTTAAATGTTTACTACGTGCTGACACTATACTAAGTGCTAGAAATGCTAATATAAATAAAAATAAAAATATAATCTCTATTCTCAAGAATTTTTCTTCTAGAATATATATATATATATATATATATATATATATGTGAAAAAGGAGAATGGGAAGGAGAAAGAAAGGGCAAAATCTGGGTAGGGACATGATAAAGAAAGTCAGGAGAATCAAGAGTACATCCTGTGAAGACATGATATACCCTTTAAAATAGAGATTCTGAGAGAAAGCAGCCAAACAGAGGGAAAGCCTGAAAGGACAAAGTGAGAGTACAAAAGTAGAATCAGTTTCAAGCATGAAGAGCCTTGTAGACAAAATTTAGAGTGTAGCCTGAAAGAATAAATGGACACATACAGAATAAAGGAAAAATTGGGTTCAAGTACAGAGAGCACACGGTGCAAAAGGGGAATTCACAGTTCCTGGTTATTATAAGCATCACAAATGTTCATCCATATTTGTCCTTGGTTTCTGATACAGACATCACCACCAATTGATTCAGGGTTGAAATTTAGGACACTGATTGCAAGATAGCAAGTTCAACATTTTCTAAATACTTTGAAACTAAAATTCCATCATCCAAGCAAAGCAGGAATGTGTTTGTTATTTTCCACCCAAGTTAAAGTCTTTTCCATCCTGCCTTCTGTAAGCATTAAGCTAGCATTTTCTTCTCTTTCAATTATCTAGAATTCTATTATGTATAATAGAATAACAAGGTGATGCAGTGGATAGAGTTCTGACTCTGGAATCAGGGAAATGAATTTTCTTAAGTTCATATCTGGCCTCATCTGAGCTTACTAGCTGTGTAAGTCACCGATTAAGTCATTTAATTTTGTTTTTGCCTTATTTTCTTCAGCTGTAATAGAATCTGGAAAAGGAAATGGCAAACCACTCTAATATTTTTTCTAAGAAAACCCCAAATGAGGTCACAAAGAATCAGACACAACTAAAAAATGATTAAACACTTTCTAGCTAACTGTGTTTCTATTAAAAAACAACAACAACAACAAAAAAAAAAAAAAAAAAACCCAGAAGATATAATGAAATCTTCTAGTCAAATAAAGCCTGGGCTTCTGGTCTCACATCATTACATTTTACCAAACAGATTTCAAAAAAAAAATTTTTGTTGTTGTTGTTAAAGTACAAAGCTCATTATTAACATTCAATTAATTAGACATTTGATATCCTATTTCACTTACCTGATAGGCTTGAATAAATGAATTAAATCAATAACTCCACCATTATAAGGGAATTATAGATTTAGAACTTTAAAGAACCTTCAAGGTCATGTACTTCAATCCCCTCATTTTAAGCAATAAAACTAAAGCCCAGAGAGGTTAAGTAATTCAGTCAAAATCACAGAGAGAGTAAGTAGCTAAATCTATATTTGAACTCAGTTCTCAGACTCTCATATACCCCATTATATCATGTCCTCTCCAATTCACTTATAAAATTGAATAGTAGGTTTTTATTATATGAAACAATTTGATTTGTAATTAATAAAATACAATTGATTTTGTTTACATGCCAATTTTCCTTTGAACAAAATGCTATTTCTGCATTTGACTTTGTACATAAGTCTGTAACCATAACCAGGAAGTCAATACTGTTTGCTCTGTCTAATTAAATGAAAACAAAAGTTTCCAAAACTGAGAAAGAAATTATCTTACTTGAGCCAATAATGTTGTCAGACACAGATTTAATAACTTCCTATCAAAACTTACATCTCAAACTATTCAAATTATATCTTATCTCAGAGTTGGAAATGAAGAAATTGTAGTTTCTTTTCTTTTTTCTTTTTTTTTTTCTCTTCATCCTCATCCTCCTGCTCTTTCTCATTTTCCTTCTCCTCCTCTTCCTCCTCCTGTTCCTCTTTCTCCTCCTCCTCCTCCTCTTCCTCTTCCTCCTCCGCTTTTTTGACATACTCCCATTCAGAGAATTCTGGAACATGTATGCCTTTGACCCACAATTAAAATTAGAACTGGGAGAGATTCAGCAAAGCATTTTGAAAAGTCTTAGAGAAATTTCTGTATAGGTTATATTTTCTATTTAGAATGGGAATTTTGTATCACTCATTATATATATATATATATATATATATATATATATATATATATATATATATATATATATATATATATATATGTATATATGAAGATAACTTAAGTCTCTACTTGAGTCAATCTTTGTGAATCATGACTCATAATATTGTTGTACATTTTTAATTCACAATCTCACCAAATTAATTTTTGATTTAAAAAAAAACTTTTTTTGAAACTGGACTCATTTTCAATTCCTTGATTTCATCACTCAAGATATATTTATATTGTTAATAATCCAAGCTATATTATATTTAATGTTATAATATTTTCATAGTGATGATTTAACCCTAACAGTAGGAGGTTACATTTTACTCTTTGTCCTTTGGAAATGTTTCAGCATATGTGGATATCATTCAAAGAACTTGGAGATTAATAAAAAGGAATTATATTTATTGTATTATCCTCCTTCTTTGTTTTTTCTCCCAAAGCTACCTACAAGGCCAAGTCTTCATTATTGCCATTTGGTGAATTATCAGATTATTTTGATTATTTTCTCCATCTCCTAATATTATTGTTAACTTTGTGTAATTCAGTTGTGTGAATACCTCTATGTGGAGAGTGAACAAAGTAACAGACAAGTTCCTATGCTCAACATTTCAAATATTCTTACTTCTTTGAAGTTCTTGTCAAGGTCTTTTAAACTTAGAGAATGTTTATAGGAAAAGAGACAACTAAACCATTGGCTCCAATGAAGCTTTGAATGATCAGGGAATTTCAATTATTCATGTTATCACTTTCCCTATCATTATGAATGATTGAAAGTCGACTGTAACGCAAGAAGGAAAGTGTAAGTTATAAATTTGAGTCAACTTAAAAAAACCCTGCCATTTATCTTACTCATTTCATTCAAAAAGGCTTCAAGGGAATGCCATCTTTGTGCTAAATTAAGGTCTGGGACACACTTATTTGAAAGTAGTTTTTAAAAAGTTCAGTGAGATAATGCATTTTAAAATGATTTTCAGATTTATATCCTGGAGTTGAGACATTGGAAGATTTTTGTAAACTAAGCTGATGAAATGAATGTGATATGTTTTCATCTCACAAATACAGCTATTTATTCTGGTTTGAAGTTATTCTAAGCCACCAATTACAGAAGTGACAGGGACAATTTGTAATGCCATGCTAATTAAAGTTTCATTAAAGGATGAGGAGATGCAAGATCAAAAAAGAGGCAAATATTGGAGTATTACAATAGCTGCAGCTGATCAGGACACAGAGCATTTGCAGATTAGATGGTGTATAAATTTTAGTTTATGTGCCTATTATGACCACAGTCAACTAAAAACAGACAGATATAATGTGGAACTTAGCTTGCAGCTTGTTTGGCAACATATTCTTCAGTGCTCACAAGGCCTCACTGCCATTAAGAATATGTGTATTTGGAGACTAATATTCCACTTTTATTTTCAAAGGCTGAATATTTTATTGAGAACTAAATATTTCTCTGAATCTTGCATAAATTATCATTGGATTTGTCTGGCGGCTGGCGGCTAGGTCAATTTATTAGCATGCAATCTAACTGATGAAAATATTTTAAAGTCTAGACTGCAAAAGTTTTAAGTTATTTATAGGAGTTATGTAAGTTCAGTATATGGCTTTTGGTTCAGAGTTCAGTTCTTTAAAAAGATTTTACTGAAACAAAAGGGATTTGAGCTAGCAATAAGAAATGTCTTCTTTTAAGAAAAAAAATTGGATTACAAGAGGGCTTGTAAATAGTAAGGTGTGCTTCTGGAGTAAATCATGAGCTCTAAAAATTTCAAAATTAAAATTTTATTTACTATTTTTTATATTTGTTTGATATTTTATTTTTCCCAGTTATATGTAAAATAAAGTTTAACATTTGTTTTTAAAACTTTGAGTTCCAGATTCTTTCCCTTCCTCCCCACCCCAATTAAGAAGATACATGTTATGCAAAATATTTCCATAAAAGTCTTGTGTCCAAGGAAAATATAGATTTCCCCTTGCAAAAAAAAAAAAGATATAAATTAAAGTATTCTTTAATCTGTATTCAGACATCATCAGGGTATAGATAGTATTTTTCATAATAAGTCCTTTAAGGAAGCCTTGGATCACTGTATTACTAAAAATAGCACTGATTCATACATTATCATCCCACAATATTGCTATTACTTTATACACAGTGTATTTAACTTTGCACAAGCTCAGGTTTTTCTTTTTTTTTTCTTTTTTTCTGAAAGTAGCCTGTTCATCCTTTCTTATAGTACAATAGTATTCCATTATAATCACATACCACAATTTATTCATCCATTCCCCAATTGAGGAATATCTCCTTAATTTCCATCTCTTTGCCCTGAGAAAAGAACTGCTATAAATATTTTTATACACATAGGTTCTTTTCTCTCTAAAAAAAATTCTTTAGGATTCATCCAAATAGTGATATTGTAAGGTTAAAGGGTATGTATAATTTTGTAGTCTTTTGGGCATAGTTTCTAAACTGCTCAACAGAATGGCTCAATCAATTCACAATTCCAACAATTAATGCCTCATTTTCCTCATATTCCCTCCAACAATTGGCATTTCCCCTATCTATCCCATTAACCAATCTAATAAGTACGTATGACCTAGTGAATTAAAATTATTTTAATTTGCATTTCTCCAATCATTTTAATTTGCATTTCTCCAATCTCCAACTCCAAGTGAGTTGGAACTTTACTTTTAAAATATGGCTATAAAAAGTGTGATTAGTTCATCTTAAAACTGTTCATATTTATTGATAATTTAACAGTTGGAGAATGGCTCTTTTTTAAATGTAAGTTTGTCTCAATTATCAATATGTTTGGTTTACTGGAGTTGGGCCTGTGCTGCTCTCCCATCCTGGTGCAACAGATCTTTTCTGATGATCTTCTAAGTTCCCTTTAGGTAGAAAATTGTTCCCCATCTTTGTTTGGCTTCTGATGTTCTAAAATTCATTTAGAATCATTGTTGAAAGCTATTTGGAGGAATTTGGGGAAAAGCTCAGGTAATACCTGCCTGTACTCTGCCATCCTGGCTTCACCTCCCAAATTAGAATTTTCAGCTGAAATCCTCTTGCCCAGATGGAATAAGAAGAATTGAATAAATATTATCTCCATGTCCTTCCCAATCACATTTTCAATATACTGGAAATTAGAAAGTATTTTGTTGCTAAATAATAACTATTTTAGATTTCTCAGAAGTCTTTTCTGACCAAAAAAAATTATCTTTTACATAAGGACTACAACTTGAACATAGCCTAAACTTATTTATAGAGTTAAGATTGGGTTAAACATAAAAATTGTATGAATTTGGATTCTTTGTCTTAGCAAAAGATAGATTCTGACTAAATGAATTGTGAATGAATTAATGAAAAGAAAAAGTGCTTACTATGTGGCAAGAGCTGTGGGAAATATTAGGGTCCCAAATAAAAAATGAAGATATTTCTTATTTAAAAGAGTTCACTCCCTAATTTGGGAGAAAAAATATATCTAAGGGAGTTAGTCAGTACTGCAAATGGAGGTGAGGAAGTCTTAAAGATGTTTTAGTGGGATGAATAAGAAGATTCAGGGGTCCTTTGGATTGTGACAACCAATCATATAGCCCTTTTTGTGGGACCATAGGTCAGATAAAGGCAACACATTGTTAGACCCCAAAATATCCTAGGATACAACTTGAAGAGCCAGATGCAAGACCATGGAAATCTTTTTTCTTATCAAAAGAATTTGTGGTTACTAACTTCCATTCATGTAGCCTTCTGGAGAAATGGAA
This sequence comes from Sminthopsis crassicaudata, assembly GCF_048593235.1. Lineage (NCBI taxonomy): Eukaryota > Metazoa > Chordata > Mammalia > Dasyuromorphia > Dasyuridae > Sminthopsis > Sminthopsis crassicaudata. The sequence goes on along the minus strand of NC_133620.1, from coordinate 84,372,726 downwards.
ATGGTAGAGGGGGTCAGTGTTCAGGAGACAAAGAAAATGAGGCATTGTAAAGAATATTTCTGGAGAAGGTAACCCAGGAGTATTTACTTCATCAGTGCTTGGTATTAGATGGGTTCTGAGTCGCCTGGAGAAGAGGAAGGGAAAGAAAATAGGGAGTCATCATAGAAAATAGATATGTTTGCTCTATTTTGGTTAGAAATCACAAATTAAAACATCATAAAAGCCCTCACAAGACATCATGCAATGGAGATGAAATCACGATTTATTTCACATATAAATTAATTCATTTCTGAATATGTCTAATAATATTTGATGACTGCAAGCATTCTCATTGTTCATTTGAGTCAGAAGTATTGTCATTATGTTGGATAAGAGCATTATGACTAAGCAGTAGTTTTAGTGCCAAATTCTGGGTATGTTCTCATTTATTTCTAGTCACTACAGACCCACCTATGAAATAGTCTATAGCTAAAACATTCTTCCTTTTCATACACCATAATATCAGTTATGAGGCTTAATATTCATTTCATGTCAACATTTTTGTGAATTAAATGAAGGAGTAATTGTGTTGAAAATGGGCTAACAAGGAATTATTTTTCAAGAATTTTTCGGGGGGAAACTTACTTTATTCCAGCAGATTTTACTTGCCTTGGTAACACTTTAAATTGTTTTCATGTTAAAGATCTTCAGTAGAAGAAGAATTAGAAAGTCAACTTCTTTAGTCATCAGGGATAATTTATTTTCCCTCTGATAACTAAAAATAGTTAGGCAGATTTTCTTCATTGTCTTCTGTTGAATATTATATTTTTGGTTCTCCTCCTCTTCTACTTATTATCCATGTTTTCCAATTCCCAGCTCCTAATTCTCCTCTTCTTTTTAAAAACTCTTTCTTCTCCCAAGGCCTATATTATACTATACATTTGGGGAAGGGAGGAAGAGGATGTGGTATCACTGTTATTGATTTAGTATTTCTATAGCAGATTACAAACATCTCTATTTTATTTACATAATAATCATATAATTATTAATATTTTTTCTCTTATTATCCTTGTATCCTCCTCATTTCATATCTTTCTCATTTTATAGCTAGTATGTGTGAGACTATATTTTTACTTAAAATTTCCTGACTTCAATCCTGGTACTCTGTCCACTGCCACTTTGCTGCCAACTTCACAGAAGGTTCAAAACATTCCCCATACCCTTAAGAAATTTACAATTGAAGTCTATTAAGTCATATTAGAAGTATTGAGAGATACAGGGGAAAGTGATATTTCTGAGAGAATGTATCATTTAAAAAGTTTTTAAAGGCATAATTTCTGGATAATTTAATCACATTATTAATATTGAAGCATTTTAATAAAAGGATGGACATTTGACTTTATCACTATTAGACCAGATATAATCATGGTAGTGAGGCTTACAGATTTTATGTACTTTGAAAAGTTGATGTTTCCTAGGATGGCAAGCAATTCAGATTAGTTAATAATTAATGAGAGAATGAATATTGCAATGGTGATCTAGACCTGAACTTTGATTGTGTCATTTATTCTTAAATTAACCCCAGCCTTGTATAATCCATTAAAAAATTTACCCCCACCCAAACCTGAGCAGAACACAATGTTCTGTCCCATCTGGGTGGGATCTGGTAAAATGAAATGGTTAGCTCAAACTTTAGAGACTGAAGTCTTTAAATGAAGATACAAGAAAAAGGGAGAAATCTGAATTTCTTTAAAAATTTGTTATTATTAATCATTTCTTTCAGGACCATATATTGAAGGGACTTTAATAATCAGAGCTCAGAATGTCTGTCTAATCCTGTATTCAGGGGAACTTTTGAAGGAAAGAGCGCTAAGGATTAATAGAATATCACTTAAAGAAAGGGATTAAAAACTGGATTGGATTTTAGGGATAATTTACACAATCCCCTCACTTTTCTGATGAAGGAAGTATGTCTTCAAGACTTGATGTGTTCTTTCTCCATGGTGCTTGATAAGGATATAAATACCCTTTCATTTTGCTGATTGAAACTAGCTGTGATGACCATTGAATTTCTGCATTGAAATTCTTGCTTTTGAATGAAAATCTTTCTATCCATTTCCAAAATCTTATCCTAAAATTTCTTTTTGGCTGCTTTTCTAATCTTACAAGCAAGGACTTTGGCAGGGCTAAGAGATTGCTTCTTGCATTTCCTGTTGGTATTATTGAGCATTCAGGCTCATAACAGTGAAGAGCTACTTAGAGTGAAGCTAATTTATTTACATTGGGAATTTACACACAAATCTATGAGGATCAAGCTGTGCCTGATTACTGAAATTTATTCATTTATGATACACCAGTTATCGAGTATATTTTTATTTTTCTTGTAGGCTGTAGCTAAGACGGCTGCTGTTGGTCTCCTGGGAAAACAAAGTTTACTACATAATTAAAGAGTTATTACTTAGGAGGAAAATCCATCGTTCACCAGTTCTCACAATGTCTTTGTAGGGATACTATTATCTTCATTATCATTTTTATTGAGCAATTGTCAAGGGCCAACTGAGCACTTGTACACAGACAGACAAGAAAGTAGCAGAAATCCCAATTCACAATGAGGTCATTGAAAGAAAGGAAATTGTTGTCCAAGTTTACCAGCACGATTACAGCAGGACATGAAGCAAGAGTGTGCTAAGTTGCAGGATGATGAATTGCCAACATATTGGACTCCCAGGGTTCTCAGCATACTCTGCTCCACCTGCCTCAAGAGAAAGACCAAAGGAACACTGAAAAAAGGGAAGGCCATCTAACTAAAGGCATTCTTTTCAGAGTCTGAGGGCAACTAATCAGAATATTTACAAAACTGGTGAAATTTGTTTTAGGAAAGGACTCAAATAATACAAAACTTTCTATTATTTAAATAGCACACACATATAAAGAGAAAACAACACAAAATATGGGCTGCCAAGTCAGAGTAATGTGAGTTTCAATGATTTATTGTACTGAGGTATATGCATTCACTGGATATCGTTTCATGGATAGCTCCCCATGGAAATGGCATTATATGAACACAGCAATCTTCTTCGACAAAGCAAAAGAAAAAAAATAAAAACCTCCAATTTGTAAAACATTACAACCATGCTTCTACCATAACATTCCCAGACTAGGTTTTATTAATCATTTGCTATTATTTGGCGGAAGCAGGAAATGTGACTGATGACCCCTGACTTCAATTATATTTATTTGTCAGTGGTAGGTAAATTGAAGCTTCAAATTCAACAGACATTTAACACGCTGCAGGGGCACTTCAGCCCTCAGCATGTGGATGCTCAGCTTGACAGTGGAAGGCACTGTGAGAACAATGGTACTGATTTCCTGCCAGTCTCTTTGAGTCATTCAGGCTTTCATTATCTTCCTACCCTCCCCATTCGACTTCTTTCCAGGGGTTCAAAATCCTAACACGGCCAACATGGTCATCTGAACTTTTTCTTGATCAAAATGTTTTAAAATTGTATGTTATGTCTACAGATATGGTATCAGGTCCATTTGTATGAAGGGTGTTTTCACTCATTTATTGATTCACCAAAAATGTATTGTGTCAATTGTGTACAAGATGATATTCTATGGGTTGAGTCAAATATAATGATATAACACCTTTTTTTTTGTTTGTTTGTTTGTTTGTTTTTTTGTTTGTTTGTTTCTTGAAGTTTTCATTCATTAGCTCGACTTCCTGCAGAGAAATCCCTCTGGAATACTTTCTCCATCTACTGAGACAAGTTATGTCCATAACAATAATCTGAAATTGAGATCACACTCAAAATACGGGTTAGAAAAAAAGAATAAGAAATGGGGCTGGAGCCTAGATGGCAGAGAAAAGTCAGGGACTTGCCTGAGCTCTCCCAAATTCCTTCTGAATAATTTTAAATAACCACTCAAAACTTACTCAGGAGTGCCAGATGCCACAAAGGTATGGGATAAAATAATTTTCTAGCTTAAGAAGATTTAAAAGGATGGTGGGAAAGGTCTGTCACATGAGAGTGTAAAGAAAATGCAGTTCAGCTTCTGCGCAAGTTGGGTGAGCACCAGCTTTGGGGGGTAACAATCAGCAGCTGTAATGGTAGCTTCTGTACCTCTCAGTCCACAGAAAGTAAGAGAGTCAGACAATTGAATAGAAGGAAAATATAGAATTCTGTTTCCTGGCATGGAGTGCAGGACTTTGTAAAATACAAATGGAAAGTGTCCACAAATCATCTCTTCAAAGAGATCCAAATTAAAAACTCCCAGGAACATTATATCCAAATTCAAAAACCTCCAGGTAAAGGAAAAATATTGCAGACAGTCAAAAATTTTGAATATTCATAGAGCTACAGTCAAAATCACACAAGATTTAGAAGTTCCTACATTAAAGGAATAGAAAGTTTGGATTATAAGGTTTTTTTGGATGGCAAAGGATATAAGATTACAACCAAGAATCACTTACTCTGCAAAACAGTATAATTTTGCAGAGGGAAAAATTGATATTTAATGAAATAGTGGACTTTTAAGCACTGCTGATGAAAATGCCAGAGTTGAATAGTAAATTTGACTTTCAAATACAAGATTCAAGAGGAGCATAAAAAGATAAGCATGAAAGAGAAATAATAAGGGATTCAGTTAAGTTAAACTCTTTATATTCCTACAGGGGAAGATGCTATTTGTAAATCCTAAGAACATTCTCACTTTTAGACAGTTAGAAGTATACATACACAGAGGGCATGAGTGTTAGTTGAATATGATGGGATAGTATCTAAAAAAATGAAACAATTCCTTTTAAGTTACAATTTTCTCCATCACAATTTTGATATATTGTAGGTAAGCACAAGAAATTAAATGGGGGGGGGGGAGAGGAAAGGAAAATTTAGAACAAGGCTTTGCAAGAGTCAATATTGGAAAATTATCCATGCATATGTTTTATAAATAAAAAGCTTTAATAAAATAAATGGGAATTTTGGAGGAAGGCCAGTAGGCAACATAAAAAAAAGTTCAGGAACACAGAAATTTATAAAATCTGTGTATAGTAGTATATAATATCAACATATTTTATCTTTTAATACCATAATAATTTAGATTTTTTTTCTCTCATATGATGGGAGGGCCAAATTTTTACACAAATTTCCCAGCTCATGAGGGCTTTGTGCTTTTAACCTTCATGTTATGGAAGGGATAACTTTAAAATTAAAGCGTGATAAAGTGGGGAAGGTTAACTGGAATAGAATGGGTTTAATTATCTCACATTAAAAAAGTGTTAAAAAGATTTTACAGTGAAATAAGATGGAGTAATGGAAGGTCTGCTTGAATCTTATTCTTCTTAGAAGAATAAGAAGGAATAGCATAAACATCCAGTGATGCATAGAAATATATCTTATCCTACAGGAAAGTAGAAGGGGAAGAAAATTAGGGCTAATCAGAACAAAACACTTTTGAAAATGGAAAGGGTAGAATGAGAGGAAAAGAGTGTTAGGATAAAGGGGAGGGGAACAAGAAGGAAAGAAATGCATAATAATAGCTGTGAAAAAAAAGAATCTATAATAATTTTTTTCTGATAAAGGCCTTATTTCTTGAAAATATAGAAAACTGGGTAAAAAGTATGTAAAATATGAGATAATCCCCAAATTATAAATATCAAAGGATATGAGCAGGCAGTTTTCAGATGAAATAATAAAAGTTTTTCATAAAGTCATAAGTCACATAAAAATTATCTGAATCACTATTGATTAGAAAAAAAGCAAATAAAAACAACTCTGAGCTACCACTCTATACCTATCAGATGAATAATGATAGAAAAGGAAAAATGACAAGTGTTAGAAGAGATATGGGAAAATTGAAACCTGTTGGTGGAGTTGTGAACTGACTTCAAACATTCTGCTGAACAATCTGCAACTATCCATAAAAAGATGTAAACTCATGCACACCCTTTGACCCAACATATCCCAAATAGATTTTAAAATTAAAATAATATAAAAAAAGAAAATATGCCCACCAATTGGGGAAGGTTAAACAAATTGTAGAGTATGATTATGATGGAATACCACTATGCTATAAAAATTATGAGCAGAATTCTTTCAGAAAAATCTGTTAGGACTTCTGTGAGATAAAGTAACAACAATACTGTAAAATGATCAATGGTGAGTCACTTCATTATTCTCAGCAATACAATGATCCAAGATAATTCTGAAGACTTATGATAAGCAATACTATCCATCCCTAGAGGAAAAAATAAAAAACAACAACAACAACAACAACAACAACAACAACAACAACAACAACAACACACAAAAACAAACAAAAAAAAAAAACTGAAACAATGATTGAAGAATATTTATTTTTTTTACTTTATTTTTTCTTGTTTTTTGTGGCATATTTTCTTTCACAACATGACTAATATGGAAGTGCTTTGCTTAAATACACATTAATAAGCTATATATACTGCATTTCTTTTCAATGAGGAATAGGGAAGGAGGGAAGAAGGGAGAGAATTTGGGAATTCAAATGTTTTTTGTTTGTTTGTTTGTTTTTTACTTTAAAAATTCTTTCCTTTTTTTCCAATTCAAGTTTTTTATTTTTTATTTTTGAAGATATTTTCCAATTCAAGTTTTTTTTTGTTTTGTTTTTGTTTTTTTGCAAAACATATACATAGATAGCTTTCAACATTCTCCCCTGGAATACCTTGTGTTCCATTTTTTTTTCCTTTCCTTATTTCCCTCTCCCTCCCTTAAATGGCAAGTAATCCAATATAATAAACATATGCAATTCTTCTAAACATATTTCCACAATTGTCATGCTGCATAAGAAAAATCAGATCAAAAAGAAAAAAAATTAGAAAACAAAAAGCAAGCAAACAATAACAAAAAAATGAAAATACTATTTGTGTTCCACACTCAATCCCCTTTCTCTGGGTAAAGATGGCTCTCTCCATGACAAGACCTTAGAACTGGCCTGAATCACTTTGCTGGTGAAAAGAGTGACATATGTCAGTATTAATCATCTCATAATCTTGCTATTGCTGTGTACAATGTTCTCTTGATTCTACTCATTTAGCATCAGTTCATATTAATCTCTTCAGACCTCTCTGAAATCATCCTGCTTCTCATTTCTTATAGAACAATAATATTCCATAACATTCATATACCACAATTTGTTCAGCTATTCTCCAACTGATGGGTATCCATTTTGTTTCCAGCTCCTTGCTACTATGAAAAGGGCTGCCACAAATGTTTTTGTGGGTCCTTTTCACTTTTTTTTATGATCTCTTTGGATACAGAGACTGTAGTGACTCTGCTGGATCAAAGGGCATACACAATGTGATAGCCTTTTGGTCATAGAACTCAAAGTTAAAAAAAAAAAGAATATTAAAATAGAATGTTTGCTTGAAACTGGGAATTGATAAAATACTAAATAAATTTTTAAAAAGGAAAAGCACCAATATACACAAAGACATATGTAGTAGTTCTTTCTGTGGTGGAAAAGAACTGGAAATTGGAGTGATACCCATAAATTAGGGAATGGATGAAGAAGGTATTATGTATGATTGTGATGAAATATTATTATAACATAAGAAATGATGAGCAGAATGTTTTTTTTATAAAAAACCTGGAAATTTTTACATGAACTGATACGAAATGAAATGAGCAGAATGAAGACAACATTGCTCATGGGAATAGTAACTTGCACAATGTTAAACATGAATGATTTAGATATTCTCAACAATGCAATGGTCCAAGACAATTCCAATGGATTTATGATGAAAAACAGCTGTCCATCTTCAGAGAAGAGCTGAAAGAATCTGAATACAGATCAAAGTATATTTTTAAAATTTTAATTTTCTTTTTTATTGTTTTGTTTTTGTTGGGTCTGTGTTTTTTCCCCCACTATATGAGTAAGATAAAACTGCTTTCTAAGACTGAACAAGTATAACCTATCTCAATTAAATTTACAATTTAATTTTTTTTAAATCAGTGCTAAAATTATTTTATATAATTGGGGGAAATAGAAAATTTAAAAAGAAAATAAAAGATAAAGCATATTCTGTTGATTGAACTGGTATAGTGATAAGGCCTATTATGATTTAACTGATATAATATATGATTGAATGAGGAAACTTTGATAATACAAGCCAGAATCTTTTTGGAAAAATACTGTCTTTGAAAGTTGCTTTGAAGCTCTGTGATGTTAAAAAGCCTTCTAGAGGTACATATACCTAATTGTGTAGGAGAGACATGAGTTAAAGCAAAAGTCTTTCTGCTCAGGATGCCATCTTCTATACAGTATTGTCAGGACAATTGGCATTCTAAATTAACACAGCCTACACACAAAAAAGTTAGTAATTTGTCCTTTGACTTATTTTGCTCTTTATCATAAAAGTTCCTTTATCTGAATTAGTAATTTACTCCTCCAAACTTGATCAGAATGTCTAAAATGATTAAAGGGAAATGGATTAAAAAAATATTTCCCATTTGTTATGTTTTCTGAACAAGTTGTTGCACACCTAGAAATATTTTTTAAAATTCAAACCAAAATTGGAATATTTCCTTTGCTACTTGAGATTTATTGGGCTGTATGCTAAATGAAATTATGTAACAAGAACTAGTCTTTCATGTGCTAATAGTAATCTCCCCCAATAGGGTTTCCTTCATATTCCTTCAACAAAGAAACATTTATTACATGTTTTTATGTCAGGTTCTGTACTAGGGTCTGGATATGCAAAGACAAAAGTTCATGAAAGCCCAAATTGACTGGGTTTAATTGGCAAGGGAACAAAATCATTGCCTCCACAACACCCTCCATTGTGACAACATAATGCAAAGTCTTGCAGGTTCTACATTGCTGGAAAATATCTGGGTATAGTTCCAGCAACATACTGAGTTTCCATTTTACAAACCAGCCAAGCTAAGTACCTCTTGGATACAAAGTCTTTCAGTCAGTTAATCAGTATGGATTTAGTGAACACCTAGAAAGTAGTGGACATTGTGCAAATGGGAAGACAAAGAGAAAAAAAAAGTGAATTATTTCTCTCAAGAAGCTTTCATTCCAGTAGAAGCAATAAGTACATGTATAGCAATAGATAAAAATAGATCTGTAAAAATGGAAGCTGGAGGACTAATCAAACCAATTTAAAATAATTTATTTTTGTTAGGTAAGAATACAAATTGAGTGAAGAGAAATACTTGTGAAGAAGGCTTGGATACCTTCTTGAATCAGAAATGTTTCAGTTAAGTGCAAAAATACATCAGTTCCTATGAAGGAGAGATTCGCTCATAGTATGAGGAACTTGAATTAATTAGGAGCTGGTTCGAAACAGAGATGCAGATATTGAGGTTCTGGCAGCACAGAGAATACAGGAACAACCAATGTAAAGAGAAACCAGAACTGAACTAGGGCAGAGAGAAGAAAGATCTAACAGGCTTTTTGGAGTAGAAAAATGATGTCTTCAGTTGTACCCACTTCCTCAAGAACTTACAGAGGTTCCAAGAAAAGAACTGCTGTGTCCTCAACTTCCCCTCCTAGGGTCTGTCCATTAGCTGTCATTGTAATATAATCTGTTAACTCTTTACCCAAATATTTCCGGTAACCTGAATTGAGCCTTAACCACAAAGAAGCCAAGAGTTAGCTAGAAATATAATACGAGTGTAAATAAGGGAACGAGACAAATCTTTGCCCAAAATTAAGAATATTGCTAACTCAGGACTTTATATGATGGTGATTATATTTCTAACAAGTGTTTAATTAAAACTTCCTATAGTAAGAGAGGGAAGAAGCAGGTAGAACTGAAGGTCTACTAAATTGCCCCAAGCTGAAAATTAGCTAATTATTTAAGAGGGTGTTCTGTATGCAAAAATCATTCAAAGTGGAGAGGCACTAGCGTTATGGGAGCTCAGCAATGGCTAAATAGGTATGGCAGGATTTGAGTTCAATTTTGGAGAAAATGAAATTTAAAGAAACAGAAGTGAAAAAGGATTACATCAAAAATAAGGGAAGCAGCTAGTGAAAAGCCAGGGAAATGAAAAATAAAATTGAAAGAGTAGAGGAGATGCATAGAATGGAAAGATTGTTCTAGTACTTAAATTATTAATTAAATAAATAAATTCTATATAGAATGGTTCTCATGAAAAAGCTGTATCTTGTCTGAAATGATAACTTCAATTAAAACAAGATTTTGCCATTTGGTAATTAAAACATGAAAAATTGCAATGTGCTAGAAGTTAAATTCTGTTACTCATTTCACAAAAAAAGAAAAAAAAATACGAGCAGCCTAGGTGATTTCAGTTGCATACATTTATTTGATTTTTATTTGTAACTCCTTCAGTCTCCTACACACACACACACACACACACACACACACACACACACACACACACAGAGAGAGAGAGAGAGAGAGAGAGAGAGAGAGAGAGAGAGAGAGAGAGAGAGAAAGATTATGAACATAATTATAATTTTTGAAATTTTTGAAGGAATAGAATCCTGGGGAGAATTTCATTTTAGCTGTCATCTAGACTGCTGACTGTCATGACCAACAGGAGACTGCATGAAGTACAGAGGGAATGGACTAAAAGAACATGTTTCCTGAGAGACTGAGGGAATTTACTGTCATCTTTAAGACAGAATGAATAGAGATTTCCTGAAAAAATTAAATTAAATGCTTGTACTGTGGAGAAGACATCCTAAAGAGAATTCTTGAGATACTATGACTGTCATTTTGAAAAAAAAGCTGAAGAGTGGGATTGTGTTTTTCACAGTCTTTCAGCAGTTCTGGGTAATGGTGATAGATGATTCTGACTATAATGTTTTTTGCTGTTATACACTATTGAATTATTGTAATATGCATTTGAATTATATGTTACACTATTCTCAAGTTATACAGACAGAAACACTGATTTTTTTTTTTTATTTAAAGACACAAACATACACACAAAAAGTCAGAGATCATTGATTGGTCAAGGAATTTGTGATTTTTTTTATAATTTTAAAATATAATGTAAAAACATATATCTTTGTTATCTCAGTATGTGAGATATAAAAATCAATAAAATAAGTCAATACGAGTTAAGTAGGAGAATGACAATTTTACTTGGGGAATCTAGGAGATATTGTCCACATCATCTTGGAGTTCATCTGAAAATTTTTTCTTTATAGAATATTTCTGTCTCCAAATTCAAAGAATAATAAATGTCAAGGACCCCAAAATGCTAATAAATAATAGGACATTAATTTGCCTGTTTATTATTTTCCTTTCATAGTAATTACATGTAATAATTTTCATTTTCTATTACTGCATATTAGACATATTTAATCATTATTGGTTTATTAGATACAATGTTTAGGTTGTAACCTTTGAAAAATTGGAAAACAGCATCTTTAGTATATATTTCAAAGTGGCAGATGTTGATATAGATTAAGATCTCTTTAGGAAAATGAAATTGTAATTGTGAGAACAAGAATATTAGATGATTATTTAAAAATGCTGAACAAGTATTGGAGAAATTTAAAGTGATAATTAACAGAAGAAGATAAGGAGAAACTACTCAATCAATATTTTTTGAATTATCAGATTTCATACATCACTGAACATTTTCTAATGTAGTGAAAAGAGAGCATAATATCTGGAAAATTATTACCAAGTTACCCTCTGGGGAAACAGGAGGTAATTTTAAAAACCTAAAAGTATCCTGAGGTTCGAATTCTGCATTGGTAAATGACTGGTCCTGACTATGATTTTTTGAGGGGCTCAAGACCTGCTGTTCACTTCATTCTCAAAAGCATCTTTATTTCTGCCTCTACTTTCCCCTATTTTTCGTTTTTCATCTTCCTTTATTAGAATTAAAAAAATATTTTCTTCTACTATTCCATGCCAAGGTTCATTTGGCTATGGATATAGCATCATTCTTCAATCTGCTTATGGTTTTTAGTTTTTAGCAAGACAGAGGGCAAGTTCAGTGGTTCACAAAGTCACTAACTATGGAGACTAATGAAAACCTCAAGAGACAGAATTTCTGGGTGAATGAGGTAAACTGTGAAAGCTTTCTCACAAGATGGAGACAGTATTGTAAAGAGTGACTGAGGGCCAGGTTTCTCTATCCAGAAATAACCTGGTTTACAAGGAGTGGAACCCTTCCTTTGTGAGACTAAGTCGGAGCCACCCTTGTTAATAAAACTCCTAAATAAGATGATTTAGTAATCCTAAAGATGGGGTGGGGTTGAATGTGTTTCCTCATTTATTACTAAGAATGTAGGGTCATTTGTGCTGGCTACTCAGAGCAAAGATCCAGCCTATAGGTAGTGTTAGCCCAGGCCCCTGTATAATTCTTGTCTGAACTGGGCCTTGCCTCTCCTTGCCCAACTGCTTGTGGGGAGGAGACACCATTTCTCACCACATCATAATACAATTCCTTTCTGCTTTTGACTTGAGAAATCTCCTTAATTTATTTGATTAATTTGAGCTGGTGGTCTTGTCCCACAGTTTATGGGGGCTCCTCCAGGATCATGTGGCCTATTAGTGTGTGAGGTCTGGAGAACTAGCAGGATGACGCCCTGCCTGTGAACTTCGGGGACCCTTCCCTGCTTCCAAGCTCAAATGACCCAATGAGGAGAGACTCAAGAAAAAATGAAAATATTAGTAAATTCTGTGACAAAAAAAAAAAAAAAAAAAAAAAAATATATATATATATATATATATATATATATATATATATATATATACACACACACACACACACACACACACACATATATATATATATATTAGTAATTAGTAAAAAAAAAAGTATTAGCAAATTAGTAAATTTAAAAAAAAAAAAAAGTATTAGTAAATTCTGTGGCAAATTCCTAAATCCCAAATGGCAGGAATTGGACATAGTGTCAGATAACTTTTGTGCACAGAATGCCAAAAGGGTGAGTATCTACCTGTGAGACCCTTGAGTCAACTCTTGAGTACACAGACTCTGCAGGGGTGATAGATCTTTTAGGAAACCCTTGAGTTAACCCTTGAGTTCAGAGAGTCTGGATGGGTGCTCTGAAAAGTCTTGTCAAATATTCAAAATGGGAGGACTCAGCCAAAAGCCTCCCAGAGCCGAAAATGATTACTTTGTATGGGAGTGATGGGGGTCGAAGTCCCTTTAAGATTCCTTTCTAATTGCCCAACCCATGGCTGGAATATCCGGGCCCAGCACCCACCATCATCAGCTCAGCTTCTCCCAGCCCTCACCTGATCTGAGCTAACTGAAAAGCCCACCGAGAACTTAGGGGTACCGCCCATCATCTTTTGGGTATAAAAGAGGTGAGCCAGAACGCCCTCCTTGCAGGAGCCCTCCCAGCCACTTAGGGGTTCCTGCCCACCTAGCGGCTACCTTTGGCCCTGGAGTCTTTATAACTGAGCTTTACTTCCAAATTCCTACAATAAATCTTTTATTTATCAATCTAGGTTTTCGGGCCTGTAAATTCATTTTACAGGGGACACTGCGCCTCATGGGATTATCGATGCACCGAGAAATGGGGTTCCCCCTTTCCTTTCCCTCATTAGTAGGACACTCCTAGGGTTAATTGAATGTGTCCAAATCTGTGTCTAAAATAGATTTCTGTGTATATCGGCTTTGAATTCTGGGTTCTGTGTTAAAACCTGAGTGAATGGTAAGGAGTCAGTCTCTGTTGCTGGTTTGGAAAGATCAGGCTAAGTTAGAAAGATAAGATCTTTAACTGTATATAGAAAGATTAGTGAGAAAGACTAAGTATGTATGAATGAGAAGAGCATAGACTGAAAGGGATTAGAAAGTGAGAACTTTTGGGAAAAATAAAAAAGCAGTGTACTTATTAATTAAATGAAAAATGACATTTCTGTGGATCCAGAACTGGCCAGTTTGAGTCTGCAGAAATAATTGTTATAGAATTGTTAAAAAAAAAAAAAAAAAAAAAAAAAAGCAAATTCTGGGATTTTTTTTTTTTTTTTTTTTTTTTTTATTATATATATATATATATATTTTATAATATTATCCCTTGTATTCATTTTTCCAAATTACCCCCCCTCCCTTATTCCCTCCCCCCGACGACAGGCAATACCATACATTTTACATGTGTTACAATATAGTCTAAGTAAAATACATGTGTGTGAATATCATTTTCTTGTTGCACAATAAACATTAGAATCCGAAGGTATATGCAACCTGGGCAGACAGATATTAGTGCTAACAATTTACATTCCCCTCCCAGTTTTTCTTCTCTGGGTGTATCTACCTCTGTCCATCATTGATCAACTGGAAGTGAGTTGGCTCTTCTTTATGTTGAAGATTTCCACTTCCATCAGAATACATCCTCATACAGTATCGTTGTTGAAGTGTATAGTGATCTTCTGGTTCTGCTCATTTCACTCAGCATCAGTTGATTTAAGTCTCTCCAACCCTCTCTGTATTCCTCCTGCTGGTCATTTCTTACTGAGCAATAATATTCCATAACTTTCATATACCACAATTTACCCAACCATTCTCCAACTGATGGACATCCATTCATCCTCCAGTTTCTAGCTACAACAAAAAGAGCTGCCACAAACATTTTGGCACATATATGTCTCTTTCCGCTCTTTAGTATTTCTTTGGGATATAATCCCAGTAGTAGCGCTGCTGGGTCAAAGGGTATGCACAGTTTGATAACTTTTTGGGCATAATTCCAGATTGCTCTCCAGAATGGCTGGATTCTTTCACAACTCCACCAGCAATGCATTAGTGTCCCAATTTCCCCACATCCCCTCCAACATTTGTCATTATTTGTTCCTGTCATCTTAGCCAATCTGACAGGTGTGTAGTGGTATCTCAGAGTGGTCTTAATTTGCATTTCTCTGATCAGTAGTGATTTGGAACACTCTTTCATGTGAGTGGATATAGTTTCAATTTCTTCCTCTGAGAATTGTCTGTTCATATCCTTTGACCATTTATCAATTGGAGAATGGTTTGGTTTCTTATAAATTATGGTCAGTTCTCTATATATTTTGGAAATGAGACCTTTGTCAGAACCTTTGTTTTTAAAAATATTTTCCCAATTTGTTACTTCCCTTCTAATCTTGTTTGCATTAGTATTATTTGTACAGAAACTTTTTAGTTTGATGTAATCAAAATCTTCTATTTTGTGATCAATAATGATCTCTAGTTCTCCTCTGGTCATAAATTCCTTCCTCCTCCACAAGTCTGAGAGGTAGATTATCCTCTGTTCCTCTAATCTATTTATTATCTCCCTCTTTATGCCTAAATCATGGACCCATTTTGATCTTATCTTGGTATATGGTGTTAAGTGTGGATCCATATCTAATTTCTGCCATACTAATTTCCAGTTTTCCCAACAGTTTTTTCCGAATAATGAATTTTTATCCCTAATGTTGGAATCTTTGGGTTTGTCAAAGATTAGATTGCTATAGATGTACCCTTTTTTGTCCTTTGTATCTAATCTGTTCCACTGATCTACCGGTCTATTTCGTAGCCAATACCAAATGGTTTTGGTGACTGCTGCTATATAATATAGCTTTAGATCAGGTACACTTAGACCACCTTCCTCTGAGTTTTTTTTCATTAGTTCCCTTGCAATTCTTGACCTTTTATTCTTCCATATGAATTTTGTTGTTATTTTTTCTAGGTCATTAAAATAGTTTCTTGGGAGTCTGATTGGTATAGCACTAAATAAATAGATTAGTTTGGGGAGTATTGTCATCTTTATTATATTCGCTCGGCCTATCCAAGAGCACTGAATGTCTTTCCAATTATTTAAATCTGATTTTATTTTTGTGGCAAGTGTTTTGTAATTTTTCTCATATAATTCCTGACTTTTCTTTGGTAGATGGATTCCCAAATATTTTATACTATCAACATTTGTTTGGAATGGAATTTCTCTTTGTATCTCTTGCTGTTGCATTTTGTTAGTGATATATAAAAATGCCGAGGATTTATGTGGATTTATTTTGTATCCTGCCACTTTGCTGAAATTTTGAATTATTTCTAGTAGCTTTTTAGCAGAGTCTTTGGGGTTCTCTAAGTATACCATCATGTCATCTGCAAAAAGTGATAGTTTAATTTCCTCATTTCCTACTCTAATTCCTTGAATCTCTTTCTCGGCTCTTATTGCCGAGGCTAGCGTTTCTAGTACTATATTGAATAGTAATGGTGATAGTGGGCAGCCTTGTTTCACTCCTGATCTTACTGGGAAAGGTTGCAGTTTATTTCTATTGCATATTATGCTTACTGACGGTCTTAAATATATACTCCTGATTATTCTAAGGAATAATCCGTTTATTCCTATACTCTCAAGAGTTTTTAGTAGGAATGGATGTTGGATTTTGTCAAATGCTTTTTCTGCATCTATTGAGATGATCATATGGTTCTTATTAATTTGATTATTAATATGGTCAATTATATTAATAGTTTTCCTAATATTAAACCAGCCCTGCATTCCTGGAATAAATCCTACTTGATCATAGTGTATTATCTTGGAGATGATTTTCTGAAGTCTTTTTGCTAATATCTTATTTAAGATTTTAGCATCAATATTCATTAAGGAGATTGGTCTATAATTTTCTTTCTCAGTTTTCGATCTACCAGGTTTAGGTATCAGTACCATGTCTGTGTCATAAAAGGAATTTGGTAGGACTCCTTCATCCCCTATTTTTTCAAATAATTTATATAACATTGGGGCTAATTGTTCTTTAAATGTTTGGTAGAATTCACATGTGAATCCATCTGGCCCTGGGGATTTTTTCCTGGGGAGTTGATTAATAGCTTGTTCTATTTCTTTTTCTGAAATGGGACTATTTAAGCAATTTATCTCCTCCTCTGTTAATCTAGGGAGCCTATATTTTTGGAGGAAGTCATCCATTTCACTTAAGTTATCAAATTTATTGGCATAAAGTTGGGCAAAGTAACTCCTTATTATTTCTCTAATTTCCTCTTCATTGGTGGAAAGATCCCCCTTTTCATTTGTAAGACTATCAATTTGATTTTCCTCTTTCTTTTTTTTGATCAAATTTACCAAAGGTTTATCTATTTTATTGGCTTTTTCATAAAACCAACTCTTGGTTTTATTTATTAATTCAATAGTTTTTTTACTTTCAATTTTATTGATTTCTCCTTTTAATTTTTGTATTTCGAGTTTAATTTTTGGTTGGGGGTTTATAATTTGGTCTTTTTCTAGCCTTTTAAGTTGTAAGCCCAATTCGTTAATCTTCTCTTTCTCAATTTTCTTCAAATAAGCCTCTAAAGATATAAAATTTCCCCTTATTACCGCTTTAGCTGCATCCCAAAGATTTTGATATGATGTCTCATCATTATCATTATCTTGGGTGAAATTGTTAATTGTTTCTATAATTTGCTCTTTCACCCAGTCATTCTTTAAGATGAGATTATTCAGTTTCCAATTACTTTTTGGTCTATTTACCCCTAACTTTTTACTGAATGTAGCTTTTATTGCATTGTGATCTGAGAAGAAGGCATTTATTATTTCTGCCTTCCTACATTTAATTTTGAGATCTTTATGTCCTAGTATATGGTCAATTTTTGTATAGGATCCATGAACTGCTGAGAAGAAAGTATATTCCTTCCTATTGCCATTCAGTTTTCTCCAAAGGTCTATCATACCTAGTTTTTCTAATGTTCTATTTACTTTTTTAATTTCTTTCTTGTTTGTTTTGTGGTTTGATTTGTCTAAATCTGAGAGTGCAAGGTTGAGATCTCCCACTATTATAGTTTTACTGTCTATTTCTTCTTGCAGTTCTCTTAACTTTTCCTTTAGAAAGTTAGATGCTATACCACTTGGTGCATATATGTTTAGTATTGATATGGCTTCATTATTTATGCTACCTTTCAGCAGGATATAGTTTCCTTCCTTATCTTTTTTAACGAGATCTACTTCTGCTTTTGCTTGATCTGAGATAAGGATAGCTACCCCTGCTTTTTTGGCTTTACCTGAAGCATAATAGGCTCTGTTCCAACCTTTTACCTTTACTCTGTATGTATCTCCCTGCTTTAAGTGTGTTTCCTGTAGGCAACATATTGTAGGGTTCTGCTTTTTGATCCATTCTACTATCCGTCTCCGTTTGATGGGATCGTTCATCCCATTTACATTTACAGTTAAAATTACTAATTCTGTATTTCCTGCCATCTTATTATCCCCAGATTATGCTTTTTTCCCTTGACCCCCCTGATCCCCCTCCCCGATATTTAATTTACAGACCCCCCTTGTGACGCGCAACCCTCCCTCTTTTTTTTTTTTTTAGGATCCCTCCCCCCTCCCTCCAAGTCCCTTCACTTATTCCCCTTTTCCTTTTCCCTTTTCCTCTCCCCCCTTTTAATGAGGTGAGAGAAAATTCTCTGAAAAACAAATATGTTAATTATTTACTCTTTGAGCCTCTTCTGATGAGAGTAAGATTCACACAATGATTCTCCCCCTCACTAAGTTCCCTCAGATATGGTGTATTTTCTATGTCTCTTCCTGGGATGTAGTTTCCCTCTTTTTATCACTCCTTCCCCTTTTTCTGAACCGACCTCCTTCCCTTTACTACACCCCCCTTTTTTTCTTTTATATCAGTAAAATCAAATTATCCTTGAGTATTTTTTATATACCCACAACAGAGTTACAGTTCTCAAGGGTTCTGTGTACCTTTTTCTGTTTCTCTTCAGTCTTGTGGATGTAGATCAAATTTTTTGTTTAAGTCTGGTTTTTTTCTTAGAAACATATAGAATTCCTCTGTTTCATTGAATGACCATCTTCTTCCGTGGAAAAAGATGCTAAACTTAGCTGGGTAGTTCATTCTTGGTTGCAGTCCTTGATCTTTTGCCTTACGGAATATCAGGTTCCAGGCCCTTCTATCTTTTAATGTGGAGGCAGCCAGATCTTGGGTGACCCTTATTGTGGCACCTTGGTATTTAAATTGTTTTTTTCTAGCTGCTTGCAGGATTTTCTCCTTTGTGTGGTAATTCTGCAGCTTAGCCACAATATTCCGTGGTGTTCTTTTTTTAGGGTCTATTTCAGAAGGAGTTCGATGAATTCTTTCCACATCTACTTTCCCTTCTGTTTCTATTATCTCTGGACAGTTCTCTTTGATAATTTCCTGTAAAATAGAATCTAGGCTCTTTTTTTGGTCATAGTTTTCTGGAAGTCCAATAATCCGCAGATTATCTCTCCTAGATCTATTTTCCAGGTCTATAGATTTTCCCAGTAAGTATTTGACGTTGTTCTCCAGCTTCTCATTTTTTTTGATTTGTTTGACTGATTCTTGGGTTCTCTGTGAATCATTCATTTCTATTTGTTCCATCCTGACTTTTAAGGAGTTATTTTCTTCTTTCACAGTTTTTAGTTCTTTTTGTAAATGCCCAATTTCGTTTTTAAATGAATTATTTTGCTCTATTGAATTTTTTTCCATTTCCCTAATTTTTTTTTTTTGAGAATTATTTTCTTTTTCCAATTCAGAAATTCTATTTTCTTGAGACTTTTTTATCTTTTCCAATTCAGAAATCCTACTTTCCTGTGTTTTTTTAACCTTTTCTAATTCACTAATTTTGTTTCCCTGCATCTCCTGTGAATTCTTTATTTTTTCCAACTCCAATTTCAGGACGTTGTTATTTTCTATCATAACTTCCCTTTCCTTGCCCCATTTTTCTTCAATCTCCCTCAATTTCTTAAGAGCTTCTTCTAGGAGAGAGTTATGTGATGGGGGGCAGGAATCGTTCCCCTTTAGGTTGTTATCTTCTGAATCTTTGCTGTTAACTTCCTCGGGGTTGGATACCCGCTCTTTCTCTGTATAGAAGGAATCTATAGTTTTTCTAGCTTTTTTGCTCATACTTAAAAAGTGTTTTGGGGTCTGTCCCTGGGGTAGGAAATTATTTACTTCTTTACCAGCTTCCTCCCAGACCGGATGGATGCAGCGGCCCCTGCGCCCGCGCTAAGAGAGAGCTGTGGGAGAGAGTTCCCCCCCCCCTCCCTGGAGGTGCCTCAGAGGTGATTAGCACTGCTGTGCCGGAGGGCGTTGAATAGTGAAGACAGCAAGAAGCTCAGCCTATGTGTCCGGGTGGGGAGTGGACGTCTGCAGCAGGTGACGCGAGAAGCCCCTGCGCTCAAACTGGAAGTGTCTGCCAGAAACCGCGGTCCCCAGTTCAAAGGTTCCGCCTCTCTGGGACTTCCTGGAGCTGAGTTCCACTCCCTCCAGCTAAGCTAGGCCGTGTGTGTTGCCTTGGGCCGTATCCACCCACTTGTCAGTCTCTTAACTATTCTCAGGAGGTAGCTGAGGCCACACCCCCTGGTGCCGAGTCTGCCCCAGGGTGGGGGGGGGGGAAATCTAATCTGAGTTTTAAAATATTTTGGCTTTCTCTTCTGAACTGCTAAATAATTAGCAGAGAAGAGCTAACAGCCTGTGCCAGATTCCTTTACCTCAGTGGTTTCTCTGATCCCAGAGCCCCTCCCAGCGCAATGGGCGCAGTGTGCCCCTACCCCACCGTCTGTGCTGGTCTTTCTTATTCCTCCCCTGAGAACTGACCTTTCCTGTTGAAACTCCAGATTCTCTTCAGCTGGTAAGTCGTGCTTCCAGTCCTTGTGGTATCTATCAGTCCTGAGCTAATTCTGAGACTTAATTTACCTAATTGGTTGTGAGGGAGTGAGGACGTTCACTGAGTAGTGTGTTTCCTCTCCGCCATCTTGGCTCCCAAATTCTGGGATTTTTGAGAATAAGTTTTAAGTTACTTGGCTCTATCAGCTAAATTGAGTTGGTCTATTGTGTTTTTAAGTAGGCATAATTTACACAATTAAAAATCTTTTGACAGAAACTGCCAAGGAAAAGACAAATTACTCCCTCTCTGGGTTTTCTAAGCTTTTCAGGTTTGTGGAATCTATCTTGGCTTGGGGAGGTGTCCCTGGCTGACCTAAATTCTTCTGGGGTTTGAATTAGTACCTGCAACTTTTTGATCTGAGTCCCCTCCCCAGAATTTCTGGCATAGAGAGGGAGACAATCACTGGGCCACAGACCCTGTAGCTGGATACCTAAATTCAAATTTCTCTGACCTTTTTCCTCCTGGGTTTTAGAGTCTGTCAATTTTTTAAAGTCCTGTGGTCGGATTTGAAAGGGCAGTACTCTGCTACCTTCAGTTTGAGATTGTGCTTACAATGGAATTCTGATTCTGAAATTGTATAATTACTATTAACTCTAAAAGTATGAACTTGTTTATTTTGGTATAAGAATTCAGAAATGTGTGCATTGATATTGAAGTATTGTTACTAGAAATTTATATCTATATTTGATTTGATTTTTAGGTAAAAATTTTGAAATTTTTTTATAAAATTTGGTTCTAGGAACTTATCTAAAAAAATCACACTTTTGTACCTATTAATTAGATGAAATATATTTAAGCTTCTATGTTGCTCACTACATTATATTTTCAGTAATTTGTATGAGCTGTGCTTTAACATTTTGTCCACCCGGCTAGATATGTGGCATAAATTTTGTGAAATATGATCCAAGGCTATTTATAACATTAATCTTAAAGTTTGTAAAAGCAGGTAAATTTGGCATGTAGGAATGTGTATAATTGCAGAACAAATTGTATCTGAAAGGTGTGTCACATGTCTAAGAATAAATAAGAAATATTGATGAGGTAACCCCTGAGAGAGATGGAACCTGGCTCCAGAATATTTAGGTGAAGCTTTAATGAAATGACACAAGTGGGGAAATAGAAATATAAGGGGATGGGTGGAAGCTTTCTCCTGAGCTCTGCTGCTAAGATCAAATAGTGGAATAACATTGGAACAAATTGTACCTAAATATGGATTAGTAGAGATAATTGATTCTGATAAAGAAACGTATTTTACTTTTAAGGTTTATAAGAAATAATGGGGAAGGATTGTAAATTGAATGGCAATTGCACATACCTGGGCATCTGCCCTCATCAAGGAAAGTGGAAAGAATGAATCAGATTCTTAAGAAACTCATTACTAAATTAACATTAGAGACTAGATTGCCTTGGATCAAATCTTTGCCTATTGCTTTATTAAAGAATTAGAATTGTCCCCCGAAGTGACCCAGGACGCTCCTCATATAAGACTGGTTTATCCTATTTGGGAGGGGAAAGAGAAAGACCCTCTTTTGAAACAAATGTTAAGTTTTTAAGTTATATTATTATTATATACTGGCTGTCTTCTCATGCCTTTTTAGCCCTTAGGAAACAAAGATTGCTGACCCAGGCAACACCTTTGGAGGTTGCAGTTTGTAGGAGAATGAGTGCTTACTATATCCTGGAAGAAGCAGAGTGGGAAGGACCTTACCAGATGACTGAGACTGCAGTCTGAAAGCAGAAGAACACTAGGCTTATAAGGACCCACAGAGGAACTTCAAGAATGAATGGCCTATTAAGGACAGTGTATATATAATGTCTAAAATTGACTTTGCAATTAGAAATGTTTTGATGGGAGTTGGGAATATTTGTGCCCAGAGGAATTTTAACAATGTACCTGTTACTTATATTAAAAAAAAAAAAAAAAAAAAAAAAGTTAGAGTGTTTCCTCAACTCTAATGTTTTATGTGAAATCTGGATATATTCTACATTCTATATGAGTTTTAATTGCTTGTATTGTGTCATCTTAAAGTTGTACCCATTATTTAAAGGGACTCTGAGTTTTTGCCTTTGTCCCTTTGAACATGTTTCTGTTATGGACAATATGTAATTTAGAATTTGTCTATGTATTGGACATTTTAAAAGCCAAATGATCTGTGTGATGTTGAACTTAGATTCATCTACTTAGATATGAAAGATAAGATGTGAAACTTCTAAGATGAATCTCTTACTGTTATCAATGTAAGGTCATAGTCAATACTTTTTTAGGATATATGATCCTTGAGAGCTAGATTCATCTGAAGCCTTGATTAATGAGATTTGCTATTGGAGATAAAATCCCTTTGGACCGTAAGCTGATATTATTTGTAGTTTTAAATTCAGGTTGGAGTGTATGATAAATCATCAAGCCAGTGATCCACCATGTAAAAGGAATATGCCACAAGATACTCAGAAGAAATTGTTACAAGTGGAAGTTAGTATCTGGGAACAAATTAGAAGGACAATTTTGGCTTCTGCTTAAGGTAGGATCCTTCTGACTCAATTTCCCAATGGTGTTCTTTTGGATAAGAACTCACCTGATTGTTCCTGAATCTGGCTTAAGGTGCACATACCCTGTATGTGCACTCGGTCAAGGCCTGAAGGACTTATTTTGATGCTATCCACGTCCCTGCTTTTTTCTTATAGCAAGTTCTTATAATCAGGACAAATGGTCAGTAGAAGCCATTCAAAAAAATATGGTTATTATATCCTAAAGTAAATAAATGAATATTGATATCATCCATCTGGTGCTAGTTGCATATGTTTGTCTATTTTAATATCACTGTTGTTGCTGACTTTTGTGGTAGGCATCTTTATTTGTGAAAGGTTACCTACTCTAATCATGGGGGACATAACTGCTTGGGATGATAGATGTCCCTGCTATCTGAGCCCATGAAGAAAACTCCAATCAAGAAGAATATATCTGTGGAAGGCTCTTCTCCTATTCCCAATATGTATTATCCAAGATGATTAGAATGAAGGGAAAGAAAGGGAGGAAATTGTCTGGGTGATTTCATAATTAATATTCCCATGAGAAAATATTATGTTTCCAGGAGAAAATACTGATTATTGTGTTGGTAAAAGATAAAACCAATTTTTTATGGTTATATAAAACCATACATATGGTCTTGGTTTGAAGGAACCTCTTGGAGATAGGCTCTATGGTTTCTCCTGATAGCCGTCAGTAGAATTATGTTCCCCCTGTATGATGTAAATTATTATCCATGTGATTCAGAAAACTGTGCAAAATCATCAAAATAGAAGGTACAGTCATGGAATTAGTGTGATCCATGGTGCTGAAGAGACAAGGGTGGGAACTGGAACCTGGAAGGATAGGTCAGACTCCAAAGGTAAAGTCCATTAGGGAGTTGAAAACATGTATAAACTTTGGTGTGAGAAGTTTTCAACTGATGAAAGAGTGGGGGGGAATTGAATGAAGTGAACTGTGAAAGCTGTCTCACAAGATGGAGATAGGGTTGTAAAGCCTGAGTGATCCCTGGCTGTGCCCCAGGGCCAGGTTTCTCTCTCCAGAAATTACTTGGTTTACAGGGGGTGAGACCTTTTCCTTGTGAAACTAAGTGGGGGCCACCTTGACATTGAAACTCCCAAATAAGGTAATTTAGTCATCCTAAAGATGTGGTTGTGTTGAAAATTTTCCTCATTTATAATTTAGAATGTGAAATCATTTGTGCTGCCTAATCAGGGCAAAGATCCAGCCTATAGGGACTGTTAGCCCAGGCCTGTATATAATTCTTGTCTGTTAACTAGGCCTTGACTCTCCTAGCCTATCTGCTTAGGTGTGGAAGCAGATGCCCTTTCTTATGAGATGGTAATAAAATTCCTTTTTGCTTTTGCCTTGAGAAATCTCCTTAATTTATTTGATTTATTTGAGCCGGTGGTCTTGTCCCACACATGGGTAATTAATAATCAGTTCATTAATTAAGCTAGCAGCAAACAATAAATTAATGGTTAATGGTTTTTCCTAGTTATCAAAGACAGTAAGGGAGATGCTGACATCCCTTCTATCTCTTCTGTAAGGGACCTCTTCTAAGTAAAAATCTAATTGGTGGACTTTCAATGTGGAGATGAACTAAAAATCTTTAGATTCTGCTAAGAACATAGTTTGATCATGAGACTCATTAATCTTGAGGTATCTGAGCAGGGGAAGCTTATCATTGACTAGTTTTCTCCTTCATGAGCTGGGTTACCCTAAAATTTAATGGAAGACATCAAAGGTATAAAGGTTCTTTTCTGGACAAATACCAATCCAGACTGGATTTTGGTTGTACTCTAAATAGGAATTAAGTATCCCAAATGGGTGGTATCCCACCCAAAGTTAAGTAACTTGTATTTTAAGGACTAAGAGCAATCCCATCATTCAGCCAAATCCTTTAGAGGCAAACTGACCATTTGAGAAGTTGGGTTTTGACAGAAATGGAAGAAAAAAATAGATCAGAAATTAATAATTAGTTATTGATATGAAAATATTGTATTACTTTCTCTCATAATCATTTCTATTTCCTGCACATAGTTGCTCTATCTAAAATTTTTCAGTCCATGAGAAATATAATTTTTTGCTGACATGTAGCTTTTTCCATTTCATTTTGCCTTCTCTTTTCCTCAGGTCTCATTAAATGATTCTGGTATTCTCCTTTCTCAGGGAACTTTCCCTAGTCCTGAATGCTTTAGAATTTCTGTTGTGTTTGAATATATTGTAGTTAAAATTTCATTTCTATACCAAGATGTCTCCTTCTGAATTATAACTCAATTGACCTTTTACCTCATACAAATCTTTCCTCATATATTTAAAATAATCATCCATTCCATCCCTCCCCATATTATTTTCCACTCTTAGAGGGTATCTATTAGATGGCCTTATTCAAATGAATTTTGGTTGACTTCAATGTTATTAAGCAAGATATGATTAGACTGGGGAGTGCCAAATATTCTTCAGCATAATTATATAAAAAAGGAAGAATACAATTCGAAAAAAGTTTGGAATTTGAAGTTATGATACCCCAAATAGCATCTTTGTTCTGACACTTAAGACCTGCTCATGCCTAAGTGAAGGGGCAGGTCAGTTCTCTGGGAGCTTCCTCAGGTGTGGATCATAGCATCTGAAGGAGTTGCAGGGTAGCCTTTGCTGACACAGGTGTTGCAGATTGGAATTGAGATAAATTGGAGGAAGAGGGAAGTGGAGAGAGGTCAGACAATCCAATGGTCTCTCAGTCTCCTTGTATCATCATCATCATCATCATCATCATCATCATCATCATCATCATCATCATCCATCATCATCCATCATCATCCACCGCCGCCCACTCAGGGGAAGAGATCCATTCTACAGGTCTGAGTTAAACCTCCAGCAGCCACTAGCAAGTGACTCCTGTATCACAACACTGCCTGACTTTGTGTAAGTTGTTTAACCACTTTGATTTTCAATTTCTTCCTCTGTCAGAGTAACTCAATTAAAGTGTTCTAAAGCTCCCTATGAATCTAAATTTATTATGGCATGGTTATGCAGTACTATGTACTTTAAACCAATTTTTTTCTTCTGTGTATTTTTTTTTCTTTTTGCATTTCTGCTTCTGTCTCTGTCTCTGTCTCTGTCTCTCTGTCTCTCTCTGTCTCTCTCTGTCTCTCTCTGTCTCGTCTCTCTCTGTCTCTCTCTGTCTCTCTCTGTCTCTCTCTGTCTCTCTCTGTCTCTCTCTGTCTCTCTCTGTCTCTCTCTGTCTCTCTCTGTCTCTCTCTGTCTCTCTGTCTCTCTCTCTCTGTTTCTTTCTCTCAATACATTTTGCTCTCTCTCTCCTATCTTCCAAACCAATTCTATCTCAGTAAGAAACTCCCAGAAAATAGACTCTCCCTACACTTTCATTAATGTAGATTTATATTTACAAATATTACTTACCTTTTAACATTATCATGTTGTTCCTGGTGCTGAGTTCAGTGCCTTGTTCAGGGCTACATAGATAATATGTATCAGAGACAGATTCAAGGAAAATAAAAGGCATTATATGTATGTGTGTGTGTGTATATATATATATATATATATATATATATATATATATATATATATATACACACACACACATACACATGCACATACACATATATACACAAACACATATGCATGTGCATACATAGTCATACATATATGTATCATATAGATATAGATATACACATATATACATACACATGCACATATATGTATCAATCTATTGTCCATCTATAACACACACATATATATATATTTATAGTTTCTCCTTTTTCTGAAATATTATTATAAATAAAAGTTTAATAACTATATTAATTTAATTATTTCAATATTTCTGAAGTATTAAGACTTTTTTTATCCAAGAGGTATGAACTTTGCTTGAAAATTAATTTAAATATTTATTTTATTTTTAATTTATGAAATGAAACAATTTCCATAACATTGTATAATAAAAATTATTTCACATGAAATTGAAATTCCATTGTATATAACTTGATATTCTTTTTTAATATACAGTTAAGTTATTGTGTAAGTTTTTTTCTTTATTTCTCCTTTTTTTGCTTTTCCCTTCTTCCGAGCCTAGAAATGGACACCATTAGACAGAAATAGGTGTGTGTGTGTGTGGGGGGGGGTTAAAATTTTTCTACACATACTTCTATTTGTCAGTTCTTTTTCTGGATGGGAGTAAAGCAAAAATGCTACATAGCCCAATTCACAAATATATAGATATAGATATAGATATAGATATAGATATAGATATAGATATAGATATAGATATAGATCTAGATCTAGATCTATATCTATATATATATATATTTTTTTTGTTCATCAATGACCTGTTTCTTTTCCTTCTTAGGAATAAAATTCTCATTCAAAAAGCACATTGAATAATGGCTGAGGATAGTGGAACTGCCATTCTGACAGAAATAACTAATTGGCTTATCAGGTTCATATTTCTAAAACACTTCTTAAATTTTGCAATTTCAATCCCTAATTACAAATCTGTTCCTTTTGAGTTACTATTTATGGAATATTAATAAAATTAATTGTATTCTATAGACATTCTATACACAAGAATTTTTCCAAAATATTATAATTGATAACATGGCACTGTGTTTGTTAGGACCCACTGGCCATCAAAGGAAACCATAATGGTTCTAATTAAACTCTGCCCAACTCCATTCAAAATGTTTCATCATCTTCTTATCAATATTCTCACTTATAGATTCATTACATAACAACCCTCTTCCCACATACTGAAAGTGTCATAGGTTATTAGCTGTGAATAAATAACATATCATATACTGCAAACATAATTTATGTTGTTCAGCTTTTAATAACCTAATTGAAAATGCTTGATAAGACTGGCAAGTAAACCACATTATTTTGAGAGTATTTGAGTCAATTCCTCAAAGACATCTGCACCAATTTCTAATTGTAACTCTCTCAGGATTTTGAAGGAACATGAAGCACTAATATACTTTCAAAAGCAAATGGTGAAAATATAGAAGTTGTTGTTATTGCCATGGTGGTACTGTTTTTTTTATTTTTTTAAATTGTTTTTCCAAATATCTACAGGTTCTGTCAAGAGGTAGCTTAGTGGATCAATAAATGGAGTGCTGGTTTTGATATCAGTAACACTTAAATACAAAACCAGCTTCAGAAACTTAATAGTTATATGTGACCTTAGGCCAGTCATTAACTTATTTTTCCTTCAGTTTCTCATTGGAAATGAGTAGAAAAAATCATGCTTTATGAGGACAAAACAGGGGGGGGGATATTTTAAAGCTTAGAATGCTATATAAATAGTTGATATTAAATATTCTTATTGCTATTATTAATTTTGTCATTATTATTGTTGTTTTCACACAGAGGTTGCTACAATGGAGTAGTTCTTAAATATTACTTTATTTAAAATATATGGAAGTCAGAGGAATGCAACAGACATAGAAACAGCTTGTTTCAGTTGTAAACTCTTAATGATATGAAAGATTATTTTAAACATGCTATTTTAATGACAATGAAAGCTGTAGAGCTAAAAGTTAAAATACATGTTTTCAATGAATTAAGTTCACATCTCATAGAAATATTTTCCACAATCTATCAAAATCTCATGAATATTCATGGTACATTTACTCCTACTGAAAATTCTAATTATAGAAACAATTTTATAATATGATTATGATAAAAGAACAACATAACATCATTTTATTTGTCATCACAGAAAACTCATGCTTGTCTCATCAAGAAATTCTAAAGTGAATATAATTTTATTTAGACCTTAAGAGAAAGAATTGTACTAGTGAAAGCTTGGGGTTATTGTTTTTGTTTTTGCTAGTATTTTTTAATACTATCTCAATCACAATCATGAAAAATTAGCTGCCAAACCATGAATACATTATATCATTATGTATTAATTTACATAGTCAAAATTGGTACATTTAACAAAAAAATTCATTGTATAATATTTCAGAGATTGTACTGCCCGTTGCAAAAATGATTTATTAATAGCTGGGCGACCCAATTAGGAGTTCAGTCAGTCAATGAGCATTTATTAACCAACTACCTATTATTTCCTATTTACTATATTCAGTCCTCAAATTACAAGAAAAGGGCAAAGAGTGTTTTTGCCATAAAGGAGCTATCTGAAGTCAATGAACTCAATGTCTGGTGAGGCTAGAATTATGTGACTTTGGAACAATGAAAGCACTAGTCTGTAGCTTGCTTTTCCCATATAATTCCAATATGAATTATAATAATATACAAAATGCAGATTATGACTAAGTGTTCTAAAGTTTAAATAAGTTTCACTTATCTGAATAAGTGCTGTATGCTGGGAAGAATGGAAGATGGTCACAGAGAATGAAAGTAATGATTTGAAAGAAACAGGCAGAAAATACAAGAGACAGAAGAGACAGAGAACAATAACTTGTGACCAAACAAGAATACTGAGAATGAGATGCTCAATTGGGCAATGAGGAGGAGCAAACCTGTGAGAGTGCTGTTATGTAGGGAACATTGGATTGTTTCCTTTTAGTATTGGTCAGATATAAAAGCAATATTAGCTGTACATATCAACCACCAAAGAAAAGGACTGAAGAAGTGGAGTACGTGTAAGAGAGGAGTGAAATGAATGAAGACTAGCGAAAACTGAATTCTGGTGTGGATAGAACTGGGACATGTTGAGGAAGTGGGGAAATGAAGGGGAAAAAAAAAAATATAGTGAAGCTGTATTATCCTGAGCAAGTCACTTGATTACTCTGCACGGGAGCATCCTTAATGGCAAATTAGTGGGATTATATAACCTTCTGAAAATATTTCAGATGGAAATATTTGATCTGATGAACTGTATTTAATTATTGTACTGCTTGTATAACCTTAAGAATTTTATTAATCTTTTTTTTTTTTATGAAAGAAAATAGTGTTTGTAGGACTTAGCTAAATTATAGAGCCAGGATATTTCAGAGTTAACAAAGTTGCATAATTATTCTGACTTATACACTTGATAAATAGAGATTAAATTTTTGTTGGAAAATCACCAATGGGTGGGAATCCACTATCTCACAAAGTAATCTGTTACTTGGAGACAGCCATAAGTATTAGATTTCTTTTCCTCACAGCAAACCTAAATTTAACTCTACAACATTTATTCATTGCTCCTAATTATGTCTTCAGGGGCCAAATGAAACAAATAAAAATCCCTTCTATATGACAAATCTTCAAATAATCAAAGATAATTTGAAAATATATATATATATATATATATATATATATATATATATATATATATGTGTGTGTGTGTGTGTGTACACACACACACAGACAGAGAGATCTTCAAATAATCAAGAGCAATTATAAAACTTAGAAGCTTGATTTATAGTTTACTGAGGAAACTGAGACCAAAATAATTTCCTTTTTTAAGTTCTTTCTTCCTCAACTCACATATCCCAGATACCTTCTGGCACAATCTCTATCTTTATCTCTTTTACACATGATGAGGTAGCTCTTTACCTTGTGAAGGTAAATCTCTTTAAATTTACATCTGATCTCAGTCAAGCCCATTTTTAACAGCAGATTACTGTGTATTTTCCTTACTCTCTCACTTATTTCCCTTTTTATTCTCTATTGTCTAAAAGGAAGTCCACATCTCTCCCATTCTCAAAATGGGAAACAAAACCCTCATTTGACCTAGTAACTGTTTGATGTCAAACCCATGTTCCTCCTACCTATTTTGACTTTACTCCTTTACAAGGTTGCCTATAGTCAGCACCTCTGCTTCCTTTCTTCTCATTCTCCTATTCTCTACAGTGTAGCCTCCAACTTCATCATTTGCCCAATACCACACTCTACAAAAATACGAACAATCTCTCAGCGGTTAGATCTAACAGTCTTTTCTTAGTTCTCTTCTTGATCTCTCTGTAGCCGTGGGCAATTTAAATCATCCTCTTCTTCATATACTCTTCTCTTTAGGTGCTCTCTAGACAATCCCTGCCAAGCTATAAAAGCTTTCATCAGGAACCTAATTACTGGCAATTTATTCAAGAGCTAAGTGCAAAAAGCCTCTTAGACATCTGATCACCAAATGATCATCTTTTATTATTGTAAGAAAATTCACATGTCAATAGAATCATGGATTTTTAAACGCATTACAGAATGTATAAGGAGAAAATAGCATAGGACTGTGGAAAAATAATACATACATTTATCTCAGAAGATAAAATTAGAAATGGGTTTTTTGTCCTTTTTCATTTTGGTGGTAAAATAGGGGATATAGGAGGTATCTTGTTTAAAGAGAAAATTTGAGCTCTTAATAGTACTAATAGCAGACAAGTTTGAGGGTTAATCTGTAGAAATAGAACAATGACAAAAGAAGAGTCTGATGAATGAGCTACCAAATCCTTTTAATTCAAGGACAAAAAGAGGGCATGGCTAGTAGGGAGAGCCCAAGATATATTATTAGACAGAGTTCAACAAGTAATTTGAATATAATGTGCAATTAAAAAGTGTTTCTGGTCAAAAGAATAATGAAACTGCAGTTCTTTCTATAAAAAGTAGAATAGTGTGTATCATTTGCATAGATGAAGTTAAGAAAATTAATATCTATACAAACCATCCAGGAAAATGGTCCAGTAAAAATGAAGTAGGTGCAGCTGAACCAGCTTCAAGAGGCCAGAAATACAAAGAAAATAAATATAGCAGCTGACTTTGTGACCCTGGTCAAAAATAATTCCCTGGAACCAACTAGGGCATAAAAAATCAAGGAAAGATGAGGAAGCAGAGTTTTAGGAAAAGACACTGAAACATTATAGATATGTATATAGGTATAAATATATTTAATCTATCTATCTATCTATCTATCTATCTGTATGTATATATCTATCTATATCTATATCTATATACATATTTATATGAAATAAAGTAGATTTTAGGTAGCTAAGAAGAATTGATAAAATAGGAATGATTAAGAGGTACTGAAGGGACAGAGCAGGGAGAAGAGAGCCCATGTTTTTGAGAGGTCAAAATCAGAATTGCCTGACAAGCAAATACCTTGAGGTCAAGAGGAAAAAAAGAGTTGTGGTGGAGACCATATTAAAGAGAATGGAAAGCTGACAAAAAAGAAGAGTAACATTACAGATGAAATTTAAGTCCCAGAAGAGATATGAAAAAGAATTGAATAAAACAAACAGATTTTGAAACAGGTGGAAGAGACTGTCCTCCCTATATTTAATAAAGTAATAATAACATTGAAGAATTATAATAGGACAACTGCTTAGAGAATCTGGGTATATTTATCCTATAAAAGAGAAAACTTAGAAATAGTTGGATAAATATATTTTCAAATATTTTAAGGCTTCTTATGTGAAAGAGGGTTTAGATTTTTCTGTTCAGGTAGAGAATAACTGTGGATAGAAACAAGGCAAGTTGGTAAGATATAAGCTTATTCTTAATAGGAGAAAATATATCCTCTCAATTAGAGCTTAGATATCAAATTGTTCTGGGAATATATATATATATATATATAATGCTTATAATGAGAAATTTTAAAGTAGAGGCTGAATGGCTCCTAGTTAACAATAACATAAAGACCTCTATATCAAGTATAGTTTGGATTCTGACCTCATTTCTATTTCTGAGATACTTAAAAAGAAAATAAAATAAATTTCAAGTGTCACAATTTTAAAGGAATAAAAGGATTTATTCTGAAGTGTCTACTCAAAGAAGGTAATATTCTAAAAAATGAGAGAAAAAGTTATTTTTCTCTCATTCTTTTAATGTCTTCTTTGATTAAGATATTTTAGAATGAATTCCTTTAAAAGTGTGACTTTTTCCTAAAAAGAAAGTGATAAAGAAGATAGTTTTCACACACATATAACATATATACATATGTATGCATATACACATATATGTGGGTTTCAGTCTCCTAAGTCTCCATTCCAGTGTCACAGACTTCTCCTGCTAACGTCTTAATGAGGATATGTTAGTATACAGAAAGTGGATAGGAAATACATATGAAAAACAGACCATAGAATTAACTGCTTCAGGAAGAAAATTGTTTCAGAGAAGACAGGAGGATCCTTAAATATTCTGCAAACCAAGATGAGATTCCTTTGTTTGTTGGTTTGTTTTTAGTCTAAACCTAGAATTGCATTGACAGAGAATGTGCACAGAGTAAATTTCCTCTTACACAGCAGATGAGAAACTGCTCTCTAACACTTTTTTTAGGTTTCCTAGAGGCCCTATGATGTTAAATTATTTGTTCAGGGTCATAAAGTCAGTATATGTCAGAAGCTGAAGTTGCATTTAGATTTTACTGATTTCAGATTAGTTCTTTATCCATTGAGAAACACTGACTAATGGACTGTTTAGACTCCTTATTTATATATATTTTTTGAACTTCACTATAGAACAATAACAAAAAACAAATCAAAACAAAACAAAAAAGAACAATAAGCATTATTCTTAGTTTAAATTGATACAGATTCTTTAAAGGAATAAATATAGTTTATTCAAGTCCAATGTTTTGTATTGTGATTTTCTTTTTATATGTTAAATTTAGAAGTTCTGTTTGTGGGCTTTATTGACATAGCTTACATACAGAACAGAATATCTTAGAATTTTAAATTCAGAAGTTATAACTAAACTTAACTTTGTCTTCATGGGCAATTTTGTAAAATTTCATTATGTTGTACATTTTATTGCTGCCCATTATCTTTTGTACATAGATATTAAATACTTAACCATTTTTAATTATGAGCTTATAAAGGTCCAAATTATGCCAAGGAAATCAAAGGAGGCATGTCCGGAATTTATGGATTGAGAATAGCTATTTCATGGTGAGTACATTTTTGAAAGCTCTCCCAAAATTTAAAAAAAATTAAAAAATGAGAAAACTACTTTATGTTGAGAAACTAGTAGACTTTATTGATTAGCTTGTTAAAATGGCTACAGAATAAGGAGTTGGTCGCTTGTATCTTGCATCAGTAGAGGGTATAATTACATCAATGAGTTTCTGAACCCTTTAAGGCATCAAAACATCAAGATAAAAATGAAGTACTTCGACTCAATATCTCCAACTTCCCTTCCAGCTTAAAATGACAGTTTTTATATGATGAAAGAAGAAAGAACAGATCAAGTACAAATGAAATCATTTTATTCATATAGATGGTATAGTGGATAGAACTGTGCCCAATGCAGGAATTTGTTCAGTTGTATTAATTTAGTTAAGTTGTTTAGTTTACTTCAACTGTCTTTGACATGGAGTGATTTGGTGTTTTTTTTTTTTTTTTTTTGTTTTGTTTTGTTTTGTTTTGTTTTGTTTTGTTTTGTTTTTTTATCAAGTTACTTAAGTGGTTTGACATACCCTTGTTCACCTCATTTATAGATGAGAAAACTAGGTCAGAGTGATGTTTTGCCCAGGATCGCACAGATAGTAAATATTTGAGGGTGGCTGTCAGCACAGGTTTTCCTGACTCCAGAGCCAATACTGTACCAATTAGCTGAAGTCACTTAGCCCCTGTTTCCTTTACAATGAGAATTATAATGGTACATCCCTCTCAGGGGTATTGTAGTATCAAATGGCATAATATTTGATAAACACCTAACACAATGGCTGGAATATAGCAAATAATAATTGTTATCATTATTCCCTTCAGACATATTATAATATTCAACAATATAAAGAGATATCACTATAAAGAAAAAGACTTAAATGATTGAATAAATTAACTAGTGATGAGATAATGGAAGGATTTTGCCATTCTGTTTCTGCAATTAAAAAACATAATACAGAAATAATAGGATGAAGGACAATGCTATTCTATTAATCAAAGGAGTATGAACCAAAAGATATAATAGACATCAAGTATTGTGGTTGAATTGTTGAAGAAAGACATGGTCTTAGTTCTAATATCCTCATTATGTTGTGTAGAATATCTCAGAATTGCTTGAGTCAAATTCTAGCTAATTTCTAATAATGTTTTGGTGAAACATGAAATATAACGATCCCTTCCAGGTCTAAAGATATTATTATGTGATTATAATGAACAATATGAAAAAAGCCTTAATATTTTAAAGGAGAGGAAAATATTAGGAATGAGAGGATATTGATTTTCAAAAAGCTTGGTGCAAGACAAAAATGGCAAAAAGTTTGAGACACAGTGTATATATTATACCATTAAAGAAAGAAAAGTAGTTGAACTTGAGAGAAAACATAAATCATGTCAACTGAGGAATACACTAAGAATTAAAAAATATCAAATCAAGCAAAAATGTTCAAAGAAGCATCATATTTCTGATCTTAGAAGAAGATGCCAAAATGGGATTGGTTATTAAAATGATGGTTTATTCTAATATAAATTTTCCTCATTCTGTACATTTTTTAAGAATCACTTTATATGTTTTTTTCTAGGTTTCTCTGTAATTTCCATCATCTTTTTGATTTGTTTCCTTGCTGCAGAATAGTATTAAATGTTTTTCACTTATCCTCAAATGGATTGGAAATTGTTTAGTTTGTAGATAATTTTGTTATTGATATTAAGAATACTGTAATGAATATTTTAATACATATAGGTCTTTTTTCCTCTTTCCTTGCTCTTTAGGCCTAGTACTAATATCTCTGCATGAAAAAGTATAGAAAATACAGGAATTTGGGGAACTTAAAATCAAATTTCTTTTCTGTGTGGCTAGACTAATTCTTTATTCCACTAGTAGTATATCAAAGTGCCTATTTTCATCAAGTTCCTCTAACATTTACTATTTTAGTTTCTTAGCTTTACTGATCTGATGGAAGTAAAGAAGAATATTAAAATTCTCTAATTTGCACATGAATAATTATTATTACTTTGGTGAAGTTTTCCTCATATGACTATTAAAAACATGAATTTCTTCTCTTGAGAATTATGTGTTCATATTTTTTACTTCTCAATTGGAGAATGATTCTTGTTCTTATGAAATTGAATCAGTTCTTTATACATTGGAAATTAAACCTTTATAAGAGAAACTTTTCCCCTAATTAACCATTCCTCTTTTAATATTAGCTACCTAGGGTTTGTAAAAATTCATAACTTTGAAAGATTTAAGAATGCTGATGAAAAAATGGTCTATTATGATTACAGAAAAAAATCCTACTCATCTTGTGACAGAGAACTGATTTATCTATAATGAGATACACATTTTTGATATGACCAATATAACAACTTATTATGTTTGACTGTTTATATTAATGTAATATATATGAATATATACTTATATGAATTGCTATTAATATATACTCATAGTTTTCAAATAACTTCCAGATTCATTCTAATCCCCTCCCCCAAAACCCTGAGAGACAAATTATGTACTTATTTCATTTTGTTTTGAGGAAAGTGGCTCTCAGTGAGGTTAATTAATTCACTCAAAGTCAAATTGTAAATAATAGCTAAACCAAATCAAATCATATCAAATCATTATGCAGTCATCTTGGATTTTACTCTCTCCCTCATCTACTACATCCAATCAATTGTCAAGACTTCTATGTTTCTTCCACGGTATCTTTGATTTACCTCTATTTTTGCAACACTGTTTTAATCTTCTCCCTGAAGATTTTATGAACTTAATTGTATCTATATGTGAATAATAGAAATATTACAAAAATTTTCTCTTGTCTAAAGTAACCAGAGGCATTTATATCTGTGATGGTTAAGGTTACTTGTGTGGAAAGCAATAAGGTATGGTGGAAAGTAAAGGAGCAGGAGTTGAGCAGAAGACAAAAGGCTATGTATTTTAGCTTAGTTTCTGGCTGCTGGTGGGGATTAATCTCTACCCATTGATTGTCCCTGTCACCTATTTTGTCTCAAATCTTGATTTCCTTCTCACTTTCATATTGAGTTAAATCCTGTAAGGGCAGCATAAGAAAGATTCATTGCTGCCTATCCCAGAGGTCTCTAATTCTTAGCACAGGCTAAATAAAAGCACAAAAGTAATATGCACTCAGCAAATGACTGAACTTTCACAGCTCTGGAAACAAAATCCAAAATAGGCAAATGAGTCTGCACTTTGCTAATTATCCCAATTTCCTGAATGTCAGTTATTTCAGTTGTATCTCTGTTTGGTTATTGTGAACTTGCATTCCTTTTACATTGATTGGTCAATTTATCTACAGGAAACCAATGCTTCCCTAAGGTCATAGCAAATGTCTCCCAAGTTTTTTTGTTTTTTATTTTTTGTTTTTTTAATCTAAAATGTATGTGGCTGCAAGCAAAAGCATTGACATCAGCCTCAACCCAACAGCCAGACTTTAATCCTCCAAGTCTGACACTGTGTTCTAGTGGCATTAATGGCTCCAACAATATGTTATCTATTCATATAAAAGCAATAAAATATTACTTAGGATAGCATTACATGAGTCCACTTAGATCTTGGTCTTTTGGGGAATACAAAAATATTTCTGCAGTTCAATATTGGTTTTTCATGTCTGTGTTTTCTGCTAGCCAAAGTGTCAGTGGAAAGTAATAACACAGAATCACCTTAATTATATCCTCTGATTTCTGTATTGAAAAAAATCCCAATATATCTATAATGAATATTTCTTCAGCACAAAAAATATTTGGTATTATATAAGAAAATTTTGTGTCATGACTTGAAATTAAGAACAAACATTTAACATTTAGTCTTTTTTAAAAGAATTACATACTTTTAACAAACATAAACCATTCATATTATAATGATTTTATTATAAACTATTATAAGGATACTTGAGAAGTATGGAGAAAAAATTGTTGAGTAGAAGCAGAAATTAAGCTGAATTCTCCCAACATTCTCTTCCAAATAACTTGAAACTAATGTTTCAAATTGAATTCTAGAATGACAGAACCAAGAAAAAGTCAACAAAAAATGTCAAAAGTGACATTTTTATAGTGCAAGATGCTTTAGGAAGTAGGCAAGCCATGACACTGAGTTCTGGGCCAACCTGGAGCAGTACAGAGCCTGTAGAGACAATCCCAGCATCAGTCCGTGGAGGCAATTATAGCTGTTAGTCCAGACATGTAAGAAGAATGGAATAACTAGAGAGAAAGAGATTATGGGGACCATTTGCTGCCATTGAGTACAGAATCCCATACACAGACCCGTGCACAATTCAGAATCTTAGTTCCCAGATGAAAGGGAGTGCTAGTGCTTATGGTCACAGACAGAGAGAGAGAGAGAGAGGAGGTAAGGAGGGGGTGGGGGAGAATGGAGGGAGAGGATGGAGAAGGGGAAAGGGGAAGAGGAGAAGGGGAAAGGGGGAGAGGAGGAGGGGAAGGGAGAGAAGGAAAGGGGAAGGGAGAGAAGGAAAGAGAGGGGAAGGGGGAGAGGGAGAAAGAGAGAATAGGAAAATATATTGATGAAGGGAAATATTCAGTTAATAATCATAACTGTGAACATGAATAGAATGAATTCACTCATAAAATAGAAACAGCAGAATGGATTAGAAGCCAGAATCCAACAATATGTGGCTTACAAGAAACTTAACTGAAACAGAGAGATGCAGGGTTAAAATAAGGCTTAGAAGCAGAATCTATATGCTTCAGCTTAGGTAAAAGACATGTGGAAAAAATCTTGTTCTCAGGCAAAACGAACCTAATTAAAAGAAATGAAGAAAGAAACTACAATTTGTTCAAAGATTCCATAAACAATAAAGTAATATCTATTCTAAATATGTATGCATCAAAAACACTACATTCAAATTCTTAAAGGAGAAGTTAAAAGAGTACAGGAGTAAATAGTAAAACTATTCTATTAGGATACCTGAACTTTATACTTTCATAAGTAGAGACCTCAAACCATAAAAGAAGTTAAGAAGATGAGTTTAAATTTCAGAAGAGATAGATACTATTCCTCTTTGGAGAAAATTTCAGGAGAATAAGAGAGTATATCTTTATCCTTGCTATACATTACATATTCATAAAATTGCATCATGGCAAAGCAGAAATATTAAATTCAACCCTTTCACAAAGTATTGAAATAAAATGCATTCAAAGAGGGTCATTGAAACATAATTAACTATTAATTGGAAACTAATAGAATCCTAATGATTGAGTTGGTCAAAGAACAAATCATAGAAATAGTCGATAATTTCATTAAAGAAAATGACTATAATGAAACAACATACTAAAATTTATGAGATGCAACAAAAGCAGTATTTTGGGGGAAATTATATGCATAAATATTTATATCAATAAAATAAACTAGAAAAGAACTTAATAAAAGTCCCCAATTAAACATTGAATTGAAAATCCTGAAAATCAAAAATGTGTTTAATAAAATTGAAAGCAAGAAAACCATTGAACTTCTAAATAAAAATAGGTGCTAATGTTGTGGGGGAAAACAACAAAATAGACTGATGGTTGATTTGACTAAGAAAAGAAAGAATAAAAAAATGAAGAGTACTAAAAATGAAAAGGACAAATTTACTACTAATGAACATGGAATTGAAGTAATTATTAGAAACTGTTTTGTAAAACATATGCCCATAAATCTTGCAATCTAAGTGAAATAGATGAATATTTCCAAAAAAAAATTCAATTGTTCAGATTAACAGAAGAGTAAATGGAACACATAATAACCTCATCTCAGGAAAAAAAAAAAAGAAATTGACGAAGCCATAAATGAACTCTTAAAGAAAAAAATCCCCTGAACCAGATGAAATTACATGTCAATTTTGCCAAACATTTAAAGAGCAATTAATTTTAAAATTATGTACAATCTTTGGAAAAAAAATAGGCAATGAAGAGTTTCTACCAAAATTCTTACAGCTAAACTAGGAAAGCAAAAACAGAAAGAGTAAAATTATAGCCCAATTTCCGTAACAGAGATTGATATAAACATTTTGAAGAAAGCATAAACAAGGAGTTTATGGCAATATATTGTGAAGTTAAAATACTATGACAAGTTGAGATTTATGCCCAGAAAAACAAAACTGGTTCAATATTTTAAAAAATTATCATCAAAATTGACCATATGTACAAAAAAATTAAAATGATATAATTATCTCCATAGATGTAGAAAAAAAAAAACTTTTGCCAAAATGCAACACTTATTTCATTTCAAAACTAGGCATATAGATTAGGAATAAATGAAGCTTCTCTTAAAATGATAAGTAGGATATATTAAAAATCATTAGCAAACTTTGTATTACTAATAAGCTAGAAGCCTTTCTTATAAGATTAGAGGTGAAGAAAGAATGTTCACTATCATCACAAATTTATATCTGTCAAATTAACTAACAAAACATAAAAAGAAAAAAAATGTTGGAGGGAATTTGGAAAACTGGGGCCACTAATTCATGACTGGTAGAGTTCTGAATTGGTCCAACTATTCTAGACAATTTGGAACTATGTCCAAAAAGGCTTAAGAACAGTGCACTTCCATTTGACTCACTATCATGTTTTATACTCCAAACAGATCAAATATATACAAAATATATCTACATATACAAAAACATGTATGAGAACTCTTTCTGTAGTAGAAAAATTTGGAAATGGATGAGATATCCATAAATTGGGGAATAAACAATTGTGGAATATTACTATGGTGAAACATCACTCCAATATAAGAAATAGTAAGCTGTATAGTTTTAGGAAAAAAACCTGAGAAGACTTAAGTGATTGAAATTTAAAAGTCTATTTTGCAAAGGTAAGCATGTGTATGTGTGTTTTTCCAAGTTATTTCTTCTTACATAAAATATAATATTATTGCATAAAATATGCAAAGAAGGCCCATACTGGATCATTGGTAAAATAGAATAGCTTAGGCTACTTTCTATCTGTGTCATTATTGAAGTCACTAGAAACAATGGACTTCTTTAAAAAATTGTCTGGTGATAGAACTTCACTCTTCTGTAAAGAGGAAGTTCTGAAACTTAAAGGAAGTTAACTTGGTGAAAATGTTTCTATATTCTACTATGTTATTAAAAATACAAAGGTAAAATTTCAAGATAGTTTTCTCATTTATTTTTAATTATGTAAAATTTCATATTGTTTTAACAAAAAGAATAACCATGTATATCAATAACATTCAGTAAAAATACATCAAACAATTTGTATCATTTAACCTTCAAAAGAAGACACAATTGCTTACAAATGTAAAGGGAAGAAAAATAGCAAGATATTTAGAGGGTCAGTGGAGTGGGGGGGAAAAAAAAGGTTTTTAAGGATCACTTAGAGCTAATCCAATTCCAATTGATCAATGATAGACAGAATCAGCAACACCCAGAGAAGGAACACTGGGAAATGAGTGTAAACTGTTAGCATTTTTTGTTTTTCTCCTCAGATTATTTTTACCTTCTGAATCCAATTCTTACTTTGCAACAACAACAACAAAATTCAGTTCTGCACATATAGATTGTACCTAGGATATACTATAACATATTTAATATGTATGGGAATGCCTGTCATCTAGGGAAGGGAGTGGAGGGAAGGAAGGGAAAAATTTGGAACAGAAGGGAGTACAAGGGATAATGTTGTACAAAATTACCTATGCATATGTACTGTCAAAAAATGTTATAATTATAAAATAAAAGAAAAAGAAAAAAAAGATGAAAAAAAGGATTACTTAGGAGTTATACACACCCATATGACACCAAAGTTTCTGAACTTTCTTTTTTTTTTTTTTAATTTATTCTGTTGACACAAGAACTTTAAGGTTTATGAAGAATCTTATCAAGATTCCTGGGATAGATTTAATGAGATTGAAAAATAGAGGTTCAAAGTATATAACCACAAACATTTAATAGATTGACAAAAATAAAAGAGACTGCCTTCGAAGAATTTACATTCTAACTAGAGAAACATATACATATACCATTATACACACAAAAGATATACATATTAACTAAGATACATATGTTAACTACATCCTGTGTTCCAGGCAAGCTACTGAGAGCATATATTTTAATGGAGAATAATAAGTAAATAAAAAGTAATGCATTCAACACAAATTCTTAGGCAGGAGGTGGAAAAGGAACTCATTAGCAGCTAAGAGTAATCAACAAAGATCTATAAGACGTAATATTTGAACTGTCTAAAAAATCAGGATTCTAAAAGTTGTAGATTTAGAGAAAAAATATTACAACCATGGGAGATAGTTGGCCAGTAGGAAATCACAGAGATATAATACTGTTTTTTTGTTTTGTTTTGTTTTGTTTTGTTTTTGTTTTTGTTTTTGTTTTTGTTTTTGTTTTTGTTTTTGTTTTTGTTTTTGTTTTTGTTTTTGTTTTTGTTTTTGTTTTTGTTTTTGTTTTTGTTTTTGTTTTTGTTTTTGTTTTTGTTTTTGTTTTTGTTTGGCTGAGGCAATTGGGGTTCAGTGACTTGCCTAGGGTCACACAGCTAGGAAGTGTTAAGTGTCTGAGGCCACATTTGAACTCAAATCCTTCTGACTTCAGGGCTGGTGCTCTATCCACTGCACCACCTAGCTGCCCCGATATAATACTGTTTTTGACCAAAAAAATTAACCAATGTGGTTAGGCTGTGGGTGAAATGGAAGAATATTCTGAAGAACTGGAAAGCTATGCAGGAAATAAGTAGTGAAGAACTACCTATTATATTATTATATTTTATTTGTATTATTTATATTATTATATTATTTAGTATCTTACATTCTATTATGTAGGATTATAGTTGTGTTAACGAATCATAGAGGAATTTTTAAAAATAGAATTTTATTAAATAATGGTTATAGATATATTAGATTTAGAGAAAATTTTCTTTGATTATATCAACTAGTGATTGTTTTTCAGTCATTCAATTGTGTCCAACTCTCTGAGAACCCATGGATCATACTTTGTATGGGATTTGGTTGGCAAACATACTGTCGTGTTTTGCTTTTTCCTTCTCCAGTGGCTTAAAGATTAAATGGATTAACAGAAGTTAAGTGAAAAATACCTGGAATCATATACCAGTAAGTCTAAAGCTGAATTTAAATTCAGGTCTTCCTAACACAAGGCATAGCAATCTATCCTTTGAGCTACTAAGCTGCTTCCTCATTTGGAGGTACCATATTCTTTTATGGTATCTTCTGTTTCTTTAAACTTCAGAAAACCTTTGGTTTAACTATAAAAACTTTCATTTTACCTTAAATTGCTCAGAATCTTGTTTCAATTTATGCATTAGGGTGACTAAAGACTTAGAAAATCTACTCATACAATTACCATTCTGTGATTTTATAAAGTGAAGTCATTGACCATTGATTCTACCTATGCCTTTCTAATGCAAAAACATATATATTTAAAAATAATTAACTGAAGGCATTTGTTGTTCTCATGGAAAGACAGAAAAGGAAATTTTGTTTTTTACAAGAAAACCCAAAACAGGATATAGAAAGAATTAAGGGTTGAGGAGGAGCTGAAAAAGTTAATATAAATGTATAGGAGTAAAGGACTTTCAGGTTAAATGAATATCAAAATGTATGTACTCACATGTACATAAAACATACATATGTAACACATACACATATATAAACACATAGATATATAGCAATGTAAATATTGACATTCAGTTTAGGCATGAAAATAGGCATTCTCGTTATGTTTTTAAGTGAGGAGCATTTCACATGGGATTAGACAAAATGTATATTCATTCAACATTGTTTTCCCTCTCCTTACAGTGATCAGGTTCTTTTATTGTTGCATTTTTTTTTCTGTATCTTATCATCTAGTATTTATTAAATGTCCACAATCCAACTTTGTTTTTACATTTTTTTTTTTATGTTTTGAGCAAACTTGAGGCTTATGAAAGGTGTCAGATTGACATCCCTGGATACCAAAGTCCTCAATTTGTGCATTACGTGCATTATATAAGCCCTGGGGGAACTCGGTCTCTCACTCAAGCTAGCCAGCTCGGTTAGGAGAGAGCATTTCAAGCAATAAGTGGGTGGCTCAGGCCTTGGCCTCTCTGCTAATACTGTCAGCCAGTGAACCAATTAATTCAACTGCAATTTCTGTGATGGGCACCTATTCCATTGGAAACTGGAGTGAAGCCATTGTTGGGAGTTTGTCATCATCTCTAGTAGGTAAGATCCTAGTCTAATTGCAAAAGCTGTCACTATAGATTCCTTCGAGGCTCAAGGCTGAAAAATGACAAGAATTCTTCATTGGTTTTATATTTTCAGAATGTACTATAGGGCAAAGGGAAGGAAAGGGGGCATCATATTCATCCTTGTTCAATAAGACCCCTACAATAAGATCTTCATTCCGTAGTATAGAAAATCACCATCTTTCCATCAATCAACAAACATTATTAAGTGTCTGGTATATGAGAAGCAGAATTTAGGGCCTTGGGATAAAAAGACAAAATGAAACTATCCCCAATGTAAAGAAACTTA
Source organism: Sminthopsis crassicaudata (assembly GCF_048593235.1). Classification (NCBI taxonomy): domain Eukaryota; kingdom Metazoa; phylum Chordata; class Mammalia; order Dasyuromorphia; family Dasyuridae; genus Sminthopsis; species Sminthopsis crassicaudata. The sequence continues at coordinate 84,328,284 of NC_133620.1, read as the reverse complement.
CATACTCTCATTGTGTACATAACAACTATAAGCAGAATAAATATGTAGAGACTAAATAAGGATAAAGAGAATATAAATGTAGATATTAATAGCAAATAAACAGGCAGGTTAACAAATGGTATGCAAAGAGCTAAGGAATGGCCTCATCATAAAGGTGATGTTTCAGCTGCCCCTTGAAGAAGTGAGAGATTCTATAATTCTATAAAATCTCTATTGCTCCTAAGACTCTTATAGTAAAGTTCAAGTTCAATGTTTCAATCATAACACATAAAACACATTAAAAAGAAAAGTCTTTTTAAACTGACAGACAAGAAAAAACTTCAGACTTTAAGAAAAGGAGAAAACATTTAGAAAACAGCCAAATGTTTACTTATTTTCACACACACACACACACACACACACACACACACACACACACACACACACACACAGACCCAGACACACACATACCTTTTTACTGCCTAGAAATGGTATTCACATTATTTAAGCCTAGAAGGAAAAAGAGAAGGCTGAGCAAGTCAGCAAAGTCTGGAATAAACCTCTTTATACTGCTTCACACTACACTTTTACTGGGTAATCCTTGTTGAATATATAGGGTTATGTATGCATGTAGCGTGAATATATTTGCATAAACATGTTAGCACATAACATGTGCTTGTATATATGCATTGTGCCTAACTATAGATAGTATAGGTATACATTCATGCATGTGCATACAGCATGTATATGAATGTGTTTGCATGCAAGCATGTGTACATTTGCAGTCATGTATTTATATATGTATTTACTTGTATGCATGCACATGTATATATAAATATGTATATATGTATTATTATGATGCATGCATGTATGAATATGGATACATATGTTTTTAGGCCTCTGATGAAAGTATTCAAAAAGAAAATCAGGATCAAAAGATAATCCAAGGACTACAAACTTTGTTGTTGTTTAGTCTTATTAGTAATTTCCAACTTTTTTGGGATCCCATTTGAGGATTTCATAGAAAACATTTATAGTGGTTTGTAATTACCTTTTCCAATTCAATTTACAGATGAGGAAACTGAGGCAAAAGAAGTTAAGTGATTTATCTAGAGTTATTATGCTACCAGTAAGTGTCTGAAATAAGATTTTGAAGTCAAATCTTCCTGACCTCAGGCATGTGCAACCTAACTGCACCAAATTAAAAATAGGCTCAATGATTTAATCATAAAAAAATGCTGCACCATAGGGAAAAATTAAAGAAAACAACAACCATAAGCCATTATCCCAGAACATGTAACAAATATATAAAGCGATACTTAGAGAATATTTTATATTGACAGAGAGAAATAGAAAGAAACAGAGGCAGAGACACAAAGAGAGAGATTGTTTATGCAACTTTCAAAAATAGAAAAGAAATAAAACAAACAAACAAAAAACCAACAACAAGATAAGTAGTCTGAAAGTAAAAGAAGAGTCAGAAAACTGGAATGATAAATTAAATAAGGAGCTTTTGTAAGTAATAAAAACTAATTGGCTGTCCTCTTCACAGGGAAATCCCCTACAATGATGAAGTTCATAATCCATTTATGCCCATCTATTCTGTACAACTCTCAATGGTTTTCTTGTAAAATTTTGTCAAAGAAGGCACATATGGAGTGGGTTGCTAATTAGATTTTCCTTTTCTTCCAACAATATGCGCATATCAATATAGATTTTTATCCGTTCAATTGTCATTCTTCATCCTTGTCATGTGATTTGTTCATCTTCCCTTTCTGTCCTAGAAGTCCTTAATGACATTTTCTGCTTTTGTTTTTCTTTGGAGTTCATTAGTTCATATTGGAAGTTCTCACATCACTATTTATCTTTGTATTGCACCCCCTGCTATATTCACACTTAATTCTTCAGAACTTGGGAATGGTGTTCTAAATCTTCCATATGAAAGCAGTAGAAAAAATATTTGTAGAGAAAATATGGATCTTTGTCTTACTTGGTAGCTTCAGATCTTTAAAACAATTCACTCCACTCTTCTTTTAAATTAATTTTGAAGCTAATCTAACAAAAAGAGAGAAAGGGAAGTTCAGAAAGATAGGGTTGCAAAATCAATAGCAAGAGAAAATCCAAATAGACAGTATTTTTAAGTGAAATAAAACAAACTCAAATGTGAATAATAATATGTTTCTCAAAGAGAGAATGGTTTTTGAGATTTTTTTATGCTCTCAGGGGTTGGCATAGTACTTATGATATAGTAAGTGCTAAATAAATACTTGTCAACTTTAAAAAGAAATAAGAAAAACTTTAGAAATTTTGGGCAAGGATGACATGAGGGACAATTGCAATCTTTGGAAGATCTATAGAGTAATAAGTGAGTGATAAACTGTTTGTGCAATATAAGATATACATTTCCAGATGCAATCATAGCAATGCAAATTGTTTTCAACATACTTTTCTTGAAAAGAATAACCTATATATGGGGAGGGAAAGAGTGGGAGAATGACACAGGAGCAGTAATTGTAGAAAAATAGAGAAGAGAATGTCTATGAAACTTCCATTACTATAGCATGATAATAGGGCATATTCATGGAAAAGGAGACACATTAAATAGATAAGTATTGGTACCATTCAAAATTACTGGGAAAAGCAAGCTGTATGTAAGTTTTCAGTTTTATATACAATTTTCTTTACATACACAAGTTTTCATGTTGGTTGAGGATTTTCTAGTTCATTATAGAAATATTTAGATTCCTGAAAAAGCTAAACAATCATCCATTGGTAAACAGACAAAAATTAAAATCAATATTTTTAAGTTATATTAAGCCACTATTCTCATACTCTCAAGGCTGTTCTCCAGATTTTAACTACCATGATCTAAATGAAAGTCCTCACTCATTCCTGCTTTTCAGTTTCTTTTTGATATTATAGTTCTCTATTGGGGAGCAACTAGATAGCATACTGGATAGAGTGCTTGGCCTGAAATCAGGAATATCTGAGTTCAAATTGGGCTTGAGACACTTAGTCGATGTGTGATACTGTTTAAGTCAAATAACCTTGTTGTCTCAGTTTTGTCACCTATATAGTGAGTTGGAGAAGGAAATGGCAAATAACTCTAGTATCTCTTCCAAAGAAAAATTTTCCAAAAGGGTGCAGGAAGAATCAAAAACAACTGTAAAAATAAATAACAAAAAATAGCCTCATTGGAATGTAAGCTCTATAGAGTCAGAGTCTGTCTTTCTTTTACCTTGTACTTGTCTTCCCAGTACTTAAAAGTGTTTGGCATCTAGAAACCACTTAAAGTTCTTGTTGGCTATTGACTGAGTAGGGTGAGGATATTTGTGTGTGCTTGAGCAGAGTGGCATTTTAGAGTATTGGGCTTGGAGTCAGAAGGAACTTAATGGAAAGCCTTTTCATTATATGTACCAGCTGAGTAAACCTGAACTAGCCAGAATCTGTGTTTTTCAGGAAAACCTTTATGACCTACTAGTAATTCAAAGATGGATTCATCTCATGATGGAAGTAATTCCCATACTAAGAGTTCCCAACACTGACAAAATCACTGGTTATCTTTTTTGTAGTTCATGTGATGGCAAAAATAAGACACACAAATAAATGACCCTTTGTTCCACCTGAATTCATACATCATTAAAATTTTTTGATCATTTTAAACTCTATGATAAAAAATAGTTTATAGAATCTTGAATTTTGATTCAAGAAACTAGGGTTCTAATACTGTAACAGATAGCTTTGTGATCTTTTGCAACTCATCTAAAGCCTCTGTGCCCAATTTTCATTAACTGAAAAATGTGGAGTTTGGCCTAGGTCAGGGATTCTTAACCATTTTTGTATCATGGGCCCTTTGTTATACTAGTAAAGTTTTAAGTGGAAAAAAAAGCATATTATATATATATATATATATATATATATTTATATATATATATATATATGTAGAAATACAAAGCAAATAAATTATATATATTTTAAAAAGTTACAAGAACAGGTTCAGGAAACTCAGGCTAATAACAGATTGATCTCTAATGGTTCTTTGAGTTTTAAGATATTAAGATAATTTTGATACTCTGATTTTGAAATTATGAATTTCATAGTTTGATTATGAAATGGCTATCTTCCACCAATGGAAAGTCTTCCAAATTAGCAAAGATTTGCATGCAATACAGGGAAAATAATTGTCCAATAAGAAGAGCTCAATATAATTTTTATTTATCTTTGTTGTCAAACAACATAGTACAAAGTGGTGATAGCTCTCCAAATGTCAAATATATGAAGAAAGACAGAGAAGAGAAGAGACAGCCAGATAGAGACAGAGAAAAGAGACAAAGAGAGACAGACACAGAGAAACGAAAATAGGACACACACAGAGACAGAAAAACAATGGCAGAATCAGAGATAGAGACAAAGACAAAGAAAGACAGAGACACAGAAAGAGAGACAGACATACACATAGGACAGAAACAGAGACAAAGGGACAGAGACAAAGACAGAGAATGTCAAAGGAGAAATGTCTAAGTTCATTATCCCAATTTTAAGTGCAGGAAGTGTCACAAGAAAGTCAAAGGTATTTTCAAATTCATGTATGTTTTCAACAATCATTAGAATACTGATATATTTGTTACCTTGCACAGGTTGATTTGCCTTTTTGTGTGAGTTTGCAAAATCAAAGTTGGACTAAATGTGCCCCCAACACATCTTTCAGATTCCAGATCAATAAATTTATAATGTTTACGTAAATCTAAAGGTTTCTTCTTTGCTTCTCTTGAGCTTAGAGTAAGGTATTAAAAACTCAATTTCTCTGTTCCTTTTCTCTAATCTCCACTTTGAATCTTTTGATCATCAAGGATTTAGCTGATAAACTAATTCACAGTAAACTATACATCACTGAGCTCAGTTAACTTTATTATCTTTTCCAAGGCTGTTTGAATGTTGAAAGAAGATGGCAGTGGAAGTGATAGCTTCTCAAGGCAATGAAACTTCTATAGAAGAATAGCAAGCTTTGCAGCAGGCAGGTGGATAAGTGATGCTTTCTTAATAGAATAGCTTTCTGAGTTAACTCAAAATTACAAAATGTAGGACAATATTGTCAGAATCAAATGAAAAAGAGGGACAAAAAAAGGGACACTAATCCATAAAGATCTTTGGGGACTGTTCATTGATTTAGCTATTTTTATTTTGTTTTAAAAATATTTCCCAATTACATTTCAATCTAGTTGCAGCTGCACTTAATAATGTTGAAGGCAGTAGAATTTGTATTTGAAACCTTTGAGTTAGGAAACTCCTACTATGTGTGTAGATAACAACTTTGTCTTTGTACCACCACACTTTGAAATGGATATAGACTCATTAACTTTGGTTTTCTTACTCGTGCTTACTAGGGAACTCATACTGATGCAGTGACAGTTAATTTTGTGTGATTACACACCCCAAACCATGGATAAAACAGCAGAGGCTGTTCCACTGACAATAACATAGATGAGATGGATATAGGCAATCCAGAAAAAAACATTCAGCTCAGCTGGAATGGAAGTATTGTCGGATGCCATTTTCTTTGTTACTATAGAAACAGTAAAATGTCAACTATTTTTAGAGCTCTACTCTAGGATTAAAGCAGTCATGCCAGTTATCAATATGTTTAGAGATGCCAGCAACATATGTCAAGGCAGTGATTAATTTCTCGAGAAATTTTTATTTGCATGGCCTTTTTATTTTCTCTGGATTATTTCATTTCTTTGAAGCTACCTTCACCCTTATGATACCTTGAAGGGTCTTAAATGGACATAGTACATATACTTCATGATTTGTTATTATTGATATGTCTATTATTTTTATGCCCATAGAGTTAACTGAGAGGAAATAATTCTGTTTATGTACTGTTTATATACTGGTTTATAGTGTTTACAGCAGTAAACACCTTACTTAGTACACAGATGCTGCAATTAACAGGCCTCTGTTTTCACTTAGTTAATTCCTTTCATTGACTACTTTTATTCTTTTGGGTGCAAATTGCTTAAATCTTGCCCAAGCCTGAAGATGCATTATGCTGGTGAGTTTGACAAGATAGATTTGGAAGTTGGTTTTAAACATGAAGTCTACGGATCCATTTTAGCAAAGATAGGAGTGGAACGATGAAGAGCAAATCTAAAAAAAAATCCTGTGCATGTGTTGCTTAATGAGAGGTTCTTTTAGCAAAGTCTAAAATGATGCTGGTATGTGTTGTCAGTCATCCTCCTAAAGCCATTACCGATTTTTCTCCTGCTAATGTTTAGTAAATTGACATTTTGAACACATGTTGTAGAAATGACTGTTGTGTCTTCTGTATGACATCCAGCATATGGAAGGGGACTATTTTATGGATTTTGTTTAAGAAACAATATTAAGAATATAATAGAGTTTGAAATAAAGCATCTTTGTAGCTCTATGGGTTATATTAGATATGAGGGTTAAAATGTTCCTACACTTGTGGCATGGGAATAAATCTACATTTGACACAGATAAAAGATGAATTGTGAAAGTAAAAAACTGGGATACAAAAAGCACTCTTAAGGTTCAGAGAAAGAAGTGGCCATTTGTTAACATTTACATTTCCAATATTTTGTTTTGGACTTTTGTGTACGTGATTTGTTTATAAATCAGCGGGTTTTTTTTTGTTTGTTTGTTTGTTTTTTAATAAAAACAGATCTGTATTTTAAAATATTTAGCAATGAAGGTGCTATAATTTATGAAATTTATTTATGATGTAATTTCTTAGTCACATCACTAATTCTAGAGAAATACTTAAAATGAAAATTAAGAGATGTAATCTCATAATCAAAATGACTTTGTAGAATATGTTCTGCCAGGATGTCCTTCTCTTGCATATTACCAGAAGCAGAAAATATGTTCTCTAATTTGATACCTTTGCACTCCTCTGATTAAGAAGTTCAAATCATCCTGGATATTAGATAAATTTAGGCAATGCAAATGAATAAAAAACAAATGTTTTTTAATTAGAACAGAATGTTGTTGATTGATCACTTAATGAGAATTAGAACCTATTGATTAAGAGATGATAGACAAACCTTATTAACAAAATTGAAGACAAATTAAATGAGACAATGAGATGCAGGCTCTCTAACTCTTTAGCATTCAGACAACACAGTATAATACTCAGAAATTGTAGGATCACAATGCCCTCAACTTGTTAAGCCCCTCTTATCTACATTTTGGTGATAAAGGCTTTCTAAATAACAAATTAAGACTTGAAGCAAATATCCAGAAAATTTCTTGCATGCCTCCCCTCTCTCCCAGAGAAAGTGTTGCTGCCTTAATCACTTAGATACTTCTTTATTTTCATGAATAAATTATTTTGCATTTATGGAGACTCCTTCCCTCCATACTTTACAGAGAGTAGTGCTTCAAATTGTTTCTTAAAAAGAAAAGGTACACACAGAGATACACACACAGAAGCACAATGGGAAGAAAAAAATTTATAAAAGAAAAATTATGAATGTACTTTATAATTACAGATAGTCTGTCCACCTCATTAAAAAGGTAACTTGAAAAACATAAATAGCACATAATAGAGGAAGGTACAAGAAAACATTCTAGAAACACCACCTAATCAAACAGATCCAAAAGGAGAAAAAAAAAACCAAAAAACACTTTTTAGGGAAAGTGAAACATTTAGGGAGGTGGAAACAAATATCCTGAAAAAGTGATGATAAGATCAATTCTTTCATTTTCTCCAGCTAAAAAGAAAGAAATGGCAAGACAGGAGTCAAAGGAAATAGGGGAGAAATAAGGGTGTGTTAAGTCTTTGAAGGATGAATGAAACACTATAAAGCTAGAAGAGAGATAAGGGGTTTTGAAGAATCTTACAGCTTTTTTGCCAGTCAATGATTTGGTTTTATCATTAGTAGGCACAGGTATCTTTGATCTATTCAGGTTTTGGAGCTAGGGAAAGATCCAGTTTATTTAAGAGATACCAGTCAGAATTGTCAAGGAAGGGGTTTTTAGTTTGCATGGAATTTTAGAGAGAAAAAATATTTTCATTCACTAATTACAAAAGCATTTGAGGAAAAATCAAACATTTGTTATAAAGATAATTAGAGAAATGTTCGGGGATTATTCACTGTCTATTTCACTTTTCAAATAGGAACCTGCTCTATCAGCATCAAGCTGTTTTCATATCTTCTCCAAACCTAAATGACAGCCTGATGACATTCCATGGTGTCCAACATTCCTATTCTGCTCATTAGCTGGTTAGAACACATACTTAGGAAGTCCAGACAGGAATAGTAAATGAGAGAGATTTCTGTTCTTTAGAGAAAGTGTAAAATTTGTTTTCTATTTAAAAGTTGTGTATAGTAGATTTGCAATTTCATAAGTAATCATCTTTTTTATTAAACTGTCATAGAAATGTTTATTTTATTTCATAAAATAAAAAAAAAAAACATTAAAATGAAATTATTCCTGAATTACCATAATCATATTCTTCCAAGGCACAAAATTGGAGGACTATGATATACTTTATCTGAAAACAGACTAGGTACTTGTTTTGTATTGTGTAACTTTTGGTGAGACTTTTGGGGATTTGGGCCACCTCCTTATGGAGTAAGACTAAGATCTATACCAATACAATTAAGTGATATAGTAGATATAGTTTTAGGTCTGGAATCAGGAAAACCTTCAAAGCCTTCCTCCTAATTATTTCTCAATTTTTTTCAATTCACTTAATTTCTGTTTGTCTCAGTTATTCAAAAAAGTAAAATTGGGATAATAGTAGACTTAATCGCAGGATTGTTATAAAGATTAAGTAAGATAATATTTGCACAGTGATTAGCAGAGTGCCTGGCATGTAATAGATGTCAAAAGTTGTAGATATTTTTATTATTTTGTACAACCACTTCCAACAGAATACAGTTTTATCTAATAGAAGCTCTGGGTGTTCCCCAAAGATCATAAGAGCTTTTTTCTATTTTGTAATGCAGAGGTAGTAATTTGTGTTCCTATCTAAAATGAATAAAAAAGCCACATGAATAAAGAATTTGCAAATTTGGCTTCAAAATATAGAAGTCCATTTCCATTGATCTGTGTACTTAGTATCTTCCTTTTCAGTGAGAACCACCTTTGGTAAACAACATCTTCCAATTGATTTTCAGGCGGATCCTAGAAACCAAACAACCAAACAAAAATCTTTATGATTCTACTTTTGGAGAGAAGAACAAGGATCACAAATATATTTTTCCCAACAAGGTAGAATGGATGTTAAAAAGATCTACTTACAAATAGGGGAGCTTCACCAAAGTATAAGAAAATCAAAATTTTATGTAAAAAGAAGTTGCAATTCATTATTTTTATTAACATCAATATATTAACATCAATATATATCAATAAAGAAACCCCATGTTTTCAGGCTATGTGAAAAGTGATTTATTGTCCAATTTAAAAAAATATTGACACTTTTTATGAAACAAAAAGTGTGAGACATATGTTTCACTAAAATTCTGCCTTTTCTGCACTACATGTAGCTTTAGGGGGCAGTTTTGTTGGCTTTTCCAAATGCATATAATTCTTGAAGACTCATTTAAATGTAGGGCACATCTCCCTCATTACATACTATTCTGTATATCTTTGTTCTCAGATTTCAAAGCATAACTGATAGGTACTAGTGGCCAATGGTTATTTTCCTGTAGGTTCATGTTTAAAGCCTGTCATATCAGAAGCCCATTTATCCATAGATGCAAGGATTTAAAGGAAATGTTCACTAAGCTATAATTATGTGAGGCAAGAATACCCAAAACAGGACTATACAAAGCTCTTTTTCTACAAGGTATTTTCATCATAAAGGTGGCTTTCCTATTCATAATATGTAAGTGATGTAAGCTAGATGCCATATCCACTCAGATCCTGCAAGCCCCCATCATCATAATGGTAGAAATGAATGTGCACTCAATGTTCAATCCATATCATCGAGGATAACTTTTTATAGTATAATTAGGATATCTCTCTGTGGTTGTTCAGACAACATGGGAACATTGCTTATTATTCCCCTTGCAATTAACCACAATTTCCAGATGATGGTGAAGTTATCACTTCAGCTACTGTTCCTCATAATGGTTCCTCCACTCAGAAATTCCTCTCATTATCTGCCCTGTATCTGCAGGTACCCAAAGTAAACCCACTCAACATACCTCATATAAACAGCAAGAAGGCACATTGAAATTAACTTTTAAAGACAGATTCAGTTGACTAGGGGAAGGTTTGGACAATATAATGAGAAATCGCAGACCAGGGAGAGTGTTGGATACTATTTTATTGAGAAGAGATAGAAATCCCAGAATAAAACCTGGCTTTCTTGGGGCAGAAGGAAGAGTGAAACTGGGCCAGGAAGTGAATGCCAAGAAGAGAGGAAGTATATCATTTGGTTATTTCCAGTATTCAGTAATTATTCTTGATAACAATTTTTAAAATTTATATCCAAATATCATCTAAAGGATATTGCTGTTAAAAAGAACAACCTTTATTTAAGGGAGAAGTTTATTTTGTAGTAAATTTAATTATTTTAATACACATAACTTTATGAATCATGTTGGGAGAGCATCAGAGCAAAAGGGAAAAAACTATGGGAGAGATTAAAAAAAAAAAAAAAAAAAAAAAACAGAAAAAAAGAGTGAACATAGCATGTGTTGATTTACATCCAGTCTCTTTAGTTCTTTTTCTGGATGCAGATGGCATTTTCTGCTCAAAGTCCATGGAATTACCTTGGATCACTCAACCACTGAGAAGAATCTCGTTTTTTCACAGTTGATCATCACATATTCTTGCTGTTACTGTGCACAATAATTTCCTGGTTCTTCTTATTCTTTACTCAGCATCAGTTCATGTAAATCTTTCTAAGTCTTTCTAAAATCAGTTTTTTTCATCATTTTTTATAGGACAATAGTATTCCATTACCTTCTTATAACAGCTTATTCAGCCATTCCCCAAATGATGGGCATCTACTCATTTTCCAATTCTTTGCTCCCATAAAAAGAGCTGCTACAAATTTTTTTTGTACATGTGGGTCCTTTCCCCTCCTTTATGATTTTCTTGGCACACAGACACAGTAATGGCACTGCTGGGTGGGAGAAGTTTAGAATACAAGAATGCAATCTGCCTTTGAAAAAGTAGTCTCACTCATTCTCTTCTTCCTACTCAGGGCTCAGCTAGCCAATGTATAGTGTTAATGATCAGGCTGTGATTTTTTTTTTTTTTTAATCATTTGAAGAAAAGTTTTTTTTCTGAATACAATATCCCACTGTTTATAATTTGAATTAACTCCAGTAATTGTAGTTTTTTTTCCCCTGAGGCAATTGGGTTAAGTGACTTGCCCAAGGTCATATACTAGGAAGTGTTAAGTATCTGAGACCAAATTTGAAATAAGGTCCTCCTGACATTAGTGCTAGTGCTTTATGCATTGTACCACCTCGCTGCCCCACTGTAGAAATATTTTGAGTGATAAGAGTTCTGAACTTCTGTCTGTTAACTTAATTTTTAAAAGTTGGTTATTTATTTCAGTGTCAGTTGTTTTTACTATGACTATTTCCTTTTAATCCTGTATATTTATATATTTACTTTTATTTCTGTGATTATGTCCATTGGCTTTAACAAAGTACCAAATGTGTCATGCATCTATCACACATATACAGAGAGAGAGAAAAAACAGAGGTGAGGGGGGAGGAAGAAGGAAAGTAAGTATCTCTGCTCTTTAACATTTAAGGACTTGAAACAATCAGTATTAAGTTACATACAAAAAGTAACATGAATAATCTCACCATTAATAAAAATACTTGGAATTCTTAAACATTTTTTCATCATTGATCCTTTTAACAGTCTTATGGACCCTTTTTTTTTTTTTTTTTTTTTTTTTTTTATTTTTTTTTTTTATTTTATAATTATAACATTTTTTGACAGTACATATGCATGGGTAATTTTTTACAACATTATCCCTTGCACTTACTTCTATTCAGATTTTTTCCCTTCCTCCCCCAAACCCCTCCCCCAGATGGCAAGCAGTCTTATATATGTTAAATATATTACAGTATAATTTAGATACAATATATGTGTGTAGAACCGAATTTTTTTGTTGCACAGGAAGAATTGGATTCAGAAGGTAAAAATAACAGTTTACATTCATTTCCCATTGTTCCTTTTCTGGATGTAGCTGGTTCTTTCCATCATTAATCAATTGGAATTGGATTAGCTCTTCTCTATGTTGAAGAAATCCACTTCCATCAGCATACATCCTCGTACAGTATCATTGTTGAAGTGTATAATGATCTTCTGGTTCTGCTCGTTTCACTCAGCATCAGTTGATGTAAGTCTCTCCAAGCCTCTCTGTATTTCTCCTGTTGGTCATTTCTTATAGAACAATAATATTCCATAACATTCATATACCATAGTTTACCCAACCATTCTCCAATTGATGGACATCCATTCATCTTCCAGCTTCTAGCCACTATGAAAAGGGCTGCCACAAACATTTTGGCACATACAGGACCCTTCCTTGGGGTATAAGCCCAGTAGTAGTATGGCTGGGTCAAAGGGTATGCACATTTTGATAACTTTTTGGGCATAATTCCAGATTGCTCTCCAGAATGGTTGGATTCTTTCACAACTCCACCAACAATGCATCAGTGTCCCAGTTTTCCCACAGCCCCTCCAACATTCATCGTTATTTGTTCCTGTCATCTTAGCCAATCTGACAGGTGTGTAATGATACCTCAGAGTTGTCTTAATTTGCATTTCTCTGATCAATAGTGATTTGGAACACTCTTTCATATGAGTGGAAATAGTTTTAATTTCATCATCTGAAAATTGTCTGTTCATATCCTTTGACCATTTATCAATTGGAGAATGGCTTGATTTCTTATAGATTAAAGTCAATTCTCTGTATATTTTGGAGATGAGGCCTTTATCAGAACCTTTAACTGTAAAAATTTTTTCCCAATTTGTTACTTCCCTTCTAATCTTGTTTGCATTAGTTTTGTTTGTGCAGAAACTTTTTAATTTGGTGTAATCAAAATGTTCTATTTTGTGATCAATAATGGTCTCTAGTTCTCCCTTGGACACAAACTCCTTCCTCCTCCACAAGTCTGAGAGGTAAACCGTCCCATGTTCCTCCAATTTATTTATGATTTCGTTCTTTATGCCTAAATCTTGGACCCATTTTGATCTAATCTTAGTATGTGGTGTTAAATGTGGGTCCATGCCTAGTTTCTGCCATACTAATTTCCAGTTTTCCCAGCAGTTTTTGTCAAATAATGAATTCTTATCCCAAAATTTGGGATCTTTGGGTTTGTCAAAGATTAGATTGCTATTTTTATTCACTATCTTGTCCTGTGAACCTAACCTATGCCACTGATCAACTAGTCTATTTCTTAGCCAATACCAAATGGTTTTGGTGACTGTTGCTTTATAATATAGCTTTAAATCAGGTACACTTAGACCACCTTCCTCTGACTTTTTTTTCATTAGTTCCCTTGCAATTCTCGACCTTTTATTCTTCCATATGAATTTTGTTGTTATTTTTTCTAGGTCATTAAAATAGTTTCTTGGGAGTCTGATTGGTATAGCACTAAATAAATAGATTAGTTTGGGGAGTATTGTCATCTTTATTATATTCGCTCGGCCTATCCAAGAACATTGAATGTCTTTCCAATTATTTAAATCTGACTTTATTTTTGTGGCAAGTGTTTTGTAATTTTGCTCATATAATTCCTGACTCTCCTTTGGTAGATATATTCCCAAATATTTGATACTATCGACTGTTATTTTGAATGGAATTTCTCTTTGTATCTCTTGCTGTTGGATTGTGTTGGTAATGTATAAAAATCCTGAGGATTTATGTGGATTTATTTTGTATCCTGCGACTTTGCTAAAATTCTGAATTATTTCTAATAGCTTTTTAGCAGAGTCTTTGGGGTTCTCTAAGTATACCATCATGTCATCTGCGAAAAGTGACAATTTGATTTCTTCATTTCCTACTCTAATTCCTTGGATCTCTTTCTCGGCTCTTATTGCCAAGGCTAGAGTTTCTAGTACTATATTGAATAGTAATGGTGATAGTGGGCAACCTTGTTTCACTCCTGATCTAACAGGGAAAGGTTCTAGTTTATCACCATTACATATGATGTTTACTGAAGGTTTTAAATATATGCTCCTTATTATTTTAAGGAATAGTCCATTTATTCCTATACTCTCAAGCGTTTTTAGTAGGAATGGATGTTGGATTTTATCAAATGCCTTTTCTGCATCTATTGAGATGATCATATGGTTTTTATTAATTTGATTATTAATATGGTCAATTATACTAATAGTTTTCCTAATATTAAACCAGCCCTGCATTCCTGGTATAAATCCCACTTGGTCATAGTGTATTATTCTGGGGATGATTTTCTGAAGTCTATTTGCTAATATCTTATTTAAGATTTTAGCATCAATATTCATTAAGGAAATTGGTCTATAGTTTTCTTTCTCAGTTTTCGATCTACCTGGTTTAAGTATCAGTACCATGTCTGTGTCATAGAAGGAATTTGGTAGGACTCCTTCAATCCCTATTTTTTCAAATAGTTTACATAGCATTGGAGTTAGTTGTTCTTTAAATGTTTGGTAGAATTCACCTGTAAATCCATCTGGTCCTGGGGACTTTTTCTTAGGAAGTTGGTTAATAGCTTGGTCTATTTCTTTTTCTGAGATGGGACTATTTAGACTACTTACTTCTTCCTCTGTTAATCTGGGCAAGCTATATTTTTGAAGGTATTCTTCCATTTCATTTAAGTTATCAAATTTATCGGCATAAAGTTGAGCAAAGTAGCTCCTAATTATTGTTCTAATTTCCTCTTCATTAGTGGTGAGTTCACCCTTTTCATTTTCAAGACTATCAATTTGCTTTTTCTCTTTCCTTTTTTTAATTAGGTTTACTAAGGGTTTGTCTATTTTGTTGGTTTTTTCATAAAACCAACTCTTAGTTTTATTAATTAATTCAATAGTTTTTTTACTTTCAATTTTATTAATCTCACCTTTTATTTTTTGAATTTCAAGTTTTGTGTTTGTCTGGGGGTTTTTAATTTGTTCCTTTTCTAGCAATTTTAGTTGTAAACCCAATTCATTGGCCCTCTCTTTCTCTATTTTATGCAAGTAGGCCTGTAGAGATATAAAACTTCCCCTAATTACTGCTTTGGCTGTATCCCACACATTTTGGTATGATGTCTCATTATTGTCATTTTCTTGGGTGAAGTTATTAATTATGTCTATGATTTGCTGTTTTACCCAATCATTCTTTAGTATAAGATTATTTAGTTTCCAATTATTTTTTGGTCTATTTTCCCCTGGCTTTTTATTAAATGTTATTTTGATTGCATTATGGTCTGAAAAGGATGCATTTACTATTTCTGCCTTACTGCATTTGATTTTGAGGTTTTTATGCCCTAGTATATGATCAATTTTTGTATAGGTTCCATGAACTGCTGAGAAGAAAGTATATTCCTTTCTGTCTCCATTTAGCTTTCGCCAAAGATCTATCATATCAAACTTTTCTAGTATTCTATTTACCTCTTTGACTTCTTTCTTATTTATTTTGTGGTTTGATTTATCTAATTCTGATAGTGCAAGGTTGAGATCTCCCGCTATTATAGTTTTGCTATCTATTTCCTCTTGCAGCTCTCTTAATTTCTCTTTTAAGAATTTAGATGCTGCACCACTTGGTGCATACATGTTTAATATTGATACGGCTTCACTATTGATGCTTCCCTTTAGCAGGATATAATGCCCTTCCTTATCTCTTTTAATTAGATCAATTTTTGTTTTTGCTTGATCTGAGATGAGGATGGCTACTCCTGCTTTTTTGGTTTTGCCTGAAGCATAATAGATTCTGCTCCACCCTTTTACTTTTAGTTTGAATGTCTCATCCTGTTTCAGGTGTGTTTCCTGTAAACAACATATAGTAGGATTCTGACTTTTAATCCAGTCTGCTAACTGCTTCCTCTTTATGAGGCAGTTTGCCCCATTCACATTTATGGTTAGAAGGACTAATTCTATATTGCTTGCCATCCTATTAACCCCTGCTTATGCTTTTCCCCTTTCCTTCCCTTTTACCCTCCTATCCAGTATTAAACTGGTAAACACCACTTGCTTTTCACAGCCCTCCCTTTTTAGGATCCCTCCCCCACCTTAAAGATCCTCCCCTTATTTTATCCCTTTTCCTCGAAATTACTGTATTCCCTTCCCCTTAGCTTACTCCTTCCCTTTCACTTTTCAATGAAGTGGAAGAAGTTTCACCATAAATCGAATATGTCTATTGATACACGCTATGTTCATCTCCCTCCTTTCTTTCTCTCAGATATAATAGGTTATCTTTGCCTCTTCATGAGATGTAGAACCACCACTTTATACTTTTTTATGATATAATCTCCTTTCCACCTCTAGTTTCTAAGACAAATTGTACATATGTTCTTTACATATTTTTTTGACAGAAGTATAGTTCTCAAGATTTCTTTTTACCTTTTTTAGAAGTCTCTTGAGTTCTGTATTTGAAGATCAAACCTTTTATGTAGGTCTGGTTTTTTCATCAAAAATAGATGGAATTCATTTATTTCGTTAAATGTCCATCTTCTTCCCTGGAAAATGATGCTCATTCTTGCTGGGTAAGTCACTCTTGGCTGCATACCAAGTTCCTTAGCCTTTCGGAATATCATGTTCCAGGCCCTGCGTTCTTTTAATGTGGACGCTGCTAGATCCTGTGTTATCCTTATTGTGGATCCTCCATATCTGAATTGTTTTTTTCTAGCAGCTTCCAATATCTTTTCCTTTGTCTGATGGTTCTTGAACTTGGCCACTATATTTCTTGGCGTTTTGATTTTAGGGTCCCTTTCAGTAGGTGATCGATGAATTTTCTCAATGTCTATTTTACCCTCTGTTTCCAAAACGTCTGGGCAGTTCTCTTTGATAATTTCCTTGAAAATGGTGTCCAAGCTCTTTTTTTCCTCCCATTTTTCAGGGAGTCCGATTATTCTCAAATTGTCTCTCCTGGATCTATTTTCCAGGTCTGTTGTCTTTCTGGTAAGGTACTTGACAGTCTTTTCAATTGTCTCATTTCTCTGGTTTTGCTTGACTCCCTCTTGGTTTCTCCTTGAGTCATTCATTTCTACTTGTTCCAGTCTAATTTTCAATGATGTATTTTCTTCACTCACTTTTTTTATATCTCTTTGTAATTGTCCAATTGAGTTTTTATCTTCTATGGAATTTTTTTCCATTGTATTTTTTAGAGAGCTGATTTCTTTTTCCAGCTCTCTAATCCTGTTTTCCTTGGAGTTGTTTACCTTTTCCAGCTCACTAATCTTGTTTCTCAATGATTTGATTTCTTTATCCACTCTGTCTTTGAATGCATGGGATGACTTCTCCAGGCTCTCTTGCCAAGCTTCCCTTTCCTTTTCCCATTTCTCTTCCAGCTCTCTTGTGAGAGCCTTTTTGATTTCCTCTATGAGGTTCTTTTGTATTGAGGAGCAGCTTATATCCCTCCCAGGGGATACATCTGGGGACATTCTGTTCCTAGTCTCTTCAGCATTTGAAGTCTGCTCCCTCTCCACACAGAAGCTGTCAATGGTTAGAGCCCTTTTGAATTTTTTGTTCATTTTGTCAGAGTAGGAATCAAAGAAAACAAACTGACAAGAGAAACAATTGGTCTGTTTTGCGGGGGATAGGGCTGGATGGTATTAATGGGCTTCCTCTACAGACTGGGGGTAGGGCAGCAGAGAGCCACTAACAGAACAGCAATGACTGTACTGAGTCTGCGCTCTGAGGCTCCGAGAACGCACCGAGTCAGTCCAGGTGGGGGTTGGGGGTGGCCGGGCTCTGAGAGACGCTGGCTTTCTGGGGTTTTAATCTTCACCTCCAGTGTTTACACCCTCTCCACCTCTCCTGGCTTGCTGCCAAGACGGAGCATCCACACTGGGGCAAAAGCCCTTTCACAAAAACGACAGAGATCACACCCCTCCCCCTCCGGTCTGAGCTGTGTGAGCTGCCTGTCTTGCTCTGGCTGTCTGCCCTCAGTCTGCGCCCAGTCTGATTGACCCTCCCCCGAACAAACACAGACCTTTTCTGGCGACTTTCAAGGATGTCTTCTCTTGGTGATAATTTGTGGATTTCTTTCTGGGTCAAGCATTAAGTCAGAGGCTTGTCATGAAGTAAGTTCTGAGAGAAAACGAGGAGCTCAAGCAGCTGTCTGCCTCCACGCCGCCATCTTGGCCGGAAGTCCTTATGGACCCCTTTAAAGAATAATGTTTGTAAATAATAAGCATAAATGATAAATTTCAGTTAGAGGTTAGTAAAAATAAAAAAATTGTTTCAATTGTTTTACAAAACTGCTAAATTTTATTCATAAGATTTATGGAGAATCTTTCTTCCTTAGATTCATTCACTCATCCAATAAATATTTTAGTACTAAGTGCCAGAGATGATGCTGTATTGAGGAATATAGAATCAAAAGACAATCCTTACCCTCAAGGAGATTAAAATATAATGAATCACCTGGTCAGGGGGAGACATCTTTGGTGAACAAATGTCTCTCTAGTGTCTGACTTTCTTGCTGAAAGAGTTTCTTTTTTATTTCATTTTTTAAAGAATTGTATAATTTTTCTCATGTGTCAGGTAAACATCAGCAACACCTCTGAGCACCATTTTGTTCAGATTTATGATTTTTAAATCAATTGAACAAACATTTATTAAAGGACTATTATGACTTGACTTCTGGACATTGGAAGAAGTTAAGGTCTTATGAATTTAGATTATAGAGATGATAATTTTCCTAGAAGTAATATACTTTGCTTCTTGTAATTGAATCTATTCTGGAGGGAAGCCAGGAAACTGCCTGAGTTATCTTCAAAAACATTGTTAAATCAAGCATCTATGCAGATTCTGGAGTACAAAACCTATTAAAAAAAGAAGTGAAAAATTTTCCAGCTTAAGATAACTTAGAAGGACCTCAGGGAATGCTTACCTCACTTGGGTAAAAGAGAAGTATAGCCCAGTGCTGCACCTGCCTAACTCTGACAGGACACTCCAGTGCTGTGAATAAGCTAGCAGTACCTCAAGCCTCATCAGAGGGACCAAGCCTTGGCACCCCGCTCAAGAATCTTGGATGGTGATCCCCATATTTCAGGAGCAGAGCTCAACTTCTTTTTTTAATGAGGGGAAAAAAAGAACATTGAGGATAGAATGCTACTAGGATAACAAGAAAGATCAAAACAAAGTCAGAAGAGAAGAGAAATGGCAAAATGTCTGTAGGTAAAGACGAAAAGGGGAGTTTGAATTGATCCAAAAAGCAAAAATGTCCTCTTAGAAGAACTCAGAAAGCATTTTAAAAATCAAGTAAGAGAAGTATAAGAAAAAATTGGAAAGGAAATGAGAGTTGTACAGGAGAAGTATGGAAAAATAAGAGCTAACAACTTGGAAAAGCAAACACAAAAATTGAAGAAAAGTACAATTGGTGAAATGGGAAAAAAGAATCCACTGAAAAAAAACAACTACTTTAAAAGTAGAACTGGCAAATGGTAAAGGAGTTAAAAAAACAAACTGAAGAAAATAATCCCTTAACAGTTAGATTTGGGCAAGTAGAAACTAAGCCTGTTTCAAACTTGTAACTCTTGAAAACTATGCCTTTATTAGGGATGTTAGAAGGATATACATACATAAAAGGTGAAGGTATGAGTTGACCTTGAAGTGATGATACAAAAAAAAATTAAAAAGGGGTAAAAACACAGGATGTGTCAGGAAAGAGGAGATGGGGTTGCAGAACAGGGTAAATTACATCACATGAAGAGGTACAAAAGATGCATTAGAGTAGAAGGAAAGAATGGAGGCGATGAGCAATTTTTAATTTTATTTTCATTTAGCTCAAAGTGGGAACAACATATAAGTTCAGTTAGTATAGAAATGTGTCTTATCCTATAGGGAAACAAGAGGGATAAGGGCAGTAAAGGGAGGGTTCTGATAGAAGGGAGGGCATATTGAGAGAGGGTAAAAAGTAAAACCTGCTTTTTAAAGAGGTATAGAGGGATAGGGTGAAAAGAGAAAGAAAAGATAAACAAAGGAAAAATAGGATATTTAAAAAGTAAATATGTAGAAATACATAATTGGTAATCATAAATCTGAATGTGAATGGGATGACCTCTCCCATAAAATGGAACCAGATAACTGACTGGATTAAAAAAAAAATTATAATATATTGTTTACAAGAAACACATTTGAATTGGAGAGATAACATATAATACACACAGGATCAGAATAAAATAAAAGTGTTATAAAGAATATATTATGCTTCAGTTCAAGGGAAAAAAAAAAAAAAAAAAAAAAAAAAACAAGGAACAATCCTGATCTCAGACAAAGCAAAAGTAAAAATAAGTCTAATTAAAAGAGACAAGGTAGAAAACTAAATCATGTTAAAGGGTACCAAAGACAGTGAAACAATAACTATGCTATACCTATGTGAACCAAATTATATAGCATTCAGATTCTTAGAAGAGAAGTTAAAGAGCTTACAGGAAGAAATAGCAAAGCGATACTAGTGTGGGAATTCAACTTCTCACAACTAAATAAATCTAATCACAAAATAAACAAGAAGGAAGTTAAGGGGACATATAGAATTTTATTTACATATGAAAACCTTCTGCAGAAAATTAAACAGTGAGTAATAAACTTTGTTCTCAGCAATACATAGCAATTATATAAAAAAAAACTCAGCATGTATTAAGGCATAAAAACTCCATAGTCAAATGTAGAAAGTCAGAAATATTAAATGCATCCTTTTCAGATCATGTTTCAGTAAAATTTTGTATAATATCCTGCCATGGAAAGATGGACTAAAATTTATTGGAAATTATATAATTTATTCCTAAAGTGGATCAAACAACAATTCAGGAAAAAAACAAAACAAAACAAACAAACAAACAAAAAAACTCCACCACCAAACAAAAAACAAACAAACAAACAAACAAAAATAAGAAATAGACTTTTATTTTTTCCAGTGAACTCTCAGAAATAAATGTGCCTTTCCCCCTCTAGGTTCTGTAGTAGAGTGATACAGGCACAAGATCATTTTCTCAGTTCTTACTTTAACTTATATATTCTTGTGTCTTTACAACATTTTAGGGGTATTCCATACATTTCATAATTCAAGTGTAACCAGAAATTTAGGGAAGTAATTTTATGGCTTCATATGTTGCTTTATTCAATAAGGGAGTCTGTACTCTAAGATAACAATTGGAAGCAGGTTCAAGAAAGTATCTAGAATACCATCATATTTGACAAACATTTGAGACCATGTCTAAAATCTATTTTAGACAAACTTGAGGCTAATTCTAATAAAATGATAAATTCAATATCAATCAGTGATAATAGAAATATGATACCCCAAACAAAATAAGATATATGTGTAATATTATATGAAGGACTAGTACATGATAGAGTAATTAAAGTTGCTTTTCTTGGTCCTGGAACACAGAAGTAGAAGCCATGTATGAATATTTCAGAGAGGAAGCATCTAGCTTTATCCAATTAGAACTATCTAAAACATGATACCTCAGATGTTCTGGTGTCAATGAGTTTCCATTTTCTAGAAATCATTAAGCAGAAAACAAATGATTATTTGACAGTAATGTAGTACAGGGGATTTTTGTTCTGATTATTTGTTGATATATTTGTTTAATTGTTATTCTATGATTTTATAATTTACAATCCAATACTTTCCCTATTAAACTTGTCATGTTCTATATGTCTATTCTATAAATAAAACATACAAACGAGGCAACAGTATCCTATGCTCTCTTTATTATTGATGTAGATATATGGCTATCTGGAGTTATATGAATAAAATGATAGGGAGATTGTTTAAAATATTCCCCTGTACTTGGGATATTTAGTTTTGTTTACAAATTAACTTTACAGCAATCTACTATTGAACTTTTTTCAGAGTTTGTTCTGAGAAAGACAAAACAATATTAGGCTACATGGGTGCTTTTATTTCTCTCAAAGCACGCTTGCATACATCCAGATCTCCATTTAGAACTGAGGTCACCAAAGACTCAAGTGAGGAGGGATTAATAAGTCATAAAGCAAAAAAACTTCCCCAAACTCATGATGGCTAGCTTGTTATCAGCCAAGATTATGAAGCAAGAAGTGCTCCTTGACCCAGGATGTCTATACAAGTTTAATCTTGTCTTGTGGTTGCTAGCAGAAGAATATTGAATTCACTCAGAGAGCGTCACAAAAGATAGTTGGTATGTAAGTTCAGAAGGGCTCAAATCATCTATTCTGACTGAGCAGTACAGATTTTTGGCCTTCTTGGGGAATCAAGCAGGCCCCACTCTGCTAAATTATTATTGTCATAGAATTAAACTTTATTTCCTTAACAGTATTAATCTATTAAATTAAATAGTAGTAATTGTTACTTTCTTTCCAATTAAAGTGATTGGATATGATTTTAAAATGTCTGTATAATTCCCCCCTGACCCTTTCCAGATATACCTATTGAATTTCCTTAGAACAGAATCAAATCAAAGGCAGTTGGAGACTTTCTCTCCTTTCAGTGAAAACTGAAATACATTTAGCTTATAATCTTGTATCAAGAAGGATTGACTTGCATCAGATAGAAATTCAAATTGAACAGAATGATTGTCTTTTCCTTTCATTGTACTTTGTGCTTAGGATGCTGCTAACTCGAGGTGCTCTTTGTGAGCTCTTGTGGCTCTTGAGATTGGTGCCTTTGCTTATTTCATTTATGAAATCTTCCCATGATCCCTATAGGATACTACTTATAGGATTTGAAAATTGTTTAAAACTTAGCTATTTTTCCCTGGGTCTACAAGATATCTTCAAACAAATTCAATTGCATAGATAAACTGAAAAACAATTAGCTCACTAATTTCTTCCCCAGCCCTTATGAAAACAAAGCAAAACTAGATTGTATAATGATGTAGAATTTATAGAGAAGAGTGGATCCAGATGTTCAGGTTACAAGGGAAGGATGATGCATTAGTCCAAAGTCAATCTTCTTTTTTCTTCTTTCTGTACAGTCTATCACATTTCATTTTAATATCATTTCCACCCACCTTTACCAGTAGTTTCCTATTTTAACTTGCAGTGTGGTGAAGGCTGTCATATCCTGTTTTCATCCACCCACATAAAGAAGCCTACATTCCACAGGAAGAATTTTGTTTGTTTGTTTGCTTGACTTGCTAAGTTTTTCTCACATTACAGTCAAGGCTGAACTTTTAAAGACTCTTATATATAACTATATAAAATAAGATAGAATACACATTGCTTTCTAAAATAATTTTGCTAATCATATATTATCTCCTTGTTGTTTTAAGAAAAAATATCCTTCCCTCACAATTGACAATATGCCTTTTTCACAGTACAATATGCCTCTCTAAACCACTTTATGTCCCTGAAAACTACTCTAAGAAAACAATAACAACAACAAAATTCACACATTTTAGAATATCGGTATTTAAGTATTTATTTAAGATGATTGCCCAAAATATTAACCTCTAAATTTCAATTATAATTGTTCTTTCACTAAACAGGGGATATAATCTTTTAAAAAATATCTCATACAATTTACAGAAACTGGGCTTCTTCTAGGAACTAATTTAGATGGTAGTTATTATGTTCTCTATTCAGAAGATTGCTGAAATGGATGACAATGGTGGTCTTAAGGATCCACATATTTATGTATTCTTTGAAAATCATCATTATTTGCCTAACCTATATACCTCTCCTAGACATCTTCACCCTGTTCAACTCAACCAAAAAATCCCAGGGGTATAGGAGAAATGATGTTAGGGATTTTATTGATGCTCTTTCAGGAGGAAAAAAAAATAGTTTCTATGTTTCTCTTTTCTTGCCCTGGGCTAAAGAACCTTAAGTTCACCTGACAATATTCATTAAATCAAATCCATATGGCAGCAGTCAATTGAATGGAAAGAGGGAAGCACGTGCCAATTCATCTTTTTTATAAGACCAATTTTAAAATTCCTCGCAGTAGGTAATTTTAATAGTGCTGCAAAATGTCATCTCAAAATTTTCTTTATATAATACCCAAATTACCTATTTTCTAAATTTCCCATTAGAATGTAAGCTCCTCAAAAGCATAAATTATTTTTGTCTTTTTTTGTATCCCTAATACTTAGCACAATTCCTGAAACACAGTACAAACTTAGAAAATGCTTATTGTGTCAGTGTTAAATTAGAAATTTAGAATTAATTAGGATATCTCAGTGGATGCCAAAAATTAATTATATTGGTATAATAACTAAATATGAACATTTAAAGAGAAATTGAGAATGTATATATAGAAATAAATTATAAAGATAAATATAGTGTATATAGATAGAGGGTGAAAAAAAAAAACAATCCATTATAACATCTTTCTATTTTGAAAGAAAAACTGTAATAATAGAGTATTTAGCTGAATTCATTACCCTTTGTGTTTCTGCTGAAACTTTTACTTTTCAACTTACCAGAATGCAGATTTAGGCATCTTAAAATGATACTCTATTCTGACAAGGAGGTACTCCTAATTGAATCAGAACACTTGATGAGATTGAGTTAATACTGAGATACAATCTGCCTGAATGATTCCCCACCTGTTTCAGAATCAAAAAGCCATAAGGGGTGGATTGAGTCTGAAGTTTCTTTGGCCTTTCCATGTGTACTTTTCATATGTTGTCATTGCTACCTCACATAAATCTAATTAATTCAAGTTCAAATTTGCATTTCAAGCACGATTTGCATTGGAATAATACAATTTATATATTACCATCTGTGTAGAAAAATTATTAAACAATAAAGAATTTAGAGATAAATAGCAAATTTGGAAGCAATGTATTCTTAGTCTAAAGCATAAACAATGAGAATTGGAAAGATTTGTTTGAGGATTGCTTAATTGTTTTAAGGTGCTGACTCAGTTCCTGGAGCAGATAGTACAAAAATGTACAAAAATGCATTAATTCTAGATTACCGGCACCAAGAATTAAGCTAATTATCTGGTTATTGTACATGGTCACATATTATATATTTTAATATGGATAATGCATATTTAGCTGCTTATTTTAGTTTGATGATAAAAATTTAAAAGAATTATATATGTCTTTTATATGACAATTAACATTTCCTGTAACACTTAAGAATTGTGGGGATTCATTTTCAAATGGAACGTCAGGAATAATAGCCTAATATTACCCACCTAATACTTTTGATAGAAAACAAAACAAAAAACAAAACAAAACAAAAAAGCACTTTAATCACATTTCTTTTTTTAACTTTTAATGATGATGATCATAGCTAAACTGTATAGATTGATTTAAGGCTTGTAAATAATTTTACAAATATAGACTCATTTTATCCATTTACTCTATAAAATAACTCCTTTCATAATTCACATTTTAAGGATGAGGAAACTAAGGAAAGGCAGAGAAAAATGACTTGAACAGGCAGGATCACATGGCTAATAAATGTTTGAGGTGTTGTGTGAGAAAATTAGGGTCAAGTGACTTTTATAGGGTCACACAGCTAGATGTGTTAAGTGTCTGAGGTTGGATTTGAACTCAGATCCTCCTGACTCCAGTTCTGATGATCTATCCACTGCAGAATTTAGTTGCCCCTTCACCTAATTTTCAAAGTATTTTACAGTGTTCGTCAGCAATTTCTAAAGTAGAAGAACATTAACAATATTCCCCATGCACAAACATGCCAGAAATAATATGATATCCAGAATAGTCTTAAAAAGATAACAATTTTCCAAGTTCATCTCTGGTTCTTACTTGCTAGATATTAATAGGGAAATCATTTATGTTCTTTTGATCTTTAAGGGTATTTCCTATGAAAAAAATATTATCTTAAAATCCTACTAGGTCAAAACTGTGTGTATATGTATTTGTTTGTGTATGTCCATGTGTATATGTGAGCACTTGGGCACTTTTGGGTTCCAACATCAGGACTTCAGATGAACCTTTAACTGAAGGGGAAAAAAAAAATTAAAAAAAAAAAAAAGGAATGAAAGGAGCTGGTCGTTTCCATTATATTCCTATTTCTAGTTTGTTATACTAGAAACTTTGGGAGAGTTTTCCCTTGGGTGAGATACAGGACTCTTTCTTTTTTTGTTTCCTTCTCATTTTCTCAGATGGGTTGTGGAATAATCTGTGTAGTGATAGAGAATGAGAACAACTAAGATTCAAAAGAGAAGAGATAAATTATGGTTATCTATTGGATCCCTACAGGCATCTTGAACAAAGAAATTGAACTGAAAACTCCTTGTTGTGATTGCCTTTTCAAGGACTGATAGAAATTCCAAAGGTTCTCACATCAGTTTGGAAACACATTTTAATATTTTTAATCTAAGCTATTCCCTATAATTCTGATTTTGCTTCATATAAAGAAAACTAGTTTTTGATTATAAAGACTCATATTGTCTACTTAATCTCGTGACAATTACAATGTAAACAGAGGAAGTTGGGGGTTAGATAGAAATATACACAATTATAAAGAAATTAAAAATTTCTTTATAAATTATTATATTTATAATTATAAAGTCAAATCTCTGTCCAAATATTAGGAATTCTTAAAAGTAGGATGTCTGAATTACTATAATTTTATTGATAATATTTTGATCTACCAAGAACTCTATAAAATAGCAGAAAGGGAGAAGCCATATGGACCTGAGAGACATTTTATTTCCCTTTGGCTAAAAACAAGCTAATTGAAACAAAGAGTAAAAAACTGAATTTCCAGGCTTTTACTTAAAAAAGAAAATGGGTAGAGAGAAGGAGATATCTGTAGGTTATACTCTAATGCTTTTCCTAAGGAGAAAATAGAAGAGGCCTATGATGATTTTACTTGAAGTTTGTAAACTTTGATAGATAATATATATGCTTATATTTGTCCTGAATGCTTTTTTAAGTTATAAAAGTCAAGTAGACCAAAATTCAGTGATATTAATGCTCTATCATAATTATAGGGCTTATATATTCATTAATTCATTAAGTTAGTTCAATTCATTATTTTGGCTAGGAAAAATACTCAATCAAAAATTAGCTAATCTCATATTTTAATGTGTCAAGCCAATTTAGATCATAAAATGGGCAATAAATACAACTTGTGGTGCTACTTAAGGTGATCCCAAATCATCAAATTCATTAAAATATATTTAGTGCTTACATACAGACATATTTTAAAACTTTCTTCCATTGTTTTATGCAAGAGATTCACAGTGTATACTAGAGAGTCAAAGAATTTCTGAGTTGAAAGGCATCTCAGAACCTTTAAAGTCCCATCCTTTTCTAAAAAAATAATTTTCTCTATAATGTACCAAATAGTCTTCTTGCCTATTTTTGAAAATTATTACTGAGAGGTAACACTCTATCTTCTGAGGAAACCGAGTATTTGAACAGCTCTAATTGTTGTAGAGGTCTTTTATTTCTATATGCCAAAGGAAAATCTACCTCTTAGTTTCTTCTATTCACTGTTTTTAGAGAGCAAACTATCTGAGGGAAAAACAAGCCAAAAAGTCTAGTCTCTCAAATATTTGAGTAGCAGCTATTACATTTCATTCTCCCTCTTCTCCAAGTCCTCTCTTATCCAGATGGTATTCTCTTTGTTTTCTTCTGGTGATCATACTGTATGATCTCAAAGACTTTTTCCATCTGGTTGCCCTTCCCTGGATGTTCTGCAATGGAATAATGTCTTCTTAAAATGTGCTATATGTATAGTCGAATGCATTATTCAAGATATAATCTTGTAGCTCCGAAAACTACTAGACTACTGCCTATCCCCTTCATAGAACTACATGACTCATTACCATCCCAAATCATATTGACTTTTTTTGAGCTACTAAATTCATCTGTGACTCATAATGAACTTACAGACCATTAAAACTCCCAGATGTTTCAACTGTTCCTTAGAAGTCATTCACTTTTGGTAAGCAGCCTTAAATTTTTTTTAGGCTAGTTGAGTGCTAGATAATGTTATGAAACAAATTTATAAAATAGTAAACTTAAATACTAATTTAGCAAATTATAGCCAGATGACTCACAATCATGAAAAGTTTCTCAAACTTGCCTGACTTCCTCCCTAGGAATACTTGTGTATTTATGATTCAGGTTACTGGTTTCCTTGTTGCCTACTCAGCATAAATTACCAAATTATTTCTTGACCCAAGCTGAAAAGCATCAGTTCCAATTAAAAGAATCCCCTCTGCAACTCTCTCTCTACTTAAAAAAGAAATTGTTATGAATAGTTGTTTAGGGATGTAGACACAAAACCCGTCCTCCTGGCACTTTCATTATTATTCTGTCTCTAAAAATTCACATTAATTTCCTAATTTTACAGATGGATAAGCTGAGACACAAAGAGACTAAGTCACTTTTCCAAGGTTAAACACTGAGCCAGTAGCAAAGCTGGAAATTACTGCTCTGGCTGCTTTAGCCCCTTGCTTTGCATGCTGAATCACTCTGCATTTCTTCATTGTATAAGGACTGTTTGACATTAATTAAAGAGCTTGACAATAAACATTCATTTACTCATTTTTGTTTTTTATAATGAAAAATGTTTTTGAGTTGGGGATGCAAAAAAATAATAACTCTTTATTTTGGCATGCAAATTTACTCCAAAACAGCTGAACTGGATGTTTGTCAAAGTTGGCTTGGACTGCAATCTCAGACAGAGTACACTCCTGCCAAGATTGGGCTCAAATGAAGTGACCTGCCAAAGTTATAAGTGACTGACAATTGGAGTTTTGCTTTAATCTATCATATCAGCACACTTCAGTAATATCTATTGAAACACACAAACACACCATCACCACCACCACCAACAACCTACAACAAACTTTATTAACTTTATTAAGATATGTTGATTTTGTCTTATAACTCTGGTGCAACATTCAATTCCCAAAGAAGCCAATCTTGAGTTCAGTCTGACAGAGCTGCATTACTTATTCCATTTATATTTTATGCCTTTCATTTTGTTCTCCCATCTCAAATAGAATCTTAGTTTTCTGATTTATGTTTTGATTTTCCCATTTTCATATTGAAGCTCACTTTCTCTAACATTATTTGTGTATTTCCTCTTCTAATAATGCACACAGAAAATATCATGGCATTTCCTCCTAGTGAGTTATTCCATTTTCTTGATGGATAAGAGGGAATACCTTTGTTGCTCACTGAACAATTTTCCAGCAATAGTAAATGTCTTGGAACTCTTGTCTTCTTCTTGACTTTTCCCCCAACTCCCTCTAAGGACTTAGAGAAGATTAATTTAAAAAAAAGAGGAAGTAAAGAATAAGGGATAAGATAGAAAGAGTTAAAATATTAGTGCTAATGAAAGAAATATCATATTGCAATCATTAGGAGATGTGGTAAATTTGGGGATGCTCTAGTTAATGTTGACAGATGCTTGATGAATAAGACAGAAAATGCTGCAGTTAGTATCCTTGCTCCCTCCAAGGAGCTTTCTTATAGCAAGTTGACTCTCCCCATTCTTTTCCTGAAGTTCTAATAATTTCATTTTTATTTTGCTCCTGGAATCAAAAATGAGATAGGTGAAAAAAAAAAAGATAGCACTGGGATATGAGATGCTCCACTGGCCTTTCTAGATGTCCTTTACCAGTAAGAGAGTTAGCAAGGCTATAATTTGTTAAGGTTTGGTCCCAAGGCAGTGGAAGTTTAATGTGTATACAACCCTTCTAATTCTTTTTGCCCCATTTCTTTCTTTCTTTTTTTTTTAAAAGCTTTTTTTCACCAAAATATATGCATATATAATTTTTATCATTCACCCTTGCAAAACTATGTGTTCCAAATTTTTTCTCCTTTATTTCCCCCTAATGGCAAATAATTCAATATATGTTAAATATATGTAAGTCTTCTATACATATTTCCATATTTATCATACTGTGCAAGAAAAATCAGATCAAAAAAAGGAAAAGATGAGAAAGAAAATAAAATGCAAGCAAACAACAGCAACGAAATGGAAAATACTATGTTGTGATCTACACTCAGTGCCCATAGTCCTCTGTTGGGGTGCAGGGGGCCATCTCCATCACAAGATCATTAACCCTTCTAGTTCTTAAGCAGTAAAGAAACAACTAATGCTACCTTATAATTATCAAAAATAAAGAAAAATGATAGAAAAATCTCTTTCTCCTGGAAGTTACAACTGAGGTAATTTTCTCCTCATCCCAGTCCCACCCTCAACCCATTTCCCCATTTAAAGCAGTTCAATAAGTGATCTCATCAGCAGAAGCTTTGAAGTCCCCAGAGGTCTCTGGTGCCCACTATTC
Source organism: Sminthopsis crassicaudata (assembly GCF_048593235.1). Taxonomy (NCBI): domain Eukaryota; kingdom Metazoa; phylum Chordata; class Mammalia; order Dasyuromorphia; family Dasyuridae; genus Sminthopsis; species Sminthopsis crassicaudata. The sequence continues at coordinate 84,297,947 of NC_133620.1, read as the reverse complement.
AAAGGATCTGAAGTGCTGATTTCCCTGAGTGCACAAATGTCTAGTAAAATTTCAGGTCAAACTTTCTTAACCTTCATCCCTATAAAGAATTACGTTATCACAGGGTCAAAGCTTGAAGAGACCTCAGAAGTATCTAATCGAATGTCCTTATTTTGATCAAGAATTTAGGTTGTGATACATTGTGACTTGCCCAACATTTCAGATGTGATATGCATTAGATATAGTATTTGAATCCAGTTTATCTCACTTTGAATCCCAAAGCATATACACTGTATTACATGAGTCAAACATGCTTCAGACTTCAGTGATTTTGAAGCTTATATAAAGTTATCTATTACCTTTTGTGTCTAAACATCAAAAAATGGATGAGAGAGATTTTAAAAATACAATTGTTCCTTTTCAAGTTTTTTTAGATATTCTATAAATATCTTTTTCATTTTACATGTGACACCTTCTGTTCCAAATATCTTGACAAAAGTGAACTTTCTCTAATACTAAAACAAAGGAAAAATTATAGAACATATGTTCAGTCATGATGTTTTTTTATTTTATTTTTTTCTCTAGGTTTCAACAGCCCTTCCTTCCTCTCTTGATGGTTATAGAGATTATTTTTTAAGCCAGTAATGTTACTGTAGTGTATGATAATGATTTAAAAAAGAGAGAAGCACTTTTATGAGGCGTCTTTTTCAGTCTTTTTTTTTTCGACATCAGAAAATGAAACGTTTAATGAGAAGAATGAAAAAAAGGCAAAAGTGGGAATAGAAAAATAAACATGTTTTCAAGGAATATGAAACCAGCTAACAAAATAAACTTGCTTTGTATATAATTTGGGGAAATTATACTTTTCTAAGATTAAGTGCAATGTAACATCCAAATAATACAAGTTTTAGTTAATATTATTGCAAATCATATGTTGAATGTAGAATAACCAGTACCACAGAAGTTAGGGGTTATGAAGAAAGGCACTACTTCTGTGTTTTGTTTTGTTTTTTTAACTTTTTGTGGGAACAGAAAGCTATAGCAGTGGGAGAGAAGTTTAAGGTGAAAATGAACTTATCAACCCCGGAAATATCAGGGTACAAATGTAGACAGCCAAGACCACATATCCAGAGGTAATAAGATACTGGTTAAAAAGTCATTTGAGACTCTTTGGGCCTTTTTTCCTTGCTGTTATTACTGAAAATATACTGCTAATTTAATTGAGTCATAACTCTAAGAACTTTTGTTACTTCATGAATTTTGTATTGTCATTTTCAATTCAACTAGAAGTGATTTTGAATGGTCTAGAATAAATACATAAATATACATGTGTGTATCTGTGTATAATTTGTAATGGAATTCCTTCTGATGAAAAACTAGCCTTACATGTTTCTGAATGTAATTGGGCCAGCCTACTACAATGTAGAAAGAATTCAGAGTAGAGAAATATTTCAGGTATGTATAAGGAGTGTTATAAGCAAAGGGGTTTTCTTATCTTCATGAAGGAACATAAGGTAACTTACTCTATGATATGGCTTTATCTAATATCAATTTTATCTTTTGGAAAAAATACAAATATAAAAAATTTTATCTCCAACTTTTCTTTAAAATGTTTGAGCTATAGGATTTGGGAAATAAGGTTGATTCACAATTTGGTAGTAGGATAGAAAATAATATTAGTACCCTAAAAAGAATAAGAGGACTAAATTTTTGCTCTGCATAATAGATAAAAAGCTGGCCTTAGAATCTGGAATATCTGATTCAAATCCTGCTGTCCCACACATAGGTATTATTTGGCTTTGGGTAATTCACTTAAAGGACAGCTAGATGGTGCAATGGCTAGAAATTTTGGCCTGAAGATAGGAAGACTCATTTTTTTCTATTCACATCTGACTTTAGATCATTTATAAATTATATGAACCTAACCCAGTTACTTAATCCTGTTTGCCTCAGTTTCCTTAATTGAGCTTGAGAAGAAAATGGCAAATCACTTCAGTTTCCCTATTAAGAAAACCTCAAAAGGAGTCATAAAGAGTTGGATATAACTGAATACTGATCATTTAATTAGCTTAATCTCTCAGTGACCCACACAACACTTTTAGGAATGAAGATGCATGTATAGGGGGAATTTTCTTCACAAATAAAAGGAAGAGTTGGGCAAAACAGCAATAATGACAGCAGCAGTAAAACATATAAGAAATATGAAGAATTCAGAGTCATAGGAAATGTTATTAAAACAATGCAGAAAAATAGTCTCAAAAACAAAGTGTAATAATTATCAAAAAATTAAATATAGACATTAAAATACAATATATTTCAAGTAAAAATCAACTAGCAATGTTGATTCCATGTTATTAATAAAATAGCTAATGTTTATACAGTGTTTTAATAATTATAAAATATTTTATAAATATTATCTCATTTCATCCTCTCAACAACTCTGGGAGTTAGTTACTATTATTATACTCCTATTACAAATGGAAAAACTGAGGCAGACAGAGAATAAGTGATTTCTTATAGCTAATAAATATGTAATTTCAGATTTGAACTCAGGTCTGTCTACTCCACATCTAGTTCTGTACTCCTTGATCTACTTATATCACTGAGATTAAAAACAAATTTTCTTCTTTTTAATAAGTAAAATAGTAAAATATAATTACTTCTCTACTGTTAATTTGCTTGACTTTCTTTATTAAGGCTTAAAATATTAAAATATCAATGTAATAAAACATTGACATTGTGTTGTTATGGGTATTTTTCACTCATATTTCAATTATGTTTGACTATTTGTAACCCCATTTAGGAATTTCCAGACAACTGTTTGTCAATTTATTTTACAGATAAGCAAACTGAAGTAAACAGGTGTTAAGTGACTTAGATTAGTATCTGTTCTCAGATTTAATTTTTGGATTTGAAATCAGGAAGATAAAATCTTCCTGATTTAAGAGCAACAGTATATCTATTGTTTCAGCCAGATGCCCTTAAGTTTTGGGTAAAATTATCCTATAAATTCAGCATTTTGTCAGAGGTGAAGTCATCTCTTATATAGTAATGTGTTAAAATGTTGTTACAGTTTCAGCCTGAGCAAGAGGACTTCTGTTTATTTTAATCCCTTATTGATGTTCAACAGAATTATTAGACATACTGAAAAGGATTAAATCTTAGTGCCAAAAAGTGCATAAAATTATTCAACTTTTTTTCTTTATTAATTGTTTTGTTTATTTTCCTGGTTATATATGTATATTAACTTTTAAATATATACTTCTTTGTGAATTATTTTGGGAGGGAAAAATCAGAACAAAAGGAAACAATGAGAGAAAACAAAACAAAAAAGAACATAACATGTGCTCATTTACTCAATCACCATAATTGTTTTTTTTTTAATGCAGATGACATTTTCTATCCAAAGTTTATAAGGATTACCTTGGATTACTGAACTACTGATAAGAACCAAATCTTTCATAGTTGATTATTGCACATTCTTGCTTTTACTGTGTATACTATATTTGTCGTTCTATTTGTTTTCCTCAGTATAAATTAATGTAAATCTTTTCAGACTTCTCTAAAATCAGCTTGTCCATTATTTTTATAGAACAATAATATTTCATTACCATCATATACTACACTATTAACTATTTCCCAATTGATGAGCATCAACTCATTTTCCAATTCATTGCTACCATAAAAAGAGCAGTTACAAGCATTTTTGCACATTTGGGTCTTTTCCTCTATGATTTCCTTGGGATACAGACACAATAATGATGCTGCTGGGTCAAAGGGAATGCACAATTTTGTAGCCTTTGAGCATAGTTCCAAGTTGGATCATTTCACTTCACCAACAATACATTCATGTCTCAGTTTTTCCACATCTTTTTTAACATCGATCATTATCCTTTCCTGTCATCTTAGCCAATATGAGATGTGTCAGGTGGTACCTCAGAGTTGTTTTAATTTTCATTTCTCTAATCAATAATAATTTAGAACATTTTTTCATATGCCTATAAATGGTTTTAATTTCATCATCTGAAACTTGGCTATACATATCCTCTGACCGTTTATCAACTGGAAAATGATTTGTTTTCTTAAAAATTTGACACAGTACTTTATATATTTTAGAAATGAGACCTTTATCAGAAATGCTGGCTGTAAAAAACTTTTCCAAGCTTTATACTTCACTTTTAATCTTGTTTCTGTTGGTTTTGTTTATGCAAAATATTTTAATTTAATGTAATCAAAGTTGCCCATTTTGCATTTCATAATGTTCTCTGATTCTTCTTTGGTCATAAATTTTTCCCTTCTCCAAATATCTGAAAGGTAAATTATCCATTTTTGTTCTAATTTGATTATAGTATCATCCTTTATGCTCAAATCATCTACCATTTTGACTTTATTTGATATAGGTGTGAAATGTAGATCTATGCTGAGTTTCTATTATTTTTCAGTTCTCCTGGCAATTTTTATAAAATAGCAAGTTCTTATCCCAGAAGCTAGAGGCTGGTCTGATACACTTTAAGACAACCACTTGATCTCTCTTTATCTTGGCTTTTTTACTAGTTAAGATAATGAGGACAATGACCTTATCTTACATATGGAAGGAATAGCTAATAAATTCCTAGTCAAGTCTTTGGAAAATATCAAGTGCTTAAGTAATAGAGATGAATTTTCAGTGTGTCAGATGATATTTTTGGTTATAATATATAGTATGTGAAAAAGACATAACAATATATCTGTCTTTCTGAGAGCTTACTTCATATAGAGGAATACATAAATTCAAATTTCTGACAAATAAAAACAATGTGATCCTGACCTAATTACTTAAACTCTGAATGTCCAAGAGTCTAAGACTAAGTCTTTACTGATATGCATTAGTTGAGGAATATTTTATATTTATTAATTTATATACACATTGATTTTTTTCCTAGTACAATATAAACTTATGTAGGATTTTCTATCACAATGTCTAAAACAACTTTTGGCATATAAGCAGTATTAAACAAAAAACATTATAGAATTGAACATAATCAACCTTTAATCACACTGAAGACTGAATTAAGACTTCAATCCATTTTTTTTTTCAGATGAACTACTATCTGTTTCACTTCTATCTTGTTCTTGTGAAAGTTATTTCTGAACATTATTATGTTAAATCTCTATTAAATTTTATTTTACCAGATTCACCTCAATATCCAAGCCTATTGAAATTTTCTCAAATCTTGCCTTAAATGACTAATTATTGTAATTTGTGAGTGCTTTGTTGTTTTATCATTTTTGCTATAATTTGAAGCTGAAACTCCATCTCACTTAATTTGAGATAAAAGAAAAATCATTCCTAATTGCAATTATCACAAAAACCTTCTTTTATCCTATTTCCATCTACCATTAGAACCATATGATGCAGTATAAGGCTATAGTGAAGGAGAAGACATTCCTTTTAAAATATTTTTATTAATATCTTTTATTTTTTTAACCTAACATCAACCAGAATCCCTCCCTTCCCTTGCCCCAGAGTGATAATCTGTGAAAAAAAAGAATATTTTAAAGAGAAAAAACATAAATTGAAAATTTCTAAAAAAATATCCAATGTTGCATATCTATATTTTTGCCATCTCTACTGAGTGATGGATTTGTCTTCTTATATTATTTCCTTGGGACTAAACTTGGTCTTTGTAATTCTATAACTTTCACTTTTAATTCCTCAGTGATTGTTATTCTTTACATTTTCTTCTATTTTTTAATATTTTTCTTTTGTTTTACTGATTTTTGATGTCTCATTGAGTCATTCACTTTCATTTGTTCAATTCTAATTTTAATGAAATATTTTCTTCAGTTAGCTTTTTTATCATTTTTTTTGACCAAGTGAAATTTTAAATGACCTGTTTTGTTCATTGGATTTTGTTTTCATTACACCAATTATATTCTAGGGAGTTGTTATCTTTTTTTCCATTTCACCAATTCTTGGAGTTATTTTCTTTTTTTTCATTCCCCAAATCTATTTTAAGGAGTTGACAATTTCTGTGTTTCCTTTTCCAAACTCTTCTTTAAAAGCTCTCATTTCTTTTTCCCATTCTTTCTTATAATTCTCTCTTAAAATTCTTTTTGAATTCTTCTAAGAGAGCTTTTTGAGTTGGAGACCAATTCATATCACCCTTTGAAACATCAACTGGAGATGATTTTGACAGTAGTGTCCTCAGGGTTGGAGGTCTGTTCTCTTCAGTCTCCATAAAAGCAATATATGGTGAGAGTTCTTTTGCTTTTTTTTTTTTTTTTTTTTTTTTTTTTTTGCTTATTTTTAAATTTTGAGGCCCATTCTTTTTAATATATTTTATTTTTTATTAATTTTATAATTATAACTTTTTTTGACTATAATATGCATGGGTAATTTTTAAAAACATTTTCCCTTGCACTCACTTCTGTTCCTAATTTCCCCCTCCTTCCCTCCACCTCCTCCCCGAGATGGCAGGCAGTCCCATATGTGTTAAATCTATTATAGCATATCATAAATACAATATATGTGTGCAGAACTGAATTTCTTATTGCACAGGGAGAATTGGATTCAGAAGGTAAAAATAATCTGGGAAGAAAAACAAAAATGCAAACAGTTTACACTCATTTCCCAGTGTTCCTTCTTTGGGTGAAGCTATGTCCATCATCGATCAATTGGAACTGAATTAGATCTTCTCTTTCTTGAAGATATCCATTTCCATCAGAATGCATCCTCATACAGTATCATTGTTGAAGTGTATAATGATCTCCGGGTTCTGCTCATTTCACTCAGCATCAGTTCATGTAAGTCTCGCCAAGCCTCTCTGTATTCATCCTGCTGGCCATTTCTTACAGAACAATAATATTCCATTCATATACCACCAATTCTCCAATGGGCATCCATTCATTTTTCAGTTTCTAGCCACTACAGAAAGAGCTGCCACAAACATTTTGGCACATACAGGTCCCTTTCCCTTCTTTAGTTTGAGGCCCATTCTTAAGACAAAGGAAAGATTGTCCCAAGTTTTTCTTACAGGGTTACAGGTGCTTCACACTGCTTTAGGGCCAGCACTGGGACTTCCTTCCCACCCTGGGTGAGTGAGCAAGTCTCGCTTGTTATGTTGGGGTTCTTTGTCTCACTATTTGTCATATGTAGTTGTATTGGAGGTATCACAGATAGTCTGCTCATCCACTGGCTTCTGAACCAGGACAGAATATCCAATGATGTCATATTTTGGCTAAGATCCTCACTTCGTTTCCTCTATGCATGAAGGCCACTCTTCCCTGGGTCCTGGCACTCAGCTGCCTCCCTCTTGGCAATCAGACCTTTCCTGAAGTTATTCTAAAATATCTTCTGCTGGAAATTTGTTACACTCCAAAGATTGAGTTCTGTCATTGCAAAATTTGATCAAAAACTTGATTTGGTTTTGATTCTGAGGGAAGCCAGAAAGCAAAGTTCTGTCTACTCTTTATTAATGTTATTTTTGGTTTCATATGATTAAAAGTTCTTCCAATATCCTTTTTCTCCTCTTCCTAAAGAACATATCATTTTCTTAAGGAAAAATAGAAAAATGACAAAAATCAGCAAAAATGTCTAAACATATATGCTAAATACCATATCCATGGACCTCCAGTCTGAAAAAAGGTAAGAAATAATTAGGGAAGATAAATTTATTTTAAAGGAAGAATATTTTGGCTTCAAAAAAACCTAGTTTTCCCAAAATTGTTCACATGTGGATACATTATAGAGATTTTTTTTAGCTAGACTATATATTCTTGAAAAGCATAAAATATACTTTATGCTTTACAACTGTTCATAATAGGGCACTATATACTGTTGGGCACATAAATAGAATCAGACTTATATAATCTTCAAGTTAAAAGAAAATTCAGAGTCTCTGCCCATGAATAGTGTTTTAGCCCATGAAAAAGACAGATTCCCCAATAAAATCACTGATCCCCATTTAAAGAAGTAGAACATTTTTGTAGAACAAAAAGTCAAGAGAGAAAAGCCGGAGTTCTAAAAAGATGAACTGATAGTAAGAAGAGATCATTTAATATGAATGAAATTTGTCTCATATTTGACCCTTTAAAGTTTCACCAGCTTTCTTTGTGCTATGAAATCATTTTTTAACTCATATGCTTGAGCATCTTGTAAAGAATTCAAGTCAATGACCAACTTCTATAGGATGAACCCAACTTTTCCCCCTTTTAGAAAGCAAAATATTTTAGCCCTATATCACCTGCCATGTTCTAAACAATTCCTGAGTTCTATTAAAAGTTGATGGAACCTTAGCAGTTAAAACTAACATTTTCTCCTATACCTTAGAATGTAACTTTTTATCTTAACCTAATGATTTGAACTCAAGAAAATTAGGTAATAGTGGATTTTTCATAATTAATTTACAGATATTATATGTATATTTTTCTTTATAAAACAAAGGCATTACCATGCCTATAGTCATCTATATGTGTTAATTTAGGCAAAGCTAGTGTTATCTAACTTTTCTGCAAACCAGAACCTAAAATTGCAGGAGCTTTCTTTACTTAATCATGAAAATGTTATTGATATTTTGAAAACAGCTTGCAATATTAATAATAAAATGCTTTTCTCAATAAAGAAGCAATGGAATAAAGGAAAGCAAGTCTGCTATAAGAAGCATGATGTTATTTTTTTTTTGCACTGATAAATGTCATAGTTAGATAATGGCTTTCCCCATTACCTTCAAAGTCATTAATACATTTTTATTTTAACATCACTTTTCAATGTTCTTTTTTCTCTCTCTTTTAAAATATTTTGATTTAAAGTTTTGAGCTTTGGATGTCAGCAAAAATGTTAGGGATGGAAAAGTAGATTTGAGAATCATCATCATGGAATTGATAGTTGATTCTTAGGGGATGACAAGATCATCAAGGACAAAAGAACAAAATAAATGAGATGAGATGAGATGAGGAGAGAAGAGAAGGGGACTTTGAACATCATCTTTTTAAAGACCCATAAAAACAAGCATGACCTCAATAAAGGAGACAGTGTCCCAGTCAAGTAGTTAGAGAGGTGGTCAGATAAGTAGGAAGGGAAGCAGAAGAAGGTAATGTCATGAAAACCTAGAGGGAAGAAATTATAAAGGAGAAGATGATGATCTTGAAGGTAAGGGGCTGCAAAGAAATACAAAAGAATGGGGAATTATGAAAACATCATGAGATTTGGCCACTGTAATATAAGTAACTCTGAGAGGGTCATTTCAATTAATCAATGAAGTTGCAAGGCAGAATGTGCAGTTAGGAAGAGAAATGAAAGAAGTTGATAGCCTTTTCAAGGTATTTAATTTAAAAAGCACATATGAGATGGTACCTAATGGGGATGGATAGATTAAGTGAAGATTTTTTTTCAAGAGTGAGAGACAAGAACATATTTGTAAGCAGTAGGAAACTACCCTCCAAAAAGGTAGCAAGTGAAGTTAAATAATAGAATGGAGCTGATAAAAAAACATTCTACTGAAGAATAAAGGATCGAAGTGGGTCACATGTGTGTATATAGAGATGTAGGCCTCAGGGGGGGAAACATTTACTTTATTAGGATTAGAAACTATTCTTAGTGATGAGGATTTAACAGATTTGGGGGGATGGGGTTGGGACAAGGAGATAGCTAACTAGACTCATTAGGAGTTCAAATGAGATTTCTTTCTATAGTCTTACTAAATGACTACATAGTCTATGTTTCATGTTGTCAAGAAAATAATAGTTTCTTAGTATACATTGGATATTAATTGGATGATTTTTAAGTCTTGAGATTAATACTTATAAGGGAAGTTGATGGCTACTTGGAGAGTGCCAGGAAAGAGGTTCTCAGGTTTTACCTCTGTAAGGGCAAATAAATTAGTGAAAATGCTCCACCTTAATTATATAAAATATTATGAACCTAATTTATGCAAAGTGCTGCTTCAAAAATTGAACAGAATGATAAAATTGAAACATCTGCACATCAACACAGTATCTCAGCACAGAGAGAATTCAGATGCCATTTAGTCCAGGGTGCACTTAAATAAACATTCTTTTTCCACAACAAAGAGTCATTCAGTCATCTTTTTAGGGGAGTCTGTTATGTTTGTTCAATTTTTTATTGAATCTGAATATTAGAGAACATTTTATCCCATCAATGCTGAATAAATTTGGATTTCTGCCACAATTGGCTCACTCTTCTTAGATATAACTTTTGGTTTTAAGTAGAATACATCTAAGATCACAGGCTTGGAACTGGAAGGGAATTTAGCAATCATATAGTAAATCTTTTTATCATAAAACTTAGGCTTACTGTTAGAAATATGACTTGCTAAAGATGACTCAATTAATCAATGACAGCTGGAAATTAAATCCAGATCTTTTGATTAAAAGCTCAAATAATTTTCTATTACAATATACTATATGTCATCAATTGCTTCCCACAAATGTCTTCTTGCCCCAGTTTTTTCATTCAATACTCATTTAAATGACATCTCTATGTTATTTAAAGGGTTTATATTTTAATGTAGTTGGTGGAAGGATCCCCTTCCCCCCCCTCTCTGTCTCTGTCTCTGTCTCTGTCTCTGTCTCTGTCTCTGTCTCTCTCTCTCTCTCTCTCTCTCTCTCTCTCTCTCTCTCTCTCTCTCTCTCTCTCTCTCTCTCTCTCTCTCTCTCTCTCTCTCTCTCTCTCTCTCTCTCTCACACACACACACACACACACACACACACACACACACACATAGATAAACAGTCTGTTTTTGTTGAAAAATATTCTATTTTATTTGCATGTATTCAGAACTTTATAGTTTTCAAAATGTTTTTCAAATAAATGTTTTTCAAATAAATGTTTTGTCCTCTCCCATTCAGTCTATTTCTTACACATTATTGTGTTTACCCTTGCTTACATGTTCAAATTTAGGGAGAAAATGTCCATAACTGTGTAGTATCATGATGACCAAACTTTCTGGTCCAGTTATTTTCATCTTATCACTGAACCCAGTGGCTCTTCCTTCCTTCCCTTTTCAATTTCTTAGTTATTTCTTTTAAAATATTCCTTTAAGATGAAAAAAAAATACTACTGTAAAATTACACTGTTCTCTAGTTAAAGGTGATTTTCTATTTAACTATTTTAGAATCATTTTTGTTAATATTCACAGGAATGATTACAGCATTTGTGTTTAATGAATTAGGAAACACAGTGCCTACCAAATGCAGAGTTTGTAGGAACAAATGAAATATATAGTAAGTGACTAGTAATCTCAGAGGTGGAAGAATTAGCAAGGAGTGTGGGGTGTCAGTATCAAAAGAAAAAGGCCTCTTGCAAAATATAAGATTTGAGGGAAACTTTGGAATAACATGATGCAGAGGTAAAGAGAGACATAAGGGATAATCCATAAAAAATTGGGGGAAAAATCAGATTTTCAAAAAAGAAAAGAAAAGATATTTCATACTCATTTGCATCATGATAGCTCACCAGCTATTTTGTTTGGGCAGAAAAAATAATAAAAAACAAATCATAATCTTTTAAATTTGTACTTTTTAATGTGTTTCATATACATGATCTGTTTTTATCTTCTAAACACCCTACAGGAATGATATTATAAATAATATTATTCAAAGTTTGAAGACGAGAAAATGGAGACTCATTATGACTAATTTCTCTGATAATACATTGCCAGGACAAATAGAACCCCAGAATGCAGCAGCTATCTCCAAATTTGATATTATTTTCCTATGGTTGGATAGCCCTCACTATACCTCCCCATGCTACCACTAAATCAACAAATGTGAGTAGTGCTGAAATGTGCACTACTCCATCACATACATTTCCTAGGGAAACTAAAAAAGTTGTGAGTTGTTTTTTTTTGTCAGCAAGTAGCATTGTGTATTTTAAATTGTGGTGAGCAATCTCTCTTGCTGTCATTTGATACTCCATTTCTTATGGGGCTTTTAAAAAATGAGTATTGTAAAGGAGGCCAATTTTGGCATTCAATTCTCATGACAAAATATTAAGTGTTTTATTGTTGACTGGGGGAAAATACTAAACACATTTTGGATGTTTTCAAGAAAACTTAAATTGACTAAGAGTGGCTCTTTTATATGGAATGAGTCTTTCAAGGTCGTGTACTAAGATTTACATTTCAGCAGGAAAAATGTTTGTTAATTGATGTCACAAATAGGCAATTAATCATATTTTACTGTCCTTTACTGTCAGGTGGGGAGGGGGAAGTTCTAATTATATTTACCAAAATATAAGCAGAATCTGCTAGTAGAGTTTATCAAATTGTATATTAAAATATAAAAGAATGTGGCCAAGGTTATCAAAATCACTCTTAATCCTGGGAATACTGGAACCATCAATCAACAACCATTTTACTATTATCATCAAAAAAAAAAAAAAAAAAAAAAGAAGAAATAAATAATTATAAACTAACGACTTACCTACCCCTGAAGGACAAATATGCTTCTGTTCACAAAATCTATTTGCTTGTGCATAGTGCAACAATAAGGAAAGATTAGGAAAGTAAAGATTCTATTTGGTCCACACATGGCCACACTTTTGGGGACCCTTTTCCCATTAATGGAAAGAGAATCAAGGCACAGCTAAAAACAAATCACTATCAGCTGCTGGTAAGAAAGTGGTTCAAACATTTAGCATAAAGATTTAAGTTCCAGGTAAGATAACATGAAGTAATGTATGTAATTTGCACAATTCTACTTATCCCTTTCCCTTTCTCTTAGTACATTCCTTTCTCATCTCTCAAATTTGTCGTTTTTAAAAAAGATACTATCCCTTCATATTCAACTCACACCCATGTCCTCTGTTTATATGTACTCCTTCTAAGTGCCATAATAATGAGAACTTTTTAATTAGTTATAAGCATCATCTTCCCATGTAGAAATGTAAACAGAAAAACCTGGTTAAGTCCCTTATGATATTACTTTCCTGATTACCTCATTATGCTTCTCTAGAGTCCTGTATTTGAAAATCAAATTTTCCATTCAATTCTGGTCTATTCATCATGAACACTTTTTCCTCTGGAGGATTTACTTGGTTTTGCTGAGTAGGTGATGATTGGTTGCAATCCTAGTTCCATTGTTCTCTAGAATGTTATATTCTAAGCCCTCTGGTTCTTTTATGTAAAACCCCTAAATATTGTGTTATCTTGATTGTGGCTCCACTATATTTGATTTTTTTTTCTTTCTGGTATTTTCTCCTTGACCTGTGATGTCTATAATTTGGCTATAATATTCTGTGATTTTTTTTGGGGGGGGATCTTTTTCAGGAGGTGATTGGTGGATTTTTAAAATTTCTATTTTACCTTCTATTCTAGAATATCAGTACAATTTCCTTGATGTTTTCTTGAAAGATGATATTCAGGCTCTTTTTTTTCCAATCACAATTTTCAGCAAGACCAATAATTTTTAAATTATCTCTCCTAGCTCTAATTTCCACATCAATTGTTTTTCCAATGAGGTATTTCATCATTTTTTTTCTTTCTTTTTTTGGCTTTGCTTTATTGTATCTTGATTTCTCATAATGTTTTTACCTTCCATTTGCTCAATTCTATTTTTAAGGAATTATTTTACTCAATGAGCTTTTGTACATCCTTTCCCAAATGACCAATTTTATATCTTAGGATATTCTTCTCATTAGTTTTTTTTTTTTTAATTTCCTTTTGTTCTTCTCTCAATTCTTTCCCTAATTTTTCCTCTGTCTCTTTTACTTAATTTTCAAAGTCCCTTTTGAGATCTTCCATGTTCTGAGCTGAATTCTTAATTTTCTTGGAGGCTTTGGATTGAGGAGCTTTAGCTTTGTTATTATCTTCTGAGTGTATGTTTTCATCTTCCTTGTTAACATAATAACTTTCAATAGTCAGAAAGTATTTTTTTCTTTGTTTGTTTTATGTTCATTTTCCTAGCCTCTTACTGTGCTTTTAACTTTTTGTTAAACTATGGCTCTGCTTCCAAGGTGAAGGGTGCACTGTCCCAAGTTTCAGGGACTTTGTGCAGAAGTTTTCAGAAATCCTTCTAGGAATCTGACCAAGAGCAGTTTATGTCTGGAGCTGTTCTATGTGTCCCTGCTCCATGGTAGTTGTAAGATCTAGCGTGCTGGCCAGGGTGCTGACCGGGGCTGCATTAGAACTGTACACCAGACTCCCAACTCATTGCCACAGACTCTCTTCACTGACTTTTTGAGTCCTCCCTAGTGTCTCTGAGTTGAGAGATCCAGAAGCCTCCAGCATTACTGCTGATTCAGAGGTCCCACCTTACTGACACTGAGGTCCAGGCAGGACTGTACTGGGATTGTACTCTGGGCACCCACTCTTTCCACAGATCTTTTCTGCTGACGTTCCAGGTCATCTTTGGTGTCTCTGGATTGAGAGGTCTAGAAATCACTAATACTGTCCCTGATTCAGAGGTCTGGCCCAGGCTGGGGATGGGGCTGGGTCCAGGGCTGCTCCAGTGTATTCTGCCCTGGGACTGTAGACAGGTGTAACAGATCTTTTCTGCTAAGCTTCTAAGTTGATTGTAAAGTATTTCACTCCATCTATTTGTGTTTTCTGATGCTCTAAAATTTGTTTAGATTAATTATTTAAAGGAATTTGGAGAAGTTTGGGGGAGAAGTTGGGCAAGTTCTTGTCTTTACTCCACCATTTTGACTCCACATTTCCCTTGTCATTTTTTTTTTAGCAATTTATGTTTTCTATTGAACTTATTTATGTATGTAACATATCATCCAAGTATATTGCATACTCCATAAGAGAAAGAACAATATTCTATCAATATTTTATATAAACTTTAAATTTTACCCATACAGAGTACCACTTAAGAGGAGAATAATAGGATATGATATGATTTGGCAATTAATGTGTGTATAAAAATATTTGTATACACACATATGTCTTAGCTGCAATATTTCATCAGTATCATATATACCAATAATAAATCTTTGTATTATATGTGCATTGTGTGAATATTATAAGTACATACAAAAGGTGTATGCATATAGATGCATATAATTTATAATTATATGCATATAGATGCATTTAATTTAATTAAATTTAACTAATTAATTAAATATAACAGTTGACTTTAACTCAAAGTAATTTACTAATTTAAGCTTAATTGATTTATTAAAATTAACTTATGAACAGGGGGTTGATTTTTAAGCATGAAATTGGCCTAAAATGCTCTTTTTGAAAGGTAAATAGAACTATGTAGTTGAAAGATATTTATATGAAATTAAATCAAATATTAGTTATATTAAGACATATACAATTGTGTGAAATTACAGAGATGAATTGCAAGTACCTTTGATTCATAATGGCAATTCTTTCATATTCTAAATACTTCTTTAGATGATCCTTCTGCATTTACCTGTGTGTACATATATGAGTATATGTGTGTTTGCATTTATATACACATGTAAATATATACAGAGAGATTGTTGGTATTTTTCAAAAGAATATGGAACATATTATGTGTAAGTATTCATTATCTGGTCCTATCTTTGGATAGATAGACAGATAGATGGATGAATGGACAGATAAAATAGAAATAGGGGTACAGAGATATAAAGACAGAAATAGATACAGCATGGAAATTTAAAGCCATTCCATTTCTAATCTGTGCTACTTTGTCCTATGTTAGCCTGCTGACCCTGTAATCATAGTGGGGAACTATACTGCTGCTGAACTCAGTGTGAATGCCTCATTGGTTTTATTCCTACTGCAGCTTTGAACTCCAAGGATAGCCATCCATGACTTTCAGTCTATTTAGTTACAAGGATTACACTCTGTGACAAATATGTGCTACCCTTCCTAACAACTTCAATACTTTCAAGAATCAGTCACAAGAGGCTAGGAAATTCAGCCTTCATTTCAAAAAAACATCTCCTTAAGCAATTTTTGTAATATGATAGAATCACTGATAAGAGCCCATGTAACTGTAATCTCATAAAATCTTATCTGCCATAATGTATTTCCCAATGATGTTTTAAAAGTATATTGCTAATATTGTGTTAAAATAGAATACTTATTTAAGATAATTTTATATTAATAATTTCCTAATTCTTTTAAAGATTTATTCATAATTTGAAGTAGAATCCATCTTAAGACCCTAATTATTCTTTAACCACTATTAGATTTAATTAATTACCAAACCTCCAGATTGATCTCCCATGTCCTAATTACCCAGTAATAAATATTTATACTATCATCATTATTTAATGATAAAAGAAAAAAAATGCTGTTAAAGCCTGTGATGGTCAGTGAATGTTTATTATTCATTGACATTGATTTAATGTGTGACCAAGAGCCAATTACTTTGTCTTTCTGCTATGCCTTTTTGAAAAATTGTGATAATGTCTCTTTATTATCTGATATAAACTTCATTAATGCTTTCAAAGTGCTAATACTTCTGCTTAGCATTATTATTCTATATTAATAAATCAAATAAAATTATCATTAATTAAAACTATAAATTCAATTATTAATTAAATTAAAAGTTTTTCGTTGTGCCACAGAATCAGGAAGACCTAGGTTCATGTTATTCCTCTGACAAATATTGGTTTTGTGACCCTGACCAAGTCACTTAACCTCTTAATTCTCCAGGTAGTTATCTAAAACTATCAGTAACAGATGGGAAGGGAATAAGTATTTACATAGTATCTACTCTTCTCTAGGCATTGTTCTAAGCACTTTTAAAAATAGATGTCTCATTTTATCCTCATATCTCTACAATGGAGATGCTATTACTATCCTCATTTTTTTACAGATGAGGAAACTGAGCCTGGAAGACTTTTGACTTTTCTGGGTCCACAAAACTAATAAATTTAAATAATATAAAAATATAACTATAAAATTTAAAAAATTGTCTTCTGCATTCCAGACCTAATTATCTATCAGTGTGCCACCAAGTGTCTCTAGCAGATGAATTACCAATCTGCATACATCACTTTAGAAAGTGTCACACTAAGAAATCCTTGAATAGATGAACTCACAGATAAAGTCTCCAAAATTAGAAACATAAATTAAAAACAAAAATGTTTATCTTAATAGCACTAAATGCAAATAAAGGCCAAAGTAACATAATAATCTCTAAAAAAAATTACATTTCCCCTTTTAACGACAACTACGTATTTCTACTAATAAGAGTATGCCTTGTGGTGACAGTCAGATTGATAGTATTCTTTTACAAAGTGAGATCTCTGGCTTTGAAAATGGCAGGAACTTTTTTTTGTGGCTTGTAGTTCATATGACAATGATGGAGTACCTACTTAAGCTGGCAGTATTCATTGGCAAGTAGGTGTGTAGATGAATATCCTTGGGAAAAAATAGTCAAATTAGTCTTCAGTATTTAGCCTCAGTTCTGAATTGTTTTTATTACAACACTGATTAATAAATAGTATATAGAAGTTTATAATAGAGCTTAATACGAATGTAAGGAAGTGACAATGGGGGTGAGAAAAGAGTTTGGAATATGTTCATCCATCTATCTCCCAAATAATTAATCTTCAGAGAAATATAGTGATATCCATCTCTTTTGTTAATATCCTATGGGAAGTAGCTGCTTTTATTATTCTAAATTCACAATAATAACATTTTAGTTTTTCATCTTCTGGCCAAAAAAATCCCAATAAGCAATAAAACAAAAGCAATTAAAATATATTTCATGTTTCACAATTTCCTCTGTTAATTAGTTTTATACAAAATCACTCCTTCACACTGCAGTACTCATGTGTAATTAATCTTAAAGGAACAGGAAAAGTGAACAAGTCTAGCAAGTTTATTCAGAAATAGCATCAATCATAAGTGATCTCATTAGCCTCAAGACTAGCATCTTCCCTGGGTTCTATTAAAAGAGGTGGAGGGCGTTGACTTTCTTTGATTAAATATTAATTTTATCATTTTTATA
The DNA here is from genome assembly GCF_048593235.1 of Sminthopsis crassicaudata. NCBI lineage: Eukaryota > Metazoa > Chordata > Mammalia > Dasyuromorphia > Dasyuridae > Sminthopsis > Sminthopsis crassicaudata. The sequence goes on along the minus strand of NC_133620.1, from coordinate 84,280,067 downwards.
AGATTACCAAATAATCAGTTTGGTCAACAGAAGCTCTTTAGTACCATTGAATAACATTAAAAAATAAAATGTATAGCTAAGAGAATTTAACAACATTTACAATAATAAAAGTTGACTTTTGTAAAGCCCTTTACTTGTATTGTCTTTTTAATCTACAATAGCCTTTGAGCTAATGCTATTAGTGTTCCCATTTAACAAATGAAGAGACCAACGTTTAGAATTCCAGTGACTCATTCAGGGTCACATAGCTGGAAATGGTCTATGGCAAAGATTCATCACTCTTTAGTAACAGAGACATTATCCTGAGTTCAAGTGCTCATCATTATTGCATAATTAGTCTTCTGCTCTGTAGTCAATGTCTCTCTCTCTCTCTCTCTCTCTCTCTCTCTCTCTCTCTCTCTCTCTCTCTCTCTCTCTCTCTCTCTCCTCCTTCCAGCCTAAAATAAGTTAGATCAGCAGGTAAGTTCTGCTGCCCCAGGATAGGAGTGAAACAGTCCAGTGCAGGCCCTTCCAGTAAAACAGAATCAGTCCCTGAAAGCAACAGAATCAATAATGGCTATGACGATCTCTGAAGCTCTTAACCCACAAATAGTGCAGGGTTGGAGAACTATCCTGAAGGAGATTACCTGAGTCATTATGATGGCACTGGGAGCAGGATTCTATTGTATTACCTAAACCTGAATCTGGTCCATCCTACTAGGTCTTGGTCCCAGGGCAAGGAAGAGCATTAACACACCAGTGTTGGCAACTTCATGGGAGCAAGGATGATGGTCCCATGTAATGTCCGGACCAACTCTCTGAAGGACCTTGAGATCAGCCCCAAGTCCTTGGTCTTTAAGTGGAGAAATGATCCTGGTCCAAGATGGAGTCTGGCGTCTGAAGTCTGGAGCCTAAAGTCTTTTCTGTGTCTGTGGCTGAGAGAGCATCTTCTGTGTCTGAGACTCCCTTAAGTACCTCAGTACGATTACATCACTACAACACACTGAGCATGAGCAACCATTACATCACCATAGAGAACCACTATCTCACATTGAGTAGGTGCTTCACGATAAGCACCATGCTAACCTAGATTCAAGTATACCTTTTCACAGTTCGGGCCCTCTATATTCCCAGTTCCAAGGTGGAAAAGAATACTTGAGGTCACTCACAGACCATAGTACCAACCAGGAGAGTAGTAAACACCTCTTCCTAGAATATACCTCCCCAGAATTACTTCTAAAAACAACTGTCCAAAAGGCGTGAAGCTTGAGAAGTGCCCTTTTCCCTACAGAAGCAAAATCTCTTTTTAGCATAAAGTTAAGTCACAAAATAGGCTAGAAAATGAACAAACATTCTGACTACAGAAAGTTGCTATGATGAAAGGAAAGATCAAAGCAAAAACTCATAAAAGGACAACAAAGTCAAATTTCTTGCATCTAAAGCCTCAAAAAAGATATGAATTGGCCTCTGGCCCAGGAAGAGTTTAAAAAGGATTTTATAGTTCTGCAGGAAAATCATTTTTAAAAAAGAGTTAATAGGGGCAGCTAGGTGGCGCAGTGGATAGAGCACCAGCCCTGAATTCAGGAGGACCCGAGTTCAAATCTGGTCTCAGACTCTTAACATTTCCTAGCTGTGTGACCCTGGACAAGTCACTTAACCCCAGCCTCAGGGAAAAAAAAAAAAAAGAGTCAATAGCTTCAGAAAGAAGGCACAAAATAGTAAAAAACACAAAACCTTAAAAATAGAATAGTTTAAATGGCAAAAATACATAAAAATCAAATTAAGGAAAAAAAAAAAAAAACTTTGAAAAGCAGAATCAGCCAAATTGGAAAAAAATATACAAAAAATCACTTAGATGGTCAAAGGATATGAACAGACAATTTTCAGATGAAAAAATTATTTCTAGTCATATGAAAAAATGTCCTAAATCACTACTGATCAAAGAAAGGCAAATTAAAACAACCTTGAGGTAATACTACATACTTCCCAGTTTGGCTAAGATGACAGCAAAAGATAATGACAAATCTTGGCGGGGTAGTGAGAAAACTGGGGAACTACAAACATTATTGGTGGAGTTGTGAAATGATCTAATCATTTTGAAGAGCAATTTGAAAATATGCACAAAGGGCTATCAAACTGTGAGTACCCTTTCATATAGCAGTGTCTCTACTGGGCCTGTATCCCAAGCAGCCCAATGTGTCCAAAATGTTTGTAGCAGTCCCTATTGTAGTGGCAAGAAACTAGAAACTGAATGGATGCCCATCAGTTGAGGAATGACAGAATAAATTTTAGTACAGGAATGTTATGGAATATTATTGTTCTATAAGAAACTATCAGCAGGATGAGTTCAGAAAAAAAACTGGAGATACCTACATGTATTGATATTAAGTGAAGTGAGCAGAATAAAGAGAACATTCTACACAATAACAAGATTATGTGATAATTAATTCTGATGTACATAGTTCTTTTTAACAGTGAGGTGATTCAGGCCAGTTCCAATGATCTTGTGATGAAGAGAGCCATTTGTATTGAGAGAGAGAGAGAGTCCTGTGGGGATGGAGTGTGAATCACAACATAGAATTTTCACTTTTTTCTTGTTTGCTTGAATTTTGTTTTCTTTCTCATTTTTTCTTTTTTGATCTGGTTGTTCTTGAGCAGCATGATGATTGTGGAAATGTGTATAGAAGAATTGCACATGTTTAACACATATTGAATTGCTTACCATCTAGGGGAAAGTGTGGGGGGGAAAGGAAGGAGAAAAATTTTAGAACACAAGGTTTTGAAAGAATGAATGTTGAAAACTATATTGCATGTGTATTGAAAATAAAAAGTTACTATTTATTTTTTTAAGATCACTGAAGAGAAGAATTCCTTTAAAAACAGAATTAATAATCAGCTATATGTCAACAGTGGATAAAGTACTGACCCTGGGGTCAGGAGAATATGAGTTCAATTCTGGCCTCAACAACTTGCTAGTTTTCTGATCCTGGATAAGTCCCAATTTTAACCCCAATTGCCTCAGTAAAAAGCAAACAAACAAATAAAAACAGAAACAAACACACACACATACACACACACATACACTAACAAGAGTTAGCCAAATGGAAGAGGAGGTACAAAATCTCACTAAAAAAAATAATAATTCCTTAAAAATATAATTGGGCATGCAGAAGCTAATGATATTATGAGACATCAGGAAAAATAAAAGTAAATTAAAAGAATGAAAGAAAAATGGAAGAAAATGTGAAATATCTCACTGGAAAAAACAACTGATTTAAAAATAGATGCAGAGAGATTATTGGACCACTTGATTCAAAGACAAAAAGAGCTAGATACTATCTTTCAAGAAATTATCAAGGAAAACTACTCAAAAATTATAAAACCAGAATGTCATTAGACATTGAAAGAATATACTGATTCCCCTCCTGAAAAAAATCACAACCATGTTTCTGAACATCATGACTCTACATTACCATTTTCCCGATTCATTTCTCATTGTTGGCTCATCTTGAGCTTGCAGTCTATTGAAATTCCTACATCTTGTTTTCAGAAGAATTATTATCTAAACTTGGTTCCCCTGTCTTATTCTTGTAAAGTTTCTTTTGGTATTAGACTGTAAGATGTAATATACTTATTAACTTTCATCTTAGTGTCAATTCAATATTGTCTCAAGCATAGTATTTTGTTAATTATCCTTCCCAACTTAGGATCAACTACAAATTTGATGAGCATACTATCTACTAATTTTGCAAAGTAATTAAGGAAAAAATAGCACAACACCAAAAATAATTCTGAGAAATTCAATTGAAGCCTTTTTTCATGAAGAGATAGAATGATTAGCAACAACTCATTGAGTTTTTAACTGCTTATCCATCCATTTTATTGAATTTCCATCTATCTAATATCACTCCATATTCTCCACAAAATAGTATACTAAAATCTATCAGAGTTTCACTAAATCACAAAATATACCAACAGTTTCACTAAAATCAATACTTTCCATAACATATTGCCCCTCTGCCAGTTTAATAATCCTATAAAAAGAAGGTAATAAGGTTAGTTTAACCTGATGTTCTTGATGAAGCAGTGTTGGCCCTCTGTAATCATTGATGCCCTTTCTAAAAGTTCATTTTAAGGGAATCATTCCAGACTTCTCCCAATATTTGAAGTCAGCCTTCCAAGTACATAGTTTCCAGATTCTGCCAGCATTATCATCATCATATCATTGTCATTGTCATCTATTTCTTCTTTCTCTTCTTCTCCTCCTCTCATCTTTTCCTCCTGCTTCTGATTCTGCTCATGCTTCTAAAATTGGGACATTTGATTTTTTCAAATTTTTTTTGGTTCCTCTTTGCTTTTCCATTATCTTTCAAATTTCATTAATGAGCTATGCTATTCTCTCTTCCAGCCTTATTTCTCTCCTGGAGGAGACAGTAAAGGAATTTAAGATTCATTTAAGAGTAGATTAGCTATTTGTTCTCTTACTATTTCTTTAACTTAAGCAACATCTCCTGGATAGGATTCGGTATTGTGTCATATCCTGGGTAAATATTATTCTCTTTGCAAAGAAAACAGAAACAAATGAGGAGCTGGGCTACTCTTCTTTCTCTCTTTTCAGTAATCATTATCCCATTTACAATCAAATGTCTTGTCCCTTCCTTGAAGATTTTGTTCCTAATATATCTAAATGTAAAGAATGGGCTTAAAACTGCTCTACCCCAAATTTAGCCTAAATGCTAAAAGGCATTTGAAGTTTAATCAGATTTTTAATTTAATAGATCTAGAAAATTTAGCCACAGACTAGAGATCATCTACAAAATATCTAGGACAATAAGAAGGGTTAGGATTCAAAAACTGGACTATGTGGCTTTCTAGGATATTGCTGACCAAGAACTGTTGGGGTAGGAAAAGAGGAAGGAGAGGACTCAGCTTCATCTATGTTAACACTCACCTTCCTCCTATCTTATAAGTAAAACAGAATCTTCCCAATTTCAAAAAAATCTGGAGAATGTTGTAGTCTCATCTTCCCATCAGTGTCCTGACGTTATTTCCTCAAGTCAAATATGACTCTAATCTTCATAAATAGCATCACTGGGTTAGCAGCAGATGTGTTGGCATCATTCAGTGCCAAATACAGGCTGGACTCATGTGGCGACCAAGTTAGCATCCTGGATACCTTAGAATCAGCCAGAGTCAGGATAAACAAAAGTCTTTATTCTTGGTCTTTGGCAGTAGAAGTGAAGGGGAGGGAAGGGACCTCATCTCTTTGTCTCCCACCCAGAGTGAGTCTGGCTAGTCTTACTGCACCTCCTAGTCCCTCTCACAATTCACTATATACACCAAATGATTGGGCCAGCACAAGATAGTGGGAAGGGGCATTTTCCAAGCATAATCTTAGAGAGTATTGTCCAATTGGTAATTAGGCTCAAGTGCTCGATTATCCAACCTCAGTGCATTGACTTAAGAGTTTCAGCCCTTTACAGACTCATAATTCCATTTCAACTTGGATGCATGATTCAGATATAGATAAGCAATGTATTTCTGTTCATAATACAGCACTTTCTGCTTTTCAGGAGAGTCCCAAATCTGTTTTAATCTCTAAATGTATGGTAATCCTCCTTCCCTTTCTCTTCAGTGTAATACTCTTTATACTCCATCATCCTGATAAGGGTTCTCTCCTTTTTAACATAATATCCTTTTATTTTCCATTGTACTTTATCTTAGTTCTATTTCCTTTTGGAACCTCCCATTCTTCCTATCAACCTGGAGTGTGTGACAGAATTTTTCAAATTCCTTTACTGTCTCCTCCAGGAGAGAAATAAGGCAGTAGTTAGATGACAGATAATAGTCATTAGGTTGTAGCAGAAACAAACCCCCACCTGTATGATACAAGTCATTGGAAAATTACCCAGATTCTTCATAATTATTAAGATTTTTAGCTTAAAATAATAAAGCAAAAGAAAAAATCTACATGTAAGAATTTACCTCAACCCTAAGCATCTGATAAAACTATTCTACAAATAATCATGATGATTCTTTTTTTTTTTTTTGTCTCAACTCCACAGCATCAGTTATACCTACTTTTGTAAACTTCTATTCCCCAACTTGTGTTTTAACAATTTCACTCTAACAATTTGCATAATCAATTATTCTATTTGACTTTTCTTAGTTGATTTAGCCTTACACTTATCTCTCCTTATGCTTATTGAGATCTGCCATGATTCCAATTTCACTTTTTTTTTTTTTTTTTTTTTTTTCTTCTCAACTTTCATCTCCTATATTAGCAAGGTTATCCTAGAAATCCTCCGGGATGCCAGGAGGTAAGAGTATTAGTTTTCACTTAAGGCACCCTTTACTGCTAAGGGACAGATCTATTTTCCGAGGGCCTCCACAACTGTGGATCATAGCATCTGAAGGAGTTACAGGGAGGCCTTTGCTGACACAGATATTGCGGACTGTGAATGAGATAAATTGGAGGCAGAGGGAAGAGGAAAGAGGCCAGACAATGCAACAGCCTCTCAGTGTAGAGGTCAGAGAACAGCAACTGCCTCTCAATCTCCTTTTATCATCCTCTCACAAGAGGGGATCCATTCTGCAGGTCGGGGTTGCACCTCCAACAGCCACTGTCAGGTGGCTCCTGTGTATTCCAATAGCTCCTGTGTATTCTAACACTCTACCTTTGCTTTCTCCTTTTTCTAGATTGTCAACAAATCAAAACTTGGAAAAACCTTATCATTCACCCTGTCCTGAGATCCTCCAGTCTTATCATATCCCCATCTTTAATATCCTATAAGTCACCAGCACTACCATCTAATCTACTTATATAACATAAAGGACTTTCTGCCTGATTTATTGCTGAGATTTTGGGAATATTCAATCTTCCCTGTGGCTGAACTTTCTTTTATAATACATGCTCTCTCTCAATTAGAACAAACTCATTGAAAATAAATATTGCCTTCCCCCCTCACACTGTAAACCGAGAGCTTAGCTCAATATTAGGCATATTATATGCATGGATATGCTATTATACCTATGTTATTATGTGATAGATAGCATATAATATGTATAGTATTATACATATATACATTGTATTCATCTATTTTTTTCTTTCATTTGAGTCTAACACTTTTGAGTTTATTTCCCAATCATTCTTATGCCTTATTATTTCTTTGATACCATCCTTAATTGTCCTCAATATACATTTTTAAGATGAATTCTCAGGAGAACAGTATGAAGGGGTTTGAATAGGATACTTCTTTATTATTGTGCATATCATATGAGAAGATAAATTTCAATGGTCCACAAATATGTTTGATAGTTTTAGGGCAAATTTGAAGCAAAACATTTTAATCAGTAGGAGAAATTATTAAAAATATCAGAATAGTCCCTAGGTCTCTTATAAATATTCTTATGAATTTAAGTACAGAAGAAATTTAGTAATATATGGATTAACTAGGAAAAGGATTTTGAAATGCTTAAAAGAAATTCTCACTTACCTGTTCCTTTAAATTTACAATAAGAAAAGAATAGAATTTTTCCTAGGAGAAAAGACTATGACGTTTTCAGTTGCCTTATTTATTATTTTCAAACTCCACCACCGTCATTTTCCTCATCTACAATATCCTTTTCTTTAATCATGAATTATACTGATGATAGAGTGGGAATTACTTGTCATATTTCAAATAAAATCAAGGGGAGGGTCCAAAAGAGTTATCCGTTCAAATGAACTTCCTTTGAGGCAATGGTTTTTATCCACTTGGTCTTTCTTGTTTGGAAATTCAGGGAATTTTAAAAAAATTATACAACTTTGTTGAAGCTGTTAGTTATTTCAACTCATGCTTTAGTTTATTCTCTAGGATTCTATAATATACCACTCATTTACAATGAGTGATAGTTTAATTTTGTTTTTGCATATTCTAATTCCCATAATTTATTTTTGTCTTATTGTTATAGCTAACATTTCTATAAGAATTTTCAATAAAGTTTCAATAATGGGCATCATTGCTTCATGACTCATCTTATTGGAAAGGTTTCTAACTTATCATCATTAGAGATAATTCCTGCTGGTGCTTTTAGATCAATACATCTTACCACCTTAAGGAAAGTTTCATTTATTCTTATATTGTTTAATGTTTTTGATAGAAATGACTAATGTATTTTTTTGAAGGTTTATAAAGGGGAGGGAGTATGCTTTCTAGAAGAATTCTCTCCTTTCACATAATTATGTATATACTTATATTTTCTGTGTTTCTAAATTAAGACCCTACTACCTACTACCTACCTAAAATTGTGCTTTTGTTACAATATTATATGGTATTTACCCGGGAAATAAACCTGGGTCAGCTGTTTAAAAGGCAACTATACTCACTTCTTTCATTCCCAGGATTAGAATCACTGCTCCAGACTAGGACCATTAACCTTGAATACATAGCCTATTTAAAAAGATTCTTTTTTTTTTTTTTTTTTTTTTTTTTTTTAGCTATCAAAATGTGCATACCCTTTGACCCAGCAGTGCTACTCCTGGGCTTATATCACAAGGAAATACTAAAGAAGGGAAAGGGACCTGTATGTGCCAAAATGTTTGTGGTAGCCCTTTTTGTAGTGGCTAGAAACTGGAAGATGAATGGATGTCCATCAATTGGAGAATGGTTGGGTAAATTATGGTATATGAAGGTTATGAAATATTATTGCTCTGTAAGAAATGACCAGCAGGAGGAATACAGAGAGGCTTGGAGAGACTTAGATCAACTGATGCTGAGTGAAACAAGCAGAACTAGGAGATCACTATACACTTCAACAACAATACTGTACGAGGATGTATTCTGATGGAAGTGGATATCTTCAACATAGAGAAGAGCAATCCAATTCCAATTGATCAATAATGGACAGAATCAGCTACATCCAGAAAAGGAACACTGGGAAATGAGTGTAAACTATGACTATTGTATTTTGACAAAAATCTTTTTTCTGCATCTATTGACATAATCATTAGATTTTTGTTGGCTTTGTCTTTGATATGATCAATTATGCTGATAGCTGTCCTAATGGTAAACCATTGCTACATTCATGGTATAAATTCCACCTCATTATTATATATGACCTTGGTGATGTATTGCTCTAATCCATTTGTTAATATTTTATTATATATTTAAAATCAATATTCATTTAGGGAAATCCATCTGTAGCTTTTTTTTTTCTGTTTTAAGTATCAGCATCACATTTATGCCATAAAAGAAACTTGATAGAAATTCTTCTTTGCCTTTTTTTTCCAAAGAATTTTTAAAATATTAGAATTCATTGCTCTTTTAAATGTTTGGTAGATTTCACTTCTGACTCCGTATGATTCTGGAGATTTTTTATAGAGAGGTCATGAATGTCTTTTTTTCAATTCCATTTTTTTTCTAAGATGGTGTTATTTAAATGTTCCACTTCCTATTCTAGTAATCTGTGTACTTCATTTTAATAGATATTCATCAATTTAACTTAAATTGTCAGATTTATTGGCATATAATTGTGAAAATAGTTCTTAATAATTGCTATAATTACATGTTCATTGGCAGCGAATTTATCCTTTTCATTTTTTTATGCTGGTTATTTGGTTTTCTTCTTTTTACTTACAATTTTATTAATCTTTCTTTTGATTTTTTAAAAGTTTTCCAATTTGGTATTTAATCAATGATTTTAAATTTGTTCTTTGTCCAGGGTTTGTTTTTAATCTTTATACCCAATATATTGTTTGCTATTTCCTTATATGTCGATTAAATATTGTTTTGTATTTTTGTTCATATAGTTACTGTTTGTCTTGGTAGGTAGATTCCTAAGTATTTTACATTGTATACAATTGAGTTAAATGGAATTTCTCTTTCTATCTCTTCCTGGTAAGCCTTGTTGGTCATAAAAAGAAATGCTAATGATTTACATGGGCTTATCTTATATTTGTAACTTTACTAAAGATATCAATTATTTAAGGTATTTTTTTATTTGATGCTCTAGGGTTCTCTACATATACCATCATATCATTTGCAAATAATGGTACTTGATTTCATCATTGCATATTTATTTTTCTTCTCCTGTTGGAAACACTAACATTTGTAGTATGTAATATTGAATAAATCAACATTCTTGCTTCACCCTTGATCTAATTGGGAAGGCTTCTGGGTTACCTGCATTATAGATAATGCTTGCTGATGGTTTTAGGTATATACTGCTTATAATTTTAAGGAACACTCCTTTTATTCCTTTATTTTCTATTGTTTTTAATAAAAGACATGTTATTTTGTAAAAAAAAAAGTTGCGTAATCTATTACTGTCATATATTCTAATACTGTCATATTATTTCTGTCAGTATTCTTATTGATATGCTCAATTATGTCAATGGTTTTCTTAATATTGTACTATCCCTGAATCCCTTAAATATTTTAAAATATAAATATTTGTATTATAATTAATATACATATATTATTAAGTAATACAAACACATGATAAATAAATATTTTGTAAACATTCATTGATATTGCTGAGACTGTCAGACATATTAGCTTATAATTGGGCAAAATATTTTCTAATGATTGCTTTAATTTTTTCTTTCTTGGTGGTGATTTTGCCACTTCCATTTTTCATACTTGATATTTGGTTTTCTTTTCTCACTTTATGTTCTTGCAGGTTCTTCCACTCACTATTAAGGTGCTATTTTATAGTTGCCTATAGGTGAACATGAAAGGGTTCATTGATTCACTATTAATCCACCATCTTCACTAAGTTTTTTTTTTTATTCTAATTAATTTTTAATTTTTGATTCCATGGCCTTGGTCTTAACTTTTTTATTAAATTATTTCCTTAAAATGATGCATTCAATATTGATGACTTTTGCTTGTGGATGTGCATTTTAAGTCCTAAACATGGCTAAATTTTTTGAAGATGCAATATAAAGATAAGGAAAAGAAACTCTTTTCTACTCCAATTCAATTTTCTCCAGAGGTATACCATAACTAACTTTGTTTGTTTTTTAATCTATTCATCTCTTCAACTTATTTTTTGTGGTTTAATATATCTAGCTCTGAGAGGGGAAATTTGAGTTGGTCTGCTACAAAAGATTTACTATTTCCTCCTGTAATTCATTTAATTAATAGTTCTTTAAAGAATGTGATGCTATGCCTTTTGATCTATATATGTTTAGTGCTGATTAATTCATTGTCTATAATACCTTTTAGCAAAATGTTTTACATATTTAGCGCTTTTGAACAGATTTATTTTTGCTTTCCCTTTGTATGAGTTCATGATTGCTACCAGTTTTTCTTTTTTCCTAAGCTCAAATTAAATTTAACAGATTCAGCTTTAACAGCTTATTTTCATTTCCATTTTATGGATGAGTCCATCTCATTCAGTTTCACAGTTATAATTATTAGCTGTGTCTTTCCTTCCATCCTATTTCTCTCTCTTCTTCTCTCTGTGTATCTCTCTTTGTGTCTTTGTCTATTTATCTCTTCCTCTCTCTTTCTTTGTGTCTGTGTTTCTGTCCCTTTCTCTCTGTATCTATTTCTGATTCTCTGTCTCTCTTTGAGTGTCTATTTTTGTATCTCTCTATTTTTATGTCTGCTTTGTCTCTGTATCTTTCTGAATATCTCTCTATCTTTTTGTCTCTGCCGCTTTATCTGTCTCTATGTCTCTCTGTATGTCTGTCTCTGCCCGTCTATCTCTCTGTCTCTATGTGTGTCTGTTCATCTTTATGTCTCAATCTTGGTCTATCTGTGTGCGTGTCTTTCTCTGTGTCTGTGTCTGTGTCTGTTTCTGTCTGTGTCTCTGTGTCTGTCTGTCTCTCTCTTTCTCTCTCTCTCTCTCTCTCTCTCTCTCTTTCTCTCTCTCTCTCTCTCTCTCTCTCTCTCTCTCTCTCTCTCTCTCTCTCTCTCTTTTTCTCTCTCCCCCCTCCATCCTTGCAGTTCTGGTCTTTTCATCAGGAATGTTTGGAAGTCCTCTATTTCACTGAATATAATTTTTCTCCTGAAGCATTGTACTAAGTTTTGCTGGTTATGTGACTTTTGGTTGTAATCTAGCGACTTTGCCCTTTATTTCTTTATGCTAAACTGTTCCTGGAAACTGCTAAGTCATCCATGATTCTGGGACTCCATAATATTTGAATTACTTATTCCAGAGGACACAGTGGACAGAGCTCTGAGCCTAGAGTCAAGAAGACTCTTCTTTCTGAATTTAAATTTGACCATAGACACTTAGTAGCTATGTGACCCTGGGCAAATCAGTAGACTCTGTTTGCCTCAGTTTGCTCATCTGTAAAATGAGCTGAAAAAGGAAATAGCAAACTGCCCCTTTATCTCTGCCAAAGGCAGAGCAAAACAAAACAATAACACAAACATCAAAAAACCCAAACAAACAAACAAACTAATGTAGGCACAGACATTTGGACTTTTCTGAAAAGGACTGAAATAGCAACACTATGGTTAATTTATTATTATTATTATTATTATTATAGCTTTTATCATTACTTATTATTATTAAAGCACATGCATGGGTATTTTTTTTCCAACACTGACCTTTGAGTAACCTTTTCTTCCAAACTTTTTCCTTGTTCTCTTTACCCCTTCCCCTAGCTGGCAGGTAGTCCAATACATGTTAAATATGTTGAAATACATGTTAGATCCAATATATGTATGCATATTTATAATTCTCTTATTGCACAAGAAAAAAAATAAAAACTGAGAAAGAAAACAAAATGAAAGCAAAAAACAAGAGAGAGAGAGAGAGAGAGAGAGAGAGAGAGAGAGAGAGAGAGAGAGAGAGAGAGAGAATATGCTATATTGTGTTCCACAATCTGTTCCCATGGCTCTCTCTCTAGGTGCACATGGCTCTTTTCATCACTGCACAAGGGGAACTGGTTTGAATCATCTCAATGTTGAAGAGAACCATGTCCATCAGAACTGATCATTGTATAGTACTGTTGTTGTTGTGTATAATGATTTCCTGGTTCTGCTCATTTCACTTAGCATCAGTTCAAGAAAGTCTCTCCAGGCCTCTCTGAAATCATCCTGCTGGTCATTTTGTAAAGAACAATAGTATTCCATAGTATTCATATACTATAATTTATTCAGCCATTCTCCAACTGATGGGCATCTACTCAGTTTCCAGTTCTTTGCCACTACAAAGAGTGCTGCTACAAACATTTTTTTGCACATATGGGTCTCTTTCGCTTCTTTAAGATCTCTTTGGGTTATAAGCCCAGTAGAAACACTGCTGGATCAAAGTGTATGCACAATTTGATAACTTTTTGAACATACTTTCAAATTGGTCTCCAGAATTTTGGATCTATTAACAGTTCTACCAACAATGCATTAGTGTCCCAGTTTTCCCACATCCCCTCCAACATTCATCATTATCTTTTTTTGTCATCTTAGGCAATCTGACAGGTGTTTAGTGGTATCTTAGAGTTGTCTTAATTTGAAATTCTCTGATCAATTGTGATTTGGAGCACTTTTTCATGTGGTTACAAATAGTTTTAATTTATTCATCTGAAAATCATCTGTTCACATCCTTTGACCATTTATCAATTGGAGAATGACTTCAACTATTAGAAATTCGAGTCAATTCTCTATATATTTTAGAAATGAGGCCTTCATCAGAACCTTTGGATGTAAAAATGTTTTCCCAGTTTATTGCTTCCTTTTTTAAACTTGTCTACATTAATTTTGATTGTAAAAAACATTTTTATTTTATGGTCAATAATGATCTCTAGTACTTCCTTGGTCACAAATACCTTCCTCCACAAATCTGAGAGGGAAACTATCCTATGTTCTTCTAATTCGTTCATAGTTTCATTCTTTATGTCTAGATCATGAACCCATTTTTGACCTTATCTTGGTATATAGTGTTAGGTGTGGGTCTATGCCTCTTTCTGCCACACTAGCTTGCAATTTTCCTAGCAGTTTTTGTCAAATAATGAATTCTTATCCCAAAAGGTGGGGCCTTAGTGTTTGTCAAATATGAGGTTGTTATAGTCATTGGCTATTTTGTCCTGTGAACCTAACCTATTTCACTCATCAACTTCTCTATTTCTTAGCTAGTACCAAATGGTTTTGATGACCACTGCTTTATAATATAGTTTTAGATCTGACATAGCTGGGCCACCTTCATTTGTTTTTCTCTTCATTAATTCCTTTGAAATTCTTTATCTTTTGTTCTTCCACATGAATTTTGTTGTTAATTTCTCTACGTCAGCAAAATAGTTTCATGGGTATTTAATTGGTATAGCATTAAAAAATAGATTAGTTTAAGGAGTATTGTCATCTTTATTATATTCACTCAACCTATCCACGAGCACTTGATATTGTTCCAAATGTTTAGATCTGACTTTATTTGTGTGGAAAGTGGTTTGTAGTTTTGCTCTACAGTTCCTGACTTTCCCTTGGTAGATAAATTCTCAAATATATTATATTATAAAGTTAGTTTAAATGGAATTTATTTTTGTATCTCTTGCTCTTGGATTTTATTAGTGATGTATAAGAATGCTGATGATTTATGTGGATTTATTTTGTATCCTGCAACTTTGCTCAAGTTGTGGATTATTTCTAATAGCTTTTTAGTTGATTCTATGGGGTACTCTAAGTATACCATCATATCATCTGCAAAGACTGATAATTTGGTTTCCCCATTACCTATTCTAATATCTTTAATCTCTTTTTTCTTCTCTTATTGCCAAAGCTAGCATTTCTAATACAACATTGAATAGCAATGGTGATAGTGGGTAAACATGTTTTACCCCTGATCTTATTGGGAATAGTTGTAGTTAATGCTGATTGTGTTAAATAGATGCTACTGACTATTTTAAGGAAAAGTCCACTTATCCCTATACTCTCTAGTGTTTCTAATAGGAATGGGTATTAGATTTTATCAAATGCTTTTTCTGCATCTATTGAGATAACCATATAGTTTTTGTTAAATTGATTATTGATTTAGTCAATTATGCTAATAGTTTTCCTAATATTAAACCAGCCCTACATTCCTGTTATAAATCATACTTGGTGATGGTATATTATCCTGGGCATGATTCTCTTTATCTCTTTGCTGATATTTTATTTAAGATTTTTACATTAATATCCATTATTAATATTGGTCTATAATTTTCTTTCTCTCTTTTTTGTCCTACCTGGTTTAGGTATCAGTACAATGTCTGTGTCATAAAAGGAATTTGGTAAGATTCTTGATTCCCTATTTTTTCCAAATAATTCATATAGTATTGGAGTTAATTGTTATTTAAATGTTTAGTAGAATTTACATGCAAATCCATCTGGTTCTGGGGATTTTTTCTTAGGGAGCTGATTAATAGATTGTTCTATTAATTTTTTCTAAAGTGGGACTATTTAAGTAATTTATTTCCTTTTCTATTAATCTAACTCTTTATAATTGCTTTAGTTTCCTCTTTAGTGGATAGTTCTCCCTTTTCATTTTTGAGACTAACAATTTGATTTTCCTCTTTCCTTTTTCTAATCAAATTAACTAAAAGTTTTCTTTTGTTGTTTTTTTTTTTCATAAAACCAAGTCTTAGTTTTATCTATTAATTCAATAGTTTTATTTTTACTTTCAGTTTTATTGATCTTTCCTTTTATTTTTAGAATTTTAAGTTTGGTATTTGATTGGGGGTTTTCAATTTGTTCTTTTTCTAGCTTTCTTAGTTGCAAGTCCAATTTATTGATATTTATTTCTCTATTTTATGCAAGTAAGCATCTAGAGATAAAATATTTCTCCTTATTAATGCTTCAGATGCATCCCACAAATGTTGGTATGTTGTCTCATTGTTATTCTCTTGGATGAAATTTTTGATTGTGTCTATAATTTACTGTTTCACCAATTCATTCTTTTTTATTAATTTTATAATTATAATTTATGATTGTACATATGCATGAGTAATTTTTTTTACAATATTATCCCTTGTATTCATTTTTTCCAAATTTTCCTCTTCCTCCCTCTACTCCCACCCCTAGATGACAGGCAATCCCATACATATTAAATGTGTTGCAGTATACCTAGATACAATATGTGTGTAAATCCAATTTTCTTGTTGCACAGTAAGAATTGGATTCCGAAGGTATAAGTAACCTGGGTAGAAAGACAGTAGTGCAAACAGTTTACATTCAATTCCCAGTGTTCCTAAATTGGGTGCAACTGTTTCTGTCCATCATTGATCAACTGGAAGTGAATTGGATCTTTTTTATGTTGAAGAGATCCACTTCAATCAGAATATATCTTCATACAGTATTGTTGTTGAAGTGTATAGTGATCTCCTAGTTCTTCTCATTTCACTCAGCATCAGTTCATGCAAGTCTCTCCAAACCTCTCTGTATTCATCCTGCTGGTCATTTCTTACAGAGCAATAATATTCCATAACCTTCATATACCATAATTTACCCAACCATTCTCCAATTTGATGCACATTAATTCCTTTTCCATTTCTAGCCACTACAAAAAGAGCTGCCACAAACATTTAGCACATACAGATCCCTTTCTGCTCTTTAGTATTTCTTTGGGATATAAGCCCAATAGCAGCAATGCTGGATCACAGGGTATGCACAGTTTGATAACTTTTTGGGCATAGTTCCAAATTGCTCTCCAGAATGGCTGGATTCTTTCACAACTCCACCAACAATGCATCAGTGTCCCAGTTTTCCCACATCCCCTCTAACATTCATCATTATCTTTTCCTGTCATCTTAACCAATCTGACAGGTGTGTAGTGGTATCTCAGAGTTGTCTTAATTTGCATTTCTCTTATCAGTAGTGATTTGGAACACTCTTTCATATGAGTGGATATAGTTTCAATTTCATTATCTGAAAATTGTCTGTTCATATCCTTTGACCATTTATCAATTGGAGAATGGTTTGATTTCTTATAAATTAGAGTCAGTTCTCTATATATTTTGGAAATGAGGCCTTTATCAGAACCTTTAATTGGAAAAATATTTTACTTCCCTTCTAATCTTGTTTGCATTAGTTTTGTTTGTACAACAGCTTTTTAATTTGATGTAATCAAAATCTTCTTTTTGTGATCAGTAATGATCTCTAGTTCTCCTCTGGTCATAAATTCCTTCCTCCTCCACAGGTGTGAGAAGTAGACTATTCTCTGTTCCTCTAATATATTTATGATCTGATTTTTTATGCCTAAATCGTGGACCCATTTTGATCTTATCTTGGTATATGGTGTTAAGTGTGGGTCCATATCTAATTTCTGCCATACTAATTTCCAGTTTTCCCCACAGTTTTTTTTTTTTTCAAATAATGAATTCTTATCCCAAATGTTGGTATCTTTGGGTTTGTCAAACACTAAATTGCTATAGTTGTACCCTATTTTGTCCTGTGTACCTAATCTGTTCCAGTGATCGACTGGTCTATTTCTTAGCCAGTACCAAATGGTTTTGGTGACTGCTGCTATATAATATAGCTTTAGATCAGGTATACCTAGACCACCTTCATCTGACTTTTTTTTTCATTAATTCCCTTGCAATTCTCGACCTTTTATTCTTCCATATGAATTTTGTTGTTATTTTTTTTAGGTCGTTAAAATAGTTTCTTGGGAATCTGGTTGGTATAGCACTAAATAAATAGATTAGTTTGGGGAGTATTGTCATCTTTATTATATTCGCTCGGCCTCTCCAAGAACAATTAATGTCTTTCCAATTATTTAAATCTGACGTTATTTTTGTGGCAAGTGTTTTGTAATTTTGCTCATATAATTCCTGATTTTCCTTTGGTAGATGGATTCCCAAATATTTTATACTCTCAACAGTTGTATTGAATGGAATTTCTCTTTGTATCTCTTGCTGTTGCATTTTGTTGGTGATGTATAAAAATGTGAGCATTTATGTGGATTTATTTTTTATCCAGCAACTTTGCTAAAGTTGTGAATTATTTCTAATAACTTTTTATTAGAATCTCTGGGATTCTCTAAGTATACCATCATATCATCTGCAAAGAGTGTCACCCATTCATTCTTTAGGATGAGATTATTTAGTTTCCAATTTCTTTTTGGTCTATTTTCCCCTTGCTCTTTATTGAATACAAATTTTATTGTACCATGATCTGAAAAAAAAATGCATTTACTATATCTGCATTTCTGCATTTATTTTTGACTTCTTTATGTCCTAATATATGGCTGATTTTTGGATATGTTCCATGAACTTCTGAGAAGAAAGTGTACTCCTTTCTGTCTCTATTTAATTTTCTTTAAATATCTATCATATATAGTTTTCCTAGTATTCCATTTGCCTCTTTAAATTTTCTTATTTATTTTGTGGTTTGATTTATTTAGTACTAAGAGAGCAAGTTTGAGATCTCCCACTATTATAGTTTTGGTGTCTATTTATTCTTGCAAATCTTTTAACTTCTCCTTTAGAAATTTAGATGCTACTCCACTTGGTGCATATATGTTTAGTATTGATATTGCTTCATTATCTATGGTACTTTTTAGCAAGATATAGTTCCCTTCCTTATCTCTTTTAATTAGGTCAATTTTTGCTTTTGCTTGATCTAAGATTAAGATGGCTACTCCTGTTTGTTTGTTTGTTTGTTTTTTAATTTCACCTGAAGCATAATAGATTCTGTTCCAACCTTTTACTTTTACTCTGTATTTATCACACTGCTAGAAATGTGTTTCCTATAAACAACATATTGTAGGAGTCTGGCTTTTAATCCAATTTGCTATCTACTTATGTCTTATGGGCGAATTCATTCCATTAACATTTACAGTTAAAACTACTAATTCTGTATTTCCTGCCATCTTATTAACTCCAAATTATGCTTTTCTCTTTCCTTTTCCTGTTTTCCTACTCCCCAGTATTTTACTTATGTGCACTACTTGCCTCAAGCAGTCTTCCCCTTTAGAGACCCTTCCCCTTTCTTATGTTTTTCCCTTACTATTTCTGTTTTCCCTTCTATTTAGCCTAAGCTTTCCTTCCCCTCCCCCACATTTCTATAAGATTAGAGATGTTTCTCAGTGAAACCAAATATATCTAATATTCTTTCTTTGGGTCACCCTTCATTCAATTATGTTTTCTTTGCCTCTGCTGAGATATAATTTCCCTCATTTTACCTCCACTTTCCCCTTTTTTCCTTTTACAATCCCCTTTTCATCTCTACTTTCTTTTTTATAACACTAAAATCAGATTATACATGTACTCTCAATGTATACCCATAACAGAAATATAGTTCTCAAGAAGTTGTTTTTTCTTTTCTTTCTTTTTCTTTTTTATGTTTTTCCTGAATGCTATATTTGGAGATCAAATTTTTTGTTTAGCTCTGGTCTTTTCATTAGAAATAAATTGAAATCACCAGTTTCATTGAATGTCCATCTTCTTCCTTGAAATAAAATGCTCAGTTTATCAGGGTAATTTATTCTTGGCTGCATTCCAAGTTCCTTCACCTTTCAGAATATCAGATTCCAGGCCCTTAGATCCTTTAAAGTGGAAGCTACTAGATCCTGAGTAATCGTTATTGTGGCTCTTCGGTATTTGAATTGTTTCTTTCTGGCTGCTTGTAATATTTTTTTCCCTTGTTCCTATAATTCTCAAATTGAGCCAGGAATATTCCTTGGGATTTTGATTTTGAGATCTCTTTCAGGAGGCATTTGTTGAATTCTTGCTTATTTTACCTTCTCATTCTATGATATCCAAGCAGTTCTCTTTGATGATTTCTGGAAAGATAGTGTCTAGGCTCTTTTTTTTCATCATGTGTTTCAGGGAGCCCAGTAATCCTTAGCTTGTTTCTCCTAGATCTATTTTTCATGTCAGTTGTTTTTCCAATTAGATATTTTACATTTTTTCTATTTTTTCACTTTTTTGGTTTTGCTTGATTGATTCTTGTTGTCTCATTGAGTCATTCATTTCCATTTGTTCAATTCTGAATTTTAGTGAATTATTATCTTCATTTACTTTTTTTTTACTTCTTTTTGTATTTGTTCAATTGAATTTTTAAATGAGTTGTTTTGTTCTATGAATTTTTTTTTTCCATTTCACAAGTTCTGTTTTTTAAGGAGTTATTTTATTTTTCCATTTCACGAATTCCATTTTTCAAGGAGTTGCTTTCTTTTTCCATTTTATAATATCTATCTTTCAATGAGTTATATGCCTTTTCAAAACCCTCTTGCAAATTTTTGATTTCCTTTCCCCATTTTCTTCTGGCTCTCTTTTGAGATCCTTTTTAATTTCTTGTAGAAGAATATTGTGTGATGGGGACCAGGTTATATCACCTTTTTGTGACATCATCTGGAGACAAGTCTGCATTTAGCCTCCTCATGGTTTGAAATTTGTTCTTCTCTTTCGCCATAAAAGCTGTCAACCATCAGAGAGTCCTTTATACTTATTTTACTTATGAAAAAATTTTAAAAAATAAATAAATTTAAAAAAATCAAAAACTTGTAGGTTTGCCTTTAGGTGAAGGGAGGTATTCAAGGTGTGGCAGCTGTGCTGAGTCAATGCTGATACACTCCTAGTGCTGGGTGGGTGTGGCCAGGTCCCATGAGTTTCTGGAATTGGGGGTTCACTCTGTAGATTCCTCCCCATAGATTCTCTATCTTGCAGAGTCTGCACTACCCCAGGGCTCTATGCTATTTGCACTGATGTTTGTGCTCATCTCTTTGTGTTAGGCTGTCTCCCTCCTGTTTCCAATTGAAATAGACCTTTTCTGGTTTATTTCCTTTGTTAAATTCTCTGTCCTGTAGAATTTATACTGCCACACTGAGACTGCACCACCCCAGGACTCTGTGCTGGTGTTTGTACTCAGCTGCTTTCACTGGCTGCTTCCCTCAGTTTGCAATTGAAACAGACCTTTTCTGGTAATCCTCGAAATTATCTTCTGCTGATAATTTGTTGTACTCCCAATATTTGTGGGTTCTGCTGGTCCAGAGCTAATTCAGAGGCTGGATTTTGTAATTTGTGTGAGAGCTATATAGAAGGTCAGAAAGAAAGTGAGTCATCTCTAGAATATTTGCTCAGCCCACAGAAGTCTTGGACCAGCTAATTTTGCTATAGTTGTTTGCCCATTTGAGTCTATTTCTTGACTTTTATTTTATGTTAAAGTTGGGCTCTGCTGCTGGTCTGGCACTATCCCAAACTTGAAGCCATGTGTGCTGTTGTTTTCAGAGGTAGCTCTGAGTGTCTGTAGATTTTTCAGTTTTAGCAATTTGTTATTATCTAAGGAGAGATGGATTAATTGCTTTTGTGACCTGTGCTCTGATCTTAGAATGGGAGTTTGTTCCCCTCTAGCTACCTGCTCCACTGTTGGTGGAAATGTCATAGCTCCCTTTGGTCCTAGGACTTCAACCTTGTATAAAATATGGGCAAAGCAACAGGGTCCTAAACCCAGTATTAAGATGGGGTTCTATGACTCTTTTTGACCAGTTCCCTAACTCTGTGTCAATCCCTCCTTCCCCACTAAACAATGGACCAAGAGCTCCTGGAACTGCTGCCAATGCAACCACCTCCATGGTTTGCTGCTTGCACTGAGACATGACCTGTTCCTGGGGAGATCACCACTCTGGGGAAAAACAATTTCCTTGTCAACCTTCTAAGTTGTTTTGAGTTGTAAATTGTTTAAATTGTAAACTGAACCTTTGTTAGTTCTACCCTGCTAGAATTCAAATTGAATGATTACTTTATAGAGTTGTTTGAAGGGAAATTTGGGAAAGCTAGTCTGAAAGCTTCTTTACTCTGTTATATGGCTCTGTCTCCCAGGAGGCAATGCTACAAAATTGGCTTAAGGTACTTTTAGAAAAATTAGTTTTAACTGTTTCATTTACTTATCAAATGACTGGCAAAGCTTGTGTGGGGCCACTATGATAAGCATGTAGAAGTCTATTGGATAAGTATAGTGTCTCTTTCTCACTACATAACCTATAGTTTTCATCTAGTAAATATTTAATTGAAGTGAATCGTACTGAGTTAAACATTGTTTTGTTTTTAACTTCTTTTTAGTAATATTCTGCTAGGATCAAAGACTTTCTTTTTTGTTGAATTTTAGTTGACCTAATCATCTAAGAAATAATAAGTTTGATCTACTATGATATAGAAATAATATTGATGTTTGCAAGCCTATAGAGGGTCCTCTCTCTGTAACTAGTTGCAGAAAACAAAAATTGAAATATAATGAATCTTTTCAAAGATAACAATGTCAGTGAACCTGTATATTTCTATGACAGTTTCAAATGAATAATACTGTCTAGAACACCTGATTATTGAAAACAAGATGCATAACATGTTTTTACTAGTTAAGTGAATTTTTTTTTTAGACTCCAAATAAGTAAATGGCCATGGTTCTCTCTTTTGTGGATCTATCACTGGTGTAAAGAGGTCACTTACAGAGAGCTGAGAAAATAAGACATACAGTTTTAAATTGCTAAAAGGAAATTAATTTTTGTATTGAATAGCCAGGGACTGAAGATGAGGAACTTTGAATAGCATATTTATTTTCCTTAGAAAAGGAAAGTGGTAATTAAAATACAAAGACTTTAGAACTGTTTCACTTATAAAGCACTAAATTGAAGTGATATAACAATTAATCAAGGAAATTGGCATCCTATCCATGCATCTCATTAATATTCATTTTTGTTCATCAAATTCTTCAAATAATTCCTTCAATCAAAATTTTTCCCAAGAATATGGGGAGATAGATTCAAATGTATTAATTACTGATCCAATACTTTTACTCAGGATTTGTAAGATAAATGTTAATAATTTACAAGTATAAGAGAAGGTATTTTAAAATTACCAATGATAATTGCTCCATAAATATTCATGTTTTCCATGTTTTTGAGAAAGGTGACAATTGACATGACTATGACAATTCTAAACTGATTAGTCATCAGATGTAATAGTTCTTCCATCTCTCCTATATATGGCTGACCAAAATATCACTATCATTTAGACATAACATTTGAAGTTACTCACCCCCCCCTCAAAAAAAGGTATAATTTCTGTTTAAGTAGTCACATTATTTAATGGGATGTGTTTTGAATTTACTCACAGAAAGTGAGGGTACTAATTTTGATCTTTGGAATTAACTATCTGGGTTAGTCATATTCTATGCTCTATTAACAATTTCTATGGCCATTTCTTTCCTCATCACTCAAATTATGAATTTTGAGGATGAGCTTGATGTTTTTCAAGAACCTTTCTATTCCTAAAATGAATATATATATATATACACATATATACACATATATATGTATATATATATATATATATATATATATATATATATATATATATATATATATATATATATATATATATATATATATATATATATATATATATATATATATGATTTGAAATCCAAGTCAAAAGTTGTCATCTAAAGGATGAATCCCATTAGAGGGCCAATTTTAATTTTTCCAGTTTAAAAGTAACACATTTAGGGAAAGAGAGCCAAGATGATGAAGTAAAGGTAGGGACTTGCCCACCTCTCCCCAAAATTGCTAGAAATTCTTTTAAATAATGATTTTTAAACAAATTTCAGAGCATCAGAACACTCAAAAGACAGAGTTGAACATTTTCCAGCCAAAGACAACTTAAAAGCTCAGCAGGAAAGGGCTATGACACAAGGGTGGAAGTCCAGGATGTACTTGGAGCCCAGCTGCAGAATTCCAGACCAGCCCTGGGCCTGGATGACGTCCAACTTTTCAAAAAGATGCAATATTGGTTGCTTCCAGACATCTCAGCCCAGAAACACCAAGGAGAGTGGAAAGTCAGGAGAAAAGATCTGTGAAACCATAGTGGGAACCCAGCACATGGTCCCAGTACAGGTTTGGCTCTGGTTCCAGCTCTGACGCAGACATCAACAAGTTATCACTCTGAATCAGCAGCAATGATGGATACTTCTGGACCTTTCACTCCATGGACATCAGGGAGAACTCATAAGGTCAATGGAGAAGGTCTGTGGCAATGGAGTGGGAGTCTGGTGTGCAATCCCAGCACTGTTTCTGCCAGCATACTAGGTCTTACAGCTACAGAGGGATGGAGACATGCCTAAAAGCTCCAGGGCATAAAAGAGTGGTTGTGGTCAGATTCCTGAAGGATCTTTGAAAACAGCTTCACAAAATCCCTGAAGTTTGGGACAATGCATCCTCTACCCTGGAAACAGAGTCTACTTTAACAAAGAGTTAAAAGCAGAGTAATAAGCTAGGAAAATGAGCAGAAAACAAAACAAAAAAATTGTAACCATTGAAAGTTATTATGGTGACAAGGAAGATCAAAACACACACTCAGAACATAATAACAAAAGTCAAGGCTTCTCTATCCAAAGCCCCCAAGAAAAATAAGAATTGGGTTCAGTACATGGGAGAGGCTCTTTGGACTTTGAAAATTAAGTAAGAGAGATAGAGGAAAAGTTCAGGAAACAATTGAGAGTAATGCAAAAGAAAATAAAAATGCTGATGAGTAAAATCGATCAATTGAGAAAGGAATTACAAAAGCTCAGTGAGGAAAATACATTTTTAACATTTTTTAATAAAAATTTTAATAACTTAAAAATAGAATTGAGGAAAAATGGAGGGTGGTGACTTTATGAGAAATCAAGATACAATAAAGAAAAATTAAAAAAATGAAAAAATAGGAAATAAGGGAAATAATTATTTTCTCAAACATAGAAAGAACTGAGTAAATTTATAAAAAGTAAGAGCCATGACCCTGTTGATAAATGATCAAAAGATATATTCTGTGCCCAAATGGCTGACAATTTATGCATATTCTTTGACCTAACAACACCAATATTAGTCAAGAATACCAAAAGAAATTCAGAAAAACAGGGGGAAAGATGAAAATGACATAGATGTAAAAAATATTCATAGCAGCTTTCTTCTGAGGACAAAAAAATTAGTAAATGAGGTGATGCCCATTAAGAGGGAATGGCTCAATGAACTGTGTTTTAGGTTGGATGTTTGTGATGGAATATTGATGGGAAATGATGATCAGGATGCACTCAGGTAAAAATAAAATAAAAAAACAAAACAAAACCTGGAAACTCCTCTGTGAAAAAAAATGAAATATACTGTATACAAAGTAATAGCAATATTCTGGGATGACCAGTTGTAGATGAATCTGCTATTCTCAGGAGTACAATCATCTTCACCTGCTCTGAAGGACTTATGAAAAAAATCCCATTCATATGCAGAGAAGGAAATGATTTGATCTGAATAAAGATTTTTTAAACTTAATTTTCTAGAGACTTTTTATTTACACCCTACTTTATTTAGGGTAGGAGATCTATGTATTCTTTCACAACTTGACTTGTATGGAAATGTTTTATGGAAATTCATGGAATTTAAACTGATGCTAAAAAAAAGCCAGATTAAGGATGAATATGAGAAAGACAAATATTTTAGGCATAACAAATATCACTTGTGAAGAAAATGAACAAAGTGGTGAAATGTCTGTCCTGCATGAGAAACACCAGGAAAGTCAATGATCAAGGCAAGTAGCTTGGTTAGTGTAAATTATAAAATGAATGAAAAAATTAGGAAGAGACAATTTTATGAAGAACATTCAAGGTCAAGGAGAGGACGCATATTTGATACTACAGGTAATAAGATGCCACTCTAGATTAAAACATGGAATACTGCAGGGGAGGATGACACAAATAGATGCATTCTTTAGGAAAAAAAAAAACAAACAAAAAAAAAAGAAAAAGAAAAACATGTTGCAAGCTAAGTGGAGCTTGGGAAGGGATAGAGTGTAAAAACCTTAGCACTTGTTCTCTTTGTATTGAATTTAGAAAAAATGCACAAATGCAATTTTATTGAAATCTGATAAAGCAGCAATAATCATCATAGTTTACCTGTGAAGCAAAATGAATGAAAGAGAAATTGAATTATTTACCTAAAATCACTTAGAAAAATGGTAAAAGAAATGAGACTCATTCTTAAATTTCAATATTCTAAACACAATACTCTGCACTCAACTGAGTTGCCTGCCATTAGTCAAGCTTTTGCATTATCAGAATCAGTTCCATTTAAATTAGAATATATTACATTTATACACATGTATGCATGTATATATGTAGTTGAATATACATATATTTATATGCATTTATACTAACATATACATATCTAAGGAATTAAAATACATGTATTTTCAATGGAAATTGGTTTAACAAGAAACATATTTTTGTAAATTGTTTCATCTATAAAGCATTTAAAATAAAACTCAATTTGGAATCATTTTGATTCAAACTATTCCCATTCAATTTGCCCTTTGGGATATTAAAATAAACTCATCTAGTCAGTAGCTAAAATCTCTTTGGAATGAAAGATGCCAATTTTTTTTTCTTTTTCATTAAAGCAATGACCTGAGTAGAAATTGACATTGAGCTGCGTATTTCCTTCTGAACACAATAAACTGAAATTTAGACCAGATTGAAAACATATAAATCTGTTCTATGAAAGTTTCCCCCACCCCTAGGAAACTTTCAAATGTTCAGTAGGCAGATGGTGGGTGTTTTTTATCATTAACAGCATTTTCTTTGATATTTCTTTCACTTTGGAGATAATTAAAGAAGAATATTTCAGCAGAGAAGTCATTATTCTTCTTTGAAATACAAAATAAATACAATATGCCTTAGGAAAAGAAGACTTGACAGGGGGAACTAGCCATGTGTGAGGGGAAGGTTATCAATTGGATCTCCTACTTTAATGATACTTAGTTTAACATAAAAAGTATTGGATTTAGGTTCAAGACCTTTCATTGCCTTGAGGAGGCTAATCTTATGTCAGCCACTCACTATTCCTGAGTCTCAATCTTATCAACTATGATAAAGAAAAATAATACAACCTAATTGCTTAACTCATAAAAAAGATATCAGATAATTAAAGTTAATTTTTAAAGCCCATATAAGAACTTCAAAAGCTATAAATTTTTAAATGTACTTCTATAATTCAGGGGTTATGATGTATATACTTCTAATGGCAATCCATCCATACATTTTCCTACTGAGAAATGCAATCTCTTATAAATCCTTCACAAGGAACCCATCCAATATGTGGGAGTCCTTCCTCTAAGTATTTTAACATGATATGAATAATAATATGGCACTAAATATATTATATATTTATTCTTACTCTTGCTGGGCAACTTTTTTGATTATCTAACTTGGATAATATATTTTATGCTACTTTGTGTGTGCAAGTCATCTTTGGCAATATTCTATCATCTCTTTATATCTAACAAAAGTCTTTTTATTGACATTTGATTTAGCTAATTTTTTATCCACAAATTACAATGTACCATTATTTGGAGCTACTTGTCATAAAAGAATACTGATGTTTAAAAATTGGGTTTTGTTTCATATTGCAGCTTGGCATTTAAAAAAATGTGCTATAAAAGCTAGAATTAGAGGGGAAATTGTTGAGTGGATAATCAACATCTCTGATTATGCACTGTATGCTACAAGATATATTAGGGATTAACACATATGTATATATAAACTGTATATGCATTTGCAAAACATTCATCAATATGTAAATGTCAAAGTACATTAATAAATGATTCTCAGGTACACATTATTAGCAATCATATAAAAGGCTATTCCCAATCATCAAGACAAATATAAATTAAGACTACTTTGAGGTTTCATCTTACATCTATCAAATTGGCAAAGATGAAAAAAGTTAAATAGTAAATTCTGAAGGAATTGTAAAAAGATAGACACATTATTCTATTCTTAGTTCTTCCATGAATTTGTTTAGCTTTTCTGGAAAGTAATGGAATTAAATTTTAAAGTTCCTTAAAATACTCTTACAATCTTACTAAATATCCCACTTCTAGGCACAAATGTCCAAAATTTCAAATATGGAAATACATTTCCACAAATTTCAAAATATTTCTAGTGATACTTTCTAGGATATCAAAAGAACTAGAATATAACAATATAATATTGCACTATAAAAATAAGAGTCATGAAAATTTGAGAAAAGTATAGAAAGATATATAACTAATAAAAGATGAAGTAAGGATAACCAGGAAAAAATGCAGACAAAAAACCGAAAAAAACAAATAACTGAATGCTATGTAAAATGTCCAAGTAGGGCCCCTGAGAAGAATTGGCAAAATGCATCTTATTTCCTTCATTGCAGAATTGAGCAATATCATTGTACTACTGTGTATTGTACTGTATTAACAGTTGATATTTTGGTTAAATATGCTGAAGTGTTATTTTTTTCTTCTTAATATCTTTATAAGAATACCTCATGAGTGTAGAAGGGACATGATATATTTAGAAATTAAGGTTATGTGGAAACAGAAGATTGATTAAAAACTAATGTGCTTATTTTATTTATCATTGGTCCTATTGTTCTTCTCAAGTTTTTTTCTTCTTATGCCTTACAATCACTCTCATACTTTTCTATTTATTGTCATTAGCCTCCTTACTGTTCCTTGAATAAAGTATATCATCTATATTAAATCCTATCCCAGGGTACTAAGATGACGTGTAACCTGCAAGCTTATTTTTACTGAAAACTTATCACTTTAAGTCAACAAGTCATGTGTTTATATAATGCAATTAAGAAGTATAGTAATAAAAATATTAAAAAATGGAAAAATCCTCTATACGACATGTCTTCTATAAAGAAGAACCCATTCTCCCATCCTCAATCTAGTATTGCTCAGATCCTCATCTATGTGAATGTAAGTTTACTATGAAAAGGAATGATTCTATTATTTTATTTGTACCCCTCATTCCTGGCACAGAGACGGACTCGGTTTCCTTGATGGAATCCTTATCTAATAATGTGTACCTGAAAATCATTTATTAGGTTTCTCATAGTTTCTGTCCAGGACCGTTTTTTCTCCTCTCTCTATTTGTTACTTTTTATATTGATCTCATAAGCTTTCATGAACTTAGTTATTATCACTTTGTTGATTATTCTCAACTACCTATCCTGCCCAGTCTCTCTGCTGACCTTCAACTTACATATCAAACTACCAGTCTAATAGATATCTTAAAACTATCTAAACTCAACATGTCTAAAAACTTAATTTATTTTCTT
The DNA here is from genome assembly GCF_048593235.1 of Sminthopsis crassicaudata. Lineage (NCBI taxonomy): Eukaryota > Metazoa > Chordata > Mammalia > Dasyuromorphia > Dasyuridae > Sminthopsis > Sminthopsis crassicaudata. Next base: position 84,251,057 of record NC_133620.1, on the reverse strand, counting down.
TCCCTATAAACCCCTCCTTGCTTCCAAACATCCCTATTGCTGTTAAGATCTTCTTCTCAATCCCAAACTTGCAACCTATATATAACTCTCAACTCCTCTGTATCTCTTCCTATCCCCATCCCATATCTGATCTGTTGATCTGATCTTTATAATTATCTTCATATATACCCTCTGATACATTTGACATCTTTGTGAAAGTACCCATCATCTCACTTCTTGAATTATTATATTATGTTAGGTCTCCTACAGAAATCTTCCTTACTGCAATCCATCATACATTCAGCTGCATCCTCATTCAGAATTTTTAAAATCATAGTCCCAATCATGTCATCCACTCTCCTTAGTAAACCCCAACGGCTGCCTAACACTCTCATAATGACATAAAAATCTTCAGTTTCATGTTCAAAACCTCTGATTGCTCATCCCTATGTCCCTTCTTTACTACCAGCACCCATGCTTTTCCAGTCTTTTTATATCTTTTTCCATAGACACAGATATCTAGTGACAGTAGCCTCTTGGTTGTTCCATAAACTAATTAAAACGCCTATACAATTGGACTAAATATTTCACTTCTAGGAACAAATGTCAGTAAGGAAGAAAAGAAAGAGAATAGACTACACTGAAATTGGGAAACTAGCATTTTTTGCTTTGCATTTTTATCTCACTAAGACTGTCCCCCATGTCTAGAATTCTCTTTTTCATCTTTAAATCCTGTATTTTCTTATTTCAAGTCCCAAATAAAATTTCACATCGTTCAGAAAGTCTTTCCTAACCTCTTTAATTTGAATTAATTACCTTGCCCTCCTCTCTATTATTTTCTATTTCTCCTATATGTAGCTTATTTGTATCTTTTTCTTTGCTTTATTGCTGAAAAAAAATTGAGAGAATTAGGGCAGCAAATATAGTGGGAATTGACTGAATCACACTGATTTCATCTTGTGACTTAATTCTGGAGTTAGCTCAATTCTCTTGTTATTCAATTTTGGGTCTAGTATAGCTTCCCATTTGGGAGAAAATTACTCAATTGTGGGAAGTATGATAAAACCTTATTTATATTGTTTGAATCTAACCTGCATTTCTGAAAAACTGGACTACTTCTCTCTGCTGTTTAGAGATTCTTAATGACGGATCTAGGTAATGCTGACTGGAAACCTAAGCAGATCCAAAGACTCATGGAGAGTTCTCTCACAATTACACATCTATAAGCAATCCATATCTTATATGAAAAATACTGATCAATCAATTATTATTTCTCCATTCTTTGATTTTATAGCTATTTTGGAGAGTGGGTCACCTCCTTTTCTGATTTCAGTGGATAGTGTCTCTTTACTCTTTCCCTCACAATTTAAAAAATCCCTAATCTTTCATTCAATTAAAAACCAGATTACTGAATCATGCCTTGTTTATTAGTAATTAATTTACCTTATTTGATTAATTGTTTTTAAGTATAAAATTTTCTTTCCCTATATTTGGGATGCAAGTCTAAGCTAATATGGTTAAACTTGCTTTGCTAGATAATTGTCACACATTGTTTAATAAAGTGATACACTTGGAAGAATGAAGCTTTATTTCTTCCATCATTTGTCTTTTACCTGAAATATTGTCTCCTGATTAGATTGTGATCTCTTTTGAGGGCTCTTTTTGTAACCCTCCCCAGCATTCAGCATAGTACCTGACACATAATAGTTGCCTAATAAATGCTTACTAATTGACTGTATGACATTGTCAGTACTGAAATGAATCTCTGAAATCTCCTAGCATGGTGGATGAGAAGAAAAGATTATGGCTGTGTGATGAGAGAGGACTCAAACAATCAGAGGTGGTTAGACCTATTGGAATAAGGTGGTAGAGGAAGAATTATTCCATATAATATTCTAGCTGTGATGTGTTTATCTCTCACTCTCTTCACCTCTCTCTGTGTCTCTGTCTTTCCATCAGTCTATCTCTCTCATTGTGAATTTTTTGTCTCTCTGTTTGTCTCCCTCTTTATCTCTGTCTCTCTATCTTTGTCTTTGTCTATCTGTTTTTCTTTGCATGTGTGTATGTGTATATATATATATATATATATATATATATATATATATATCCATGTATATATAATGGCATATTTTAACCTATGTTTACTTTTGCATATAAATAAGTTACGTGCATGTATGTGAATATATACATAGCCATACCCCCACATGTGAATCTACATATATTTATATGTACATATGTCATTTATATGTATGTTTATAGATATATTTTCAGTGAATTCATTCATGACCAATACTTCTTGATCTCATTTGGAGTTTTTTTGGCAAAGATAAGTGGAATGGTTTGACATTTCCCTTTGTAGCTGATTTTATAGGTAAGAAAACTGAGGCAAACAGGGTTAAGTGACCTTCCCACTGTCACAGAGCTAGTAAGTCTCTGAGAGCAGATTTAAATTCATTAATATGAATCTTCCTGAGTCCAACCCCAACACTCTGTCCATTGTGCTACCTACATACTCATATACATACATATGTACATATAAAATCTAGAGGTAGCTTTTCAATAAATTAGATATACTCTATCCAGAGTATTTGTGGAAGGATATGGGGAAGAATAGATGGGTTGAAATCTCTCTACTCAAGGGATTCCCATATTAATGAAGTCAGAGACCTGTGGAATTATCAATATATATTTCAAAATGAGTAGGGTAGGAAACAGGTATAATCAGTCATTTTCTCCTTTTTGTTCTCAAGTATGGAAAATCATTTTAATAATTAATTAATATTATATTTATTTTCTGATCATAAAAATATTACTGCATAATTTCAAAGCAATTAAGATGATTTATAGGAGAAAACATATCATAATAAATACCCACTTGACAGAGTTAGAAATATATAGATTAACTTCTGCTTCTGATACATAAGGACTAAGAAACGATGGGTAGGATACTTCTTGGTTCAGTGTACCAGGTCACTATTTAAGACTGTATTAAAATGAATATCCATACTAAATAAGTCTGTACCATCTCTATCACACCCAGCATGCACATACATACACAGAGAGACCTACTTGTGGATATTATTTTGTCATGATGTTAAACAAGGACCAATTATTAAGCCATACTCTAGTGGTTAAGGCTCTCATTTACAAGACTGCAACGTTCCAAGGTTTGACAACAATCAGCATGGGAGCATAGAACCTTATTATCTATAGAAATTCTTTCTTCTACTTGACTTTTCCATTGGAGCTCTTTTATGACAGTAACAAACATCTTTGACAAATGTATGTCTTTTACTTATATGTCTCTTCTAATATTAACATTATGTCATGGAGGAATAGTAAACTTTTTTATAACTTTGAAGAAATGATATATAATTTTAACACATTTCTTGGAGAAACAGCAAAGCCATTTCTGAGATCTCAATTATTTCAGTATTTAAAAATCAAGCACAGATTGTCAAGAATTTGTCCAGTTGGTACATTTATGACCTGAATATCATAACATTAATGTTTGGTTTTGAGGCTAAAACATAATGTAGAAAATCAGTTCATTATTTTTTTGTTTGTTTTTTCCCTCAGGACTGATAGCTTATCTCTCACCCCCCTCCCTGCTGGGAAAAGGGGGAACCTCCAGAGAAACCTTGAGGATCAGAATATTGCCCTAATTATTGGTTGACTAATTTGACTCTTCAAGCTAGTCAAGGCTCTTTGTCATACTGTATTTTGCATATAGACACAGCCTTAAACTCATATGATTTTAGTTTAAAATCCTACCAGTTATGATTAGTTTATCACAGTTCTTACTTAAATCTTAATCAAGGGAATCATTGTTAGTAATTTAAGCACCGCTACTAGATGACTTATATAAAAGATAAGCTATAATTTTCGCCTTCAAATCTAGCTAAGTTTTTAAATGGAGATAATTAGATGAGTGGAACAAAATGAAAGCTACAAGGAATCTTTCTATACAAATTTATTTTTTTATAATCCTGTAAAACTCATGCTCCCTGTATTTTAACCCTTTTACATTATGTAAATCTTAAAGGGAACTAAGGTGGGAATGTTTTATCACATAACATGCTAATCATTTCTATATGTAATCACTAGATTTTGTTAGATTCATAAGTTTGGATATAATCTGGTGAGTTGTTTAATGTTCTTGGTTCAGTTCTAATATAGTTAAACACTTTTAATGACTCGCAACTGGCACAAATATAGATTCTAGTGCTTTTATGATCTATATCCTTTTTATGTGCCATAGAATGCTGTGAACATATATGTTTAGCCAGGTTCATTTGGTCACTCAATTTAGATCAAGACTCTTTAGGAGAAGGACTGACTGGAAATTCCCTTTTATTAGTATATATTATATCATTAAAATTAATATTTCCTGCTATGTTATGTTAGCAAGTTAACCTATATATTTAGCTATCTTTGTCAACATCCTAATTATGCATTACATTGATTGTGTACTCATGCAAAATTTACTTAATCATTGAGGTTTCCAGGCAAACTTTGAAGAATATGTTAAAGTTGAATTGCCTAGCATGTTACCTAGAGTAAACTGGGTAGAATAGTGTATAATATGCTGAGCCTAGAGTCATGAAGATATGAATTTGAATTCTATCTCATTCATTTACTAGCCTTGTAATCATGGGAATGGAACATGTTCACCTTGTTTTCTTTCAATTTCATTATGTTCAATAGCATGTAAATTGGAACAGAAGGGGCAGAAAACGTGAATAATCAAGACAAGACAACAACTTTAAAAAACATATCAAAACAAAAACAGCTTGAGAATTGTCAATACCATGGAGTTGAGCTAGATCACTAATGATCATTCAGGAAGGAAGGAATAGTTTATCAGAGCAAAGATGATGGCTTGAGAAAGCAATGAGAAATAGGGAAAAGCTACATTAATAATTACCAACTGTCTTAGAAAGAGTAAGATATAGGGGAATATGGAAAGATAGCTGATTGATTACATAAAGGAATTTTAGAGTTCTTGAGTAGGGAGATGGAATATGTTTAAGCAATGGTAAAACTAATGGCAATAATTATCTCTGGGTATCGGTGTGGTAGGGTAGAGAATTAGATCATGGACAATTTGTAACTTGAATTATTAAGTTTGCATATTTAAGGGAATATGAATATATTAACTTCCCCTAATATGAGGACAGAAGTTGTAACAAAGCCTACGCCAGGCACTGACCTCTCTTAAGGCAATGGAGAACATAACCTGTTTGGCTGATAAATAACAGTCACCAGAATCTGCATTGGGCAATAAATTTAAATCAAGTGAATCTGAATATTAATGCTAAATGGAGAGTCTGAAAGTATGAGATGTAAAGAATATACTGATTTCCCTACCAAGAAGAGTGATTTGGATGATTTGAGGAAAGGAAAATCCAGTTCTATAAAGCAAAGCCTCAAATGGAGTTATACAACTGAAGGTAGAGGTCATGAAAATATAAATGTTTGGTTTGTGTAGCTATTTTAATATACTTACATAGTAGGGGTGATATAAAATTTTCTCTGGAAAAAATGGATTGTGTGTTGAAAAAAGTTTAAGAAACTCTGAATAAAGAAAGATCAGATTGACAATGTCATATGGAGGGAGTCAGAGCTCCATGAGTTCCAGAGAAAAGGCATCATGATACAGTGAATGATTTGTTGGAATTGGAGTCAGAGTACCTGGCTTTGAGTCCTGGCTCAGCTATTTATAGTTGTGTGACTTGTTTGAGTCATTTAATCTCTCTGTGTCTTAAAATGAGAATCTTGAATTAGGTAGTTTCTAAGCCCTCTACAATTCTAAATTTATGATCCCATAGTAGAGAGAATAAACAAACAAAAAAATGGAGAATACAAAATGAAAGGAAGTTTAATCTTCAATTCCAGAAAAGTCAGTGGAAGATGTACACAGATCTAGAATGGGAAATGGGGAGATGGGACAAGTTGAAGTGCTTGGGAATGAGACCATAGACCACTGGGATTGGAAAGTATGGTTCATTCTCTTGCAGGAGAGTGTTTAGTTATCTCTAGACTACAGAGTAGGAAGAGAGGAGATTATGCTAACCATTGGAACATAGTCCAGGCAGATTATCAATGGAAGAAAAAGGTAATAAATGGACATGATTTGGAGGTTCGAGGCTTCAAGGTGACTCTGACCTCAAAGGTCTCAAAATGGTCCTCAATTTTCTGTTTTCAGGCATTGTTTACTATGTTTTGCTATATTAACACCTACAATCCTATTATGCTCAAGCTCAAGCTCAAATTATAGTGCTGTTGTGTTCTAGGTACTAACTGAATCCTTTTCTGAAAGGAGGAAGACTGGGGATGTTCTGGATGTGCAAGAAAGTTTCTGCATGAGTAGTGTTTATGATCCTTTTTTTCCAAGTTTCCATAAAACTTATCTCCCTCAGTTCTCTTCCCACCTATAATTTTACTCCTCACGGTCTCTTGGGGCACCATTATCTGCAGTACACCACCTAATTGTATACATATCAAAAGACTGTCTCCCGGGCTTTCTGCTTCACATATATTCTTCTTTTTGACCTTATCAGCTCATAGGGGCTTAATTAGTAATTCTATTCAAATGACTTTCAGATCTATATTTCTAGCCCCAGTCTCTCTCCTGAGTTCCATCAGTAACTCCCTATTGGATATCTTTAATTAGATGTCTTATAGGCATCTTAATATCAACAGGATCAAATAGCTTTCATCTCTACCCCACCTCCACTTTACCCCTTATTTCTATTGAAGACATCACAGCCCTTCTAATCAATCATGCTCACATGGGATGTCATTCCTGATTACTCATTCTTATTTCATATAACCTATAAAATCTTACCTTACATAGGTAATCAATTACCTAGGTCATTGAAATATGCTCTTAATTGGTGGATCATTCCTGACTGATACCCTTCTGCCATATGTAGTCTAGTGCATAGGACACTATTGTCTCTGAATCTTTTAGTGATTATGATTTAGTCAAACCCCTCTCCCAATTCAGATGGCTAAGTCTGGATAATATAGATTTCCTTAAACCTTTTCCCCTTGTTTCTAACCTCCCTACTCCGCCCCCATATCTGCCCCAAACGCATATCATTATGCTGTTCCTGTGTGTCTAATTCATTCTTAGGTCTTCTCTTGTGTGAGTTAAAACATGGTATAATATGGGAATATTGCTTCATGCATTATTCACCTGCCTGGTCTTTGTGGAAGCCTTTTGTTTTTGAGGAAAACGAGTTGAAAGTTATGAACTGGGATTGATTACTCTCACATGTAAACCTTACATTAAAAACAAAACATAACAACAACAAATATACTCACATACACACACAGAAACAACTATAGCTTGCTGAGTGACTAGCTGGCTTACTGTGAACAGTCCTTGATAGATGAGCACCAGTGGCTATTTACAGGAGCATAATATACTACGTGCATAAAAACTGACTTTGACTTCTCTAAAATCATGGTCAAAATCAACCCTTACTTGCATGCCTAGAATGTGGTATGATCCAGGTTTATAAAGAATAACAAATCATTTTGTACTGGAAATATTCAATGTAGGTGAGATTATTTTTAGTAGTAAAGAAAAAATGAAACTTATTTTGCATAGCTCTTTGAAAATTCAGAACCTGAGGGCTAAATTACTATACTGTTTCCCAGGGCTGACCTTGCCATGGGTGAAGGCTGTTGATTTTCAGAATTCTGAAATGACAGAAAGAAAAGGCAGCTGTACACTTCTGCATATGAACTTTAATTTTTTTCTAATTAATTGGAGAGTTTCTTCTTTAGAAAGAGAGAGATAGCTAGAAATCATCCATTGTTTGCAATAATTTTAGGGGCAATAATTAAGACATAAGAACAAAGTGATGTCACACACATATGCATAGGAATGGGAATTAGTCACTGCATACGTTTTTTTGTTCTTCTGGACTTATTTGTTATATTTCGCTACCTCTATTTTTTTTTCAAATCCTTCCCCCCCCCCCTACTTCAGAATCTTTATCTCATCTAATACTTATGACTTATATGAGACAGTACTATAATAACCATTGAATTTTAAATTTGGAATAGATCTAAGAAGTGATCAGGAGAAAATTCTCCAATTCACAGATTAAGAAACTGAGTCTCAGAATTGAAATACCTTATTGAAACTTACACAAGAATAAAAGAACACTAGTTCTGAAATTAGATACTGTTGATTCAAACTATACTTCTGAAAATGATTAACTTATTTTATCTCAGGCAAATTATTTAAGTATCAAAGTACATCTTTTATTGGAAACCCCTCTCTCTCTGTCTCTCTGTCTCTCTCTGTCTCTCTCTCTCTCTCTCTCTCTCTCTCTCTCTCTCTCTCTCTCTCTCTCTCTCTCTCTCTCTCTTTCTCTCTCTTTCTCTGTCTCTTTCTCTCTTTCTCTCTCTCTCTCTCTGTCTCTTTCTCTCTCTCTTTCTCTCTCTGTCTCTTTCTCTCTCTCTCTCTCTCTCTCTTTCTCTCTCTCTGTCTCTTTCTCTCTCTGTCTCTTTCTCTCTCTCTGTGTGTCTTTCTCTCTCTCTTTCTCTCTCTGTCTCTTTCTCTCTGTCTCTTTCTCTCTCTCTGTCTCTTTCTCTCTCTGTCTCTCTCTCTCTGTGTCTTTTTCTCTGTCTCTTTCTCTGTCTCTTTCTATCTCTCTCTGTCTCTCTCTCTTTCTCTCTTTGTCTCTTTCTCTCTCTCTCTCTCTCTCTCTCTCTCTCTCTCTCTCTCTCTCTCTCTCTCTCTCTCTCTGTATCTTTCTCTCTGTCTCTCTCTCTTTCTCTCTCTGTCTCTTTCTCTCTGTGTCTCTTTTTCTTTCTCTCTTTCTCTTTCTATGTCTCTTTCTCTCTCTCTTTCTCTCTCTGTCTTTCTCTCTCTCTTTCTCTTTCTCTCTGTCTCTTTCTCTCTCTGTCTCTTTCTCTCTCTCTCTCTGTCTCTTTCTATCTCTGTCTCTTTCTCTCTCTGTCTCTTTCTCTCTTTGCTTCTCTCTCTCTTTCTGTCTCTGTCTCTGTCTCTGTCTCTGTCTCTCTCTCTCTCTCTCTCTCTCTCTCTCTCTCTCTCTCTCTCTCTCTCTCTCTCTCTCTCACATTTCAATACTTTTGTTTACATGTTCTCTCCCATATTAAAAAGTGATTTCCTTGAGGGCATGGGATGTTTTATATTTTTATTGTTGTTGATGTTTTGATTTTTAGTACTCCCACTACTTAGCACAATTTCTGGCACAAAGTAGGTACTTAATAAATATTGATTGATTGATAGATTTAGTCCATTTGGGCTTTAATTTCTTTAAGTTTAAAATTAGACTCTTGGACAAAGTAGAGTTCCCTTCTAGTTTTCTATTGATATTCCCATTTCATTTTATTTTGTAGGTAAATCAATTGACCTAAAAAACTATTAAATAATCACTAGCATTTAAATGTAAACAGCAGCTCATAGTTTTTGAGAGCTTGAAAATTTCAAAATTAAGATGAAATTGTGGACTTTTAACAAATGGTCTCAAAAATTAGCATAGCATATGACTTTACCAAGGAAGAATGACATCATTTATTTCAGCTCAGTTGTCTTCTGAAGTCATAAGACTCTGAGATTTAGAAATTAGAACTGTTATATTTCCTTAGAACTTTTACTAATTTATATGTGGTATTGGACAAGTCATTTAATTACTTGAAATTTCATTTTTTCCATGAGCAAAATCAAGATGTTTTGATTTTTCTAGATTTCTTGCAAAATAATTATTTTGTGAACTATAAAACATGCTAAAATATGAGCTGCTATTTTCAATTATAATGTTGGTGATTTCATAGCTCGATCCACAAACAATAATAAAATAGAAGTGCAAATAATTGAGCTGTTGATTAATGTGGTAAAGAAATAGCCAGTTTCAGTTCCAATTCTTTCTTCTGACATATATTAATTTTGTGATACTCACATAGGAGAAGAAAAAGAAAAAAAAAAACATGGCAGAGACAAACAACAGAAGTTATTCACTCAAGATGCAATTAAAGACCTTTCAGTGCCTCAAGCAACTTTAAAACTGTAAATTGTAGAAGTTTTCCATCTTCTCAAATTATTCTATTTAAAAATGAATTGATAATAATATATAAATTAATATCATTAATATCATTTGTAAATGATAATAATGTGCTAATCACTTGAAGACAAGCTAGTATTTACTATATAAGGTACACACTATCTCTGTCAAATTATATTTAGCAATAATATCTCAGAATAGAAGTTCAAGCTCATGCCATTGTAGAAAGGTGCTACCTAGTCTCTCAGGGGTAGAATACAGAGGAGGAGATAAAACCTTGCTTAGGATCCTGATTTCTTGATACATCATCAGTTTGAGTGAAAGAGGGGAAAATATATTAGCTTTTAAGGGTAACAAACAAAAAAGTATTGAAGAAAGTTTTTAATCTATTTTTAGACATTAACATTTAGTTACAATACTTTTATATGGCTTTGAAATATGGAAGATTAGAGTCTCTCTTAAGAAATGAGATTCAATTTACAGAAAAGTTAATGGGGAACCAGTGAGTGTAAGTAGGTTACAACTAGTTTTCTGAGGCTCAAATGATATAGTGATTAAAAATAATTTTGCAAATTTTAAATCATTATGTAAATATTCATTATTATGGCTACTATAATCATTATTCAATAATCAGGGCTTCATTCTGATGATGACTTCACTCATTGAACCTTGTACTAAGCTCCAGAGCTCTAGCAATGCTTATAGTAATATAAAAATGTGCTAGTGAATGTTTAACAAACTGGACTGAGGTATGCACATACACTTTTAAGTTTAATCTGCAATATAAACGTGTCTCAATAGTCAACAAAATAATAAATCAAGCCTTGTATGTGATTGTCATTTCTGAAGTGTAATGCTTACAATGAAAATTTAACAGTGGGCTATAAAATTAGTAGAACTGGCTCCAGCATATGCCTGGCTAATAATACATGCTGAAAAGTGAAGAAAAGATGAAAGAGAGGTTATATGAAGGATTTCATCAAAAATGTATGCACAAAAATTAAAAAGCCAGTTTTACAGAGAAAGTAATATTAATGAACACATAGTTCATGTTCTCTACTGATCCCCTCCAGAACTTGAGAAATTCCACTAGCATATTTGATAAATGCCCTTATGAACTTTTGGAAGATTATACATAGGAGATACACAAAATGGAGTATAATAGACAAGTTATGTTCTGCATTAGAGGAAGTATCCAAGATAAGGAGTATTTAAGGCTTCTTGGTTAACCATTGCTAAATCATTTTTAAAGGCAACAAGAAAAACACATGCATTTATTTCTCTTGTAATTATTTGGCAAAATGAATACTCTAGGCAAATTTAGGGTTGTGTTCTATATATATATTTTATAACCCAATTATAGGTAATGGATGAACAGCTCAACATTCACTCTGATTACCAGTATGCACTCAGGAAATATCTATATAATATCAAAATAAGTACTTCAAAAGTGGACTTGAGAGTTGTAATGTGGGAAACTCAGTTCGACAAATTATTTGTAATTATGTATTTAAAAACTGTTTGACTGGATTTAATTAATTACATGCTCCATTCTGAAATCCTCACTTCATGCAACAATTTATAAATATCATCTAGTCGACAAGCACTGTAGTAGGAATGGGGTTTTTGAGGCAAAAAAGAAAGGAAAAATGTGATTGTCTTATAGAATTTTACATTGTATTTCAGAAACATAATATTAACAGAAACACAAAAAATACAAAATAAATTTTAAGGACAAATATCACTTGATATCTGTGAGGAAATATAGACTTTGTAGATCTTGAGATGAGCCAAGAAGGAATTTCTGAACTCTAAAGATAGAAATATATAGGAAATATCTGTTATAAAAGCTCAAAAATAGGAGATAGACTCTTTTATGTAAGTTGATAGATAGAAACATAGCTAGGTTAATAACAAAAAAGACAATAGGTAGATATATCATTTATTACCAAATTACTATGTGTTAGGGTCCTAATCTAAGTATTTGGTTTTCAAAAACAAGTAAACAATTTAGTCTCTACCCTCAAAGAAGTTAGAATCTAATAGACGAAGACAACACATAAAAGAGTTAAAAACAAAGGGAAGAAAGCAGAGCAAAAGTATGGAAGCAGTACTGATCTCTATAATGGCAACTTAATAGGAAAACTGAACAATCAGAGCCAAGGGACCTAGGACAGAGGATGGATTTTCTGTGAAAAGAAGATAAATGTAATGATCAGAATAGAGGAGGAATAATTTTGAATGTTTGAAAAAACGGCAGCAAATTGACCAGTTTGGCTACAAAACAAAGCAAATAGAGAATTCTAATGTGCAGTAATCTGAAAGTAGACTGGAACTTTTTTTGAGAAGAGTAGAGACATGCTCAGATATATGCTTTAGAAATATTAATTTAGAAGTTGTGTGGAGAAGAAATTGTAGAGGGGAATGCAGGAATTCCAATTTGGAAGCTATTGCAATGGTCCAAGAAAAATCTGATTAGTGACTAAAATAAGATGGTGAATGTATGGAAGAGCACCAATTTGATAGAAGTTGTAGGTGATGTCATTTGAAGTATGAAATGAAGGAAAGAATTAGAGTTGGCTCCCATTACAAATCTAGGAGACCAGTGGTTTTTCTCAATATAAATATAGCACTTAAAGGGCAGATTTTGTGGAAAAATAAAAGAAATTCTATTTTGGATGCAGTGTTTAAGTAAGATATCTCAGGTACATTCAGTTGGTGATGCAGGGCTGTAAGGGAAAGGGAGTAGGGGTTGAGAGTTATAGGCATAGAGATATAAAAGCTTTTAGAGATAATTAAATCACCAAGAGGAAGAATGTAGAGAAGTGATAATAGGATCCAAAAGATCTCTGATATGCATTCACAATTAGGGGGCAGAAGAGCTATAATGAGCTAATAAAGAATACTGAGGATTAACAAGGCATCTAGTAAGAGAACCAAGAAAGAGCAATGACAAGAAAACTCAGGGAGAAGAAAACACAGATGAACTTTGGAGATACTGAGTTTTTGGGTTCCAGGCCATTGTAATAAAGAGAATGTAGTAATAAATGACTTGAATTTTTTGCTGTTTTCTCACTGCATATACAAGTTATTATCTTCATTATATGACAATAAAGAGAAGGTAATAATAAGATAAATGACATGATTTTTTGGTATTTTTTCAATGCATATAAATTATATCTACATTCTACTACAGTTTATTAAGTATGCGATAATACTGATGTGACACAGTCATTGTCAGGAATGAGAAGACTTTAACCATTCCAACTTGTGTCCATTATCAGGAATGGTGTGAACTTTAATTGAGGGTATTCCACTCCTGTGGCCTCACACAAAGGGAAGTCCAATTGCTGGGACTGTTTTTTGAGCATATCTGAGTCATAGGCAACTGTTTCATCCTGCAGTTGCTCACATATACATAAGGCAAATGCAAGTTTCCTCTGGTCTAGGACCCTCTCTCTCCCTAACTCTCTAGACCCTGCCCTTACTCCTCCTTTCCCTCCTCCTTCTGACTTTTGCAGAATTATAAAATGTTCCAGTTTCATTATTTTTGTGTTTTAAGAAATAAAGAGGTTTGAGGAAAGAAAAAGATGTGGGGGAACATTCAAAACACATACATTTGTCAATTAAGTTCACTGTTTTTTATCATTACTGCTTGTGGGGCCCCAAAAGAATTAAAATAGTAGCATCAAAAATTACTGATCACACAGATCATCATAAATAGGTATGATAATAATGAAAAAGTTTGAAATATTGTCAGAATTGCCAAAATGTGACACAGTGACAAGATGGGAGCATTTTCTCTTGGGAACATGGTCCTAAGTTACCAAAGTCAAGACTTTCTTGACACAGTATTGCTATATATATTTAATTTTTAAAAACAATGCAAATCTAAATATCTGTCAAATACAATACAGCAAAGTACCATAAAAATTAAACAACATATGCCTGTAATTATGAAAAAGCATGGAAGATGAGAGAGTGGTAGATAAATGCAATTATTCAATTACTTTATTTGTTTTTATGTATTTTGTATTTCTGAACTTTAATGTGGTGTGGTGGTAAATATCTAACAAGCTGACCTTTAAAAATGTACATCACACAATTTTAAATTTAATTCACAATATTTTCTCCACTTTCTTAATATTAGACAATCAAAAATAACAAAATATGCTCTGATTTGTGACATCTGCTTTTTTCTATGGTATAAATGTTGTAAAGGAAAATTTAACAATTGACTCTGAGTTGGATAGGCATACCTTTTCCCACATATCCCCTTAATGCACACATATTCATACACTCATGTCAGTAAAATATAAATCTTTACCCTTCCTTGCCATACTTGATGGCTAGGAATATTTGGAGAGGGTTGTATGCTCAGCACTTTACATATTTAAAAAAAATTCATGGACTTTAATCTGTAGCATATATATGCCATCAAACACAATATGTTCAGTCCAAAACACATTAATGCCTTTTGTTGTCAAAAAGTAGGATTGGGCACAGATTGTGAGGTTACAAATATCAGTGATCATCCTTGAAAAGTATTTTATGTGACACAGCAGACTTCTTAATGACTATATAGGCAAGAGATCTACATGAAATTTGGAAAAGCAAAAGCAATATTTAAATGTAGCTAGTTTTGTTTGATGTTGTTTAAAGATGAGCTTCCTTCAAAAAAGAACAATAATAAGATTAGGGGTACCTTGATTTACTTTTTGGAAAGGTTTTCAATTGTATCTTAAAGAGCAGAAATACAGAAGAATTTTTTTATGCAATCATAGAATAATAGAACTAAAATAAACATTTAAGCTGTTATAATCAAAATATTTGCACAAAATTAAAATATTTTGATTCACTTTTATAACAAGTGAAATATTTATTCAAGCAACATAGGCACTGGTTATTAAGATATCCCATATTTAGATGTTTCCAATTACCTGTATGTTTTTTCATTGGAGAAATTTAATATTCAAATGTTTGAATGATTAATTTTTTTTAACATATCAATCTGATAATCCATAAACACAGCCCATTGTCACTACTGAGGATTATTTAAAAGAGGTTTTCATATAAACTTCCTATTGATTTTTTTTTTTTGCTTAAGGCATTTAAATGTTCCACAAAACTTTTAAATATGTATTACAGAAAATAATATTGCATTATTCCTAATTTAATAGGTTACCTAATTATTGTTCATTTTAATATCTTTAAATTAGTTTTCCATGAGAAAAAATAGATTTTCCAATATATATTTTATATTTAAGAAAGAATAAGATAATTTGAAAAAAGTTATAGATTAGAATGAAAGAAATCGCTTAATGCTTCATCACATATGATTAGGAATTACTCTACTGTTTGCTATTAGATAGGATTAATTGTTGTTACAAAGTTCTATTAATTGCTAATTGGTTAGTCTAATTACCATGGATTGCTTTTAAAGAAGCTGGTTAAAGATTGTGTAAAGTTAGAAACCTCATTGATTTTATTGTTAATGTGAGGAGTGTGAGACCACACTTATTCCCTATGTGTGTTCCTCTTTACTTTTGACTTGTTTGGGTGTCCACTTTCCCTACTAGTTCTGAATATACATATGAAAAAGTGTTCCTAAGGTTTATGAGGATCATCTCTCATTGACACAATTATTGTTTAAATAAAAACTATGTTTTTTTTTTTTAATTTTATTTTATTCATTTATTTATTTATTTTTAAACTATGCTGTTTTAGGAATGTCGTTGTTTTAATTGTTTCAGTAAATCTATTTCTCCTGTTAAACTAAATAACAAAATTCTGTTATTGATAATAGTAGATTTCAGATACCTTGACTAACTGCTGATGTGCAACAGCTCATTCCCAGAAGATACCAGGTAAGTGAGATGTCATTGCATTGTACATTTTGATTCAATTTGAACTGAATAAAATGAAACATAAAGTAGTTTCCCTTTGGGTATGAAAATTAAACATGAATCTTCATCTCCTCTGAAGAAACCATAAATTAAATATATTGAGGGATATACCTTGGGATTTTTTTTATCTCTGCTTAAACAAAAACTAAAGATGGGAAAAAAAAAACCTAAGAATTTTTAGTAAAAAATTTTAGTAAAAAAATAGTGTTTTTTTTACACACATGCACACACATATGTGCACATACACACACACACACACACTCAGAAAAGTTTTCAGTTTGCAATCTCCTGTTATCTTTCTTTCACTACTCATTCGTTACTTCTCTTTTTATACTAATTCAGATTGAAACTCCTTTAAAATGTCTTACCCATATGATACTATCTTTGGACCAATGCAATGAGACTTTCTCAGATAACAAGTATATAGTTTGTCACTGGATTTGTATTCACAGTCTTTTCAGTTCCATAATATTTGACAGATTTCATAGTATTGTGGCAGAATTGTCAAGAAGTCAGTAAATTTTCTACAACCTATTCAGGAATGAGAGAAGGGTTCATTATAAGCACTTCCTCAAAGCCTCAATGGAGCTTCATATAAGACCCCCCCCAAATAAAACAACTTATTTTTGATTTTGAAAATCAGCTGTGTAGTAACTGATTTAATCTCACCTCCTTTTAAGATTCCAATAATTTCTGAACATATTCAAAGATTGATCTCCATAAAATTGAAGTAACTTGCTAAGCCAGTCAAAGAATTAGCCTGTGACAAATTTTAACTGTACTTAAATATTGTTTTTTTACGAGGAGTTGGATATGACTGGAACCACTACTACCATCACCACAACAGCAAATTTCTTACTTTTTTCCTTAATCCCCAGAGAGAGTCACATAAAACTAATAGTTCCTCCAAGATGGAGGAGTAAAGTTAGGAGGCTGCTCCAGCTCTCCCACTTTCTCCCCAAACCAGCTGAAACAGAGTCTCTGAACAAAATCTGATGGAATGAAAGCCCTCTCCAGCTCAAGATAGACTGAATAAACTTCAAGAAAGGTCAGTCTCACTAGGGTGAAAAGGGTGTTCAGCCCAGGTCAGACAGACTCTGGGAAATCTTGTGAGAGCATCTTAATCACAGCAACTCAGCCACTAAGATTCTCAGTCCTGGCTCAGCAGCAGAGCACAGCAGGGGGGCAGCCTCCAGTCCCAGCTCAGAAGGCAAACTCTGGGAAACCAGGCTGTGTACTGAACAAAACAGGCAAAGCTACCACCTGCAAACACAAGGGGGTGCTGTGCTCAAAAGCCAAGGCTCAGAGCTGCACAGGAAGCTTGGGACAGCACCCCCTATAGTCCAGGAGCAGAGCTGGACCATAAAAATTAAAAGAGAGAGAGAGAGAGAGAGAGAGAGAGAGAGAGAGAGAGAGAGAGAGAGAGAGAGGAAATACCAAAGAAAATTAAAGAAAATGAGCAAGAAATGGAAAAGAACCTTAATCATAGAAAGCTACTATGGTGACATAGAAGACCAAAACACCAAGTCAGACAAGGACAGAATATCCATGGAAGAAATCTCAAAGAATGACATAAATTGATTGGTTTCAAGCCCAAAGAGGCTTCTTGGAGTGCTCATAAAATACTTTAAAGGGCAAATAAGAGAAAGAAAAAAAAAATGAAAAAATGAGAAAGAAAATGAGTATGAGTCAACAGCTTGAAAAAAGAAAGGAAAAAATTGACTGAAGAAAATAGCTCCTTAAAAAAATAGAATAAACCAAATGAAAAAAAAAGATGCAAAAGCTGAAAAAAAGCATATATTAAAAACTAGATGTAAAAACTAGGGCAAATTGAAGCTTATAACTTTATAAAACTGTAAGAATCTGTCAAGCAAACTAAAAATATAAGAAAATGTGGAAAACCTCATTGGAAAAACTTCCAACCTGGGTAGTTCCAGAGGAGACAATTTAAAAATTACTGGCCTACCTGAAGGCCATGACCCTCAAAAAAGAGGCTGGATAGCACTCTACAAGAGGTCATTAAGGAAAACTGCCCCAATATTCTAGAAACAGAGGGGGAAATGCCCATTGAAAAAAATCCTTCAATCACTTTCAGAAAGCAATCCCACAAGCAAAACCTCAAAACATATTGTTGTGAAACACCAAAACTATAATATCAAGGAAAAAATACTGCAAGCTGCCAGGCGAAAAATATTTTAAATATCAAGGAAAAACAGTCAGAATTACCTAGGACCTGGTAGCTTCTGAAATAAAGTATCTGAGGGCCTGTAATACCATATTCCAGAAGGCAAAGAATCTGGGAGTATGAACCACAAATTAATTGCCCAGAGAGACTAAGTATCGTCTTTCAAGGGAGGTGATGGAGCTTCAATGAAATGAGACTTTAAAAATTTCTATTAAAAAAACAAAAACAAAAACAAAAACAAAACAAAACAAACAAAAAAAAAAAAAAACAGAACTAAACGGAAAATTTAATCTTCAAACCCAACACTGAAGAGAATCATAGAAAGGTAAGCATGGAGAAAATATATATTTAAAGGTTAAACTGCTTACATCCTTAGATAGGAAAACAGTACCTATAACTCTTGAGAACTGCATCTTTCTCTGGGGTAGATGGTAAGGGGGAGGTTCAGGAGGGGAAGGGTGTGATGAGACAGTGATACCACATGGACTGAAGGTGTGGTTGTGAATGGATTCTGATGTGATGACATCAAAGAAAAACACATTAAGTGGGGGGCAAAGGTCTGTACTGGAAAAAAAAAAAGGAAAGGGGAAGTATAATGGAAAAATTAGATCACATGAAGAGGTACAAAAGACCTATTACAATGGAGGGAAGGAAGGGAAGGGGATGAGTATTATCTGAAGCTTGATCTCAGGAGTTTTGCTTTAAGAGGTAATAAATCAGTAAATGTAGAAATTATCCAACATTATAAAGAAGTAGGAGGAGAAAATGGAAAAGAAAAGGGAGGGATAGGATAGAAGTGAGGGCAGAAACACTAGGGGAAAAGGTAAGAGAAGGGAGGAAGGAGTTGATAAAACTTACACTTGTTCTATTTTTCATTCATCTCTGCTCCCACATGCATGCTTGCATGCATACACACACATGTGTACGTGTTCATGTTTATATATATATATATATATATATATATATATATATATATATATATATATATATATATATATATATATATATATATATATGTGTGTGTGTGTGTGTGTGTATGTGTGTGTGTGTATACATACATATATATATATATATATATAAATTATGTGGTATCTATTAATATGGATATAATATTAATATGGATATTTATATCTATCTATCTATTGATATCTCTATATTTATTTATTTTTCTATCCACCTATCTATTATTGATTAAAGCCACATAAGGTATTGTTCTAGGAACTTGATCCTAGCCAATTAGAGACTAGGATCAATTTATTTAATTGATTGCTTGTTTGCTTTAAAAAAAATCTGTGAATAGGTTATTGGATGGTGTACATCTGTCAGTTCACTGAAGTGGAAGGTAAAAAACAATATTTACAGCTTAAAAAGTGATGACTGATGATACCGTCATCACTTTGGATGGCTTTTGAACAATTATGCTGCTATAAAATCAATAAAACACAAAAAAAACTATAATTATCATGTGGATTAATGACTAGAAGATAATTTCCTAATAAATATCCATGTCAAGTAAGAATAAAAATGCACTGGAGTCAAAGAGCTTTTTCTTAACTACACAGATATTTAGGGATAGGATATCAGGGAATTCTGACAATCAGAAAACGTATTTGTTCAACTTCTTACTCAATTTATACTGTCCAAGTCATGATTTGCCCATGTTCAAAGTTCCAAGACCTTAATTTGACTTGCACAAATAAATCAGAACCCATCACCATTTCTCAGGGAAATGGAAATATTTCCTTTAAATTTCAGTAAAAGAAATGTATCTTTCTTTGGAAATCTGTCTGTATATTTTAGCATTTGTTTGTTCTTTTACTTTAATATATTTTTGGAATAGGATTTTGTAAGAAATTATTATATTTGAAGTAATTATATATTTTGGTAGTAAGCTCAGTTTATTGGAGAATGCTATTTTTTATTGATATTAACTAACACATTCTTGAAAAAAGAATAATGTCTTCCTTTGCAACTTAAGTTGGTTCAGTTGTGAATTTTTTTTAAATAAATAGACCTACAAAGGATATGAACAGACAATTTTCAGATGATGAAATTAAAACTATTTCCACTCATATGAAAGAGTGTTCCAAATCACTATTGATCAGAGAAATGCAAATTAAGACAACTCTGAGATATCATTACACACCTGTCAGATTGGCTAAGATGACAGGAACTAATAACGATTAATGTTGGAGGGGCTGTGGGGAAACTGGGACGCTGATGCATTGTTGGTGGAGTTGTGAAAGAATCCAACCATTCTGGAGAGCAATCTGGAATTATGCCCAAAAAGTTATCAAAATCTGCATACCCTTTGACCCAGCAGTACTACTCGTGGGCTTATATCCCAAGGAAATACTAAAGAGCGGAAAGGGACCTGTCTGTGCCAAAATGTTTGTGGCAGCTCTTTTCATAGTGGCTAGAAACTGGAAGATGAATGGATGTCCATCAATTGGAGAATGGTTGGGTAAATTATGGTATATGAATGTTATGGAATATTATTGCTCTTTAAGAAATGACCAACAGGAGGAATACAAAGAGGCTTGGAGAGACTTACATCAACTGATGCTGAGTGAAATGAGCAGAACCAGGAGATCATTACACACTTCAACAATGATACTGTATGAGGATGTATTCTGATGGAAGTGGATATCTTCAACATAGAGAAGAGCAAATCCAATTCCAATTGATTAATGATGGACAGAATCAGCTACATCCAGAAAAGGAACACTAGGAAATGAGTGTAAACTGAGAGCATTGTTTTTTTTTTTTTTTTTTTTTTTTTTTTTGTGGTTGTTGTTGTTTTGTTTTATTTTGTTTTGTTTCTCTTCCCAGATTATTTTTACCTTCCGAATACAATCCTTCCTTTGCAACAGCAACAAGAACAAAATTCGGTTCTGCACATATATATTGTACCTAGAATATACTATAAGATATTTAATATGTATGGGAATGCCTGCCATCTAGGGGAAGGGGTGGAGGGAAGGAGGGGAAAAAACTAGGAACAGAAGGGAGTACAAGGGATAATGTTGTAAAAAAAAAAAATTACCTATGCATATGTACTGTCAAAGAAAATGTTACAATTATAAAAATTAATTTAAAAAAGATGAGAAAAAATTCAAAAAATAAAATAAAATAAAATAAATAGACCTAGAAACAGAAAAAAATGAGTTGAGTATTCAAACCATTTAGATAATCTAACATTAACAAGAAAATAATTTATTGAAATAAAAAGCAACACCATTGTTAATGTGAAATGTTTCTGAAGGAAGAAAAATCTTTTTTGTTTGCTTTAAAGATGACAAAAACAGTTTCTAAAAATGACAAGAAAGCTGATATAGTATTTCATACTGGATGAAGTAATGAATATGCAAAAAATAAATATTTGAATTTAAATCCTCCTGACAATAAATTGACTTTGTGAATTTGGGCAATTCACATAACTTTCCTGAATCACTGTAAAATGAAAAAAAATGTTCTTAAAAATCTCATCCATCC
Source organism: Sminthopsis crassicaudata (assembly GCF_048593235.1). Taxonomy (NCBI): domain Eukaryota; kingdom Metazoa; phylum Chordata; class Mammalia; order Dasyuromorphia; family Dasyuridae; genus Sminthopsis; species Sminthopsis crassicaudata. The sequence goes on along the minus strand of NC_133620.1, from coordinate 84,229,443 downwards.
CAATTATATCATTTTATCAAGGTCTTCAGAGAGCAATCTTTATTTTTTTATTATTATTACAGCTGTTTATTTTTTAAAATGTGCACATAGATAATTTTTAACATTCGCCTTTGCAAAACCTTGTAGTCCATTTTTTTCTTTACTTCCTCCCACACTCTCCCTTAGACAGTAACATAGTATGTTAAACATATACAATTCTTCTGTACATATTTCCACATTTATCATGGTGCACAAGAAAAAAATCATCACAAAGGAAAAAAATGGGGAAAAAACAAAATGCAAGCAAACAGAAATAAAAAAGGTGAAAATAATATGTTATGATTCACACTTAGTTCCCCTTTCTATGAGTGCAGATGGCTGTCTTCATCACAAGACCATTGGAACTGACCTGAATCCTCTCATTGTTTAAAAGAGCCATATCTATCAGATAAACCATTGTATAATCCTGCTATTACTGTGTATAATGTTCTACTTGTTCTATTCATTTCACTTAGCATCAGTTCATGTAAGTCTCTCCAAGCCTCTCTGAAATCATCCTGCTGATCATTTCTTATAGAACAATAATATTCCATAACATTCATATACCATAACATATTTAGGCACTTTCCAACTGATGAGCATCCACTCAATTTCCAGTTTCCTGCCACTACAATAAGGGCTGCTACAAATATTTTTACACATATGGGTCCTTTTCGCTCCTATAAGATCTCATTAGGATTCAATTCCAGTACAAACACTGATGGATCAGAGTATGGATAGTTTGATACCCCTTTGGGCACAGTTTCAAATTTCTGACCAAAATGGTTGAATCAGTTCACAATTCTACTAACAATGTTTCTGTTTCCCAGTTTTCCCACATCCCCTCCAAAATTCATCATTATCTTTTCCTATCATCTTAGCCTGTCTGAGAGGTGTGTAGTGGTATCTCAGAATTGTCTTAATTTGCTCTGATAAACAATAATTTATAACATTTTTTCATACGATTAGAAATGGTTTCAATTTCTTGATCTGAAAATTGTCTGTTCATGTAATTTGACCATTTTTCAATTGGAAAATGGCTTGAATTCTTATAAATTTTAGTCAATTCTCTTTATATTTTAGAAATGATGCCTTTATCAGAGCCCTTAGATGTAAAATGTTGTTCTTGGTTTATTGTTTCCCTCCTAATCTTGTCTGCATTGGTTTTGTTTGCACAAATTTTCTAATGTAACATAATCAAAATTATCTATTTGGCATTCCATAATGTATTCTAGTTCTTCTTTGGCCACAAATTCCTTCCTTCTACAAAGATTTGAGAGGTAGATATCCTTTGTTCTTCTAATTTGCTTATAAATATCACTCTTTATGTCTAAATCATGAACCCATTTCCTCCATATCTTAATATAGGATGTTAAGTGTGAGCCAATGCCTAATTTCTGCCTTGGTAATTTGCACTTTTTCCAACAATTTTTGGCACATAATGAGGTCTTATCTCTGAAGCTGGGGTGCTTGGGTTTATAAAACACTAGGTCAGTATAATCATTGATTATTGTGTCTTGTTAACCTAACCTATTCCACTGATTAACTATTAACCAGTTGCAAATGGCTTTTATGACTGCTGTTTTATAATATATTTTTTGGTCTGGTACAGCGAGGCCACCTTCAGTTGCATTTTTTTTTCATTAATTTCCTTGAAATTCTTGATCTTTTGTTTTTCCAGAAAAAATTTTATTATTTTTCTAGCTCTATAAAATAATTTATTGGGAGTTTGATTGGTATGGCACTGAATAAGTAGTTTTATGTAAATAGTATTGTCATTTTTGTTATATTAGATATTTGTTGGTTGTTTTAAATAGATGCTACTGAACATTTTAAGGAAAACTCCACTTATTCCTATATTTTCAGTGTTTTTAATGGAAATGGGTGTTGGATTTTGTCAAATGCTTTTTCTACATCAATTGAAATAATCAAATGATTTTTGTTGGTTTGATTATTGATATAGTCACTTATGTTAATAGGTTCCCTAATATTGAACTAACTCTGCACTTCTGGTATAAATCTTATTTGTTTATGCTGTATTATTCTGGGGATAACTTGCTGTAATTTCTTTGATAATATGTTAGTTAAGATTTGTGCATCAAGATTCATTAGGGAAATTGATCTACAATTTTCTTTTTCTGTAATGACACTACCTGGTTTGGGTATCAGCAAAATATTTGTATCAAAATAATTTGGTAAAAAGTATTTACCTAAATAATTTCCATAGCATTGGAAGAAATTGTTCTTTAAATATTTGGTACAATTCACTTGTAAATCCATCTGACTTTGGTGATTTTTTTCTTAGGAAGCTGATCAATAGATTGTTTAATTTCGTTTTTCTAAAATGAGATCTTCCAATTCAAAAAAATTATTGCCTTCTTTATTAATTTGGGCAATCTATATTTTTTAAGTATCCATCAATTTCACTTACCTTATCAGATTTATTAGCATACAATTGTGCAAAGTAACTACTAATTTCTTTTCATTAGTGGAAAGTTCACCCTTTTCATATTTGATACTAACAATTTGATTTTCTTCTTTCCTTTTTCTATTAATTAAAGGTTTATCTATTATGTTGCTTTTTTGTCCCATAAAAACAAATCTTAGTTTTATTTATTAGTTCAATAGTTTTCTTACTTTCAATTTTATTAATCTCCCATTTTACTTTTAGAATGTCAAAGATGTTTTTTAATTAAATGTTTTTAATTAATTATTTTTGTCACTTTTTAAGTTGGAAGCCTAATTCATTGATCTTCTCTTTCTCTATTTTATGCAAATAAGCATCTAGCCATATAAAATTTCCCTTAAGAACTGCTTTGATTACAACCCACAGATTTTGTTATATCGTCTTATTATTGTCATTCTCTTGGATGAAATTATTATTGTGTCTATGATTTACTGTTCCATCCACTGATTCTTTGGGATTAAATTATTATTTTCCATTTAATTTTTATATATTTTCCCCTGGCCATTTATTGCATGTAATTTTTATTAATTGTCATTTGAGAAAGATGCATTTACTATTTCTCCCTTTCTGCATTTGATTTTTAAGTTTTTAATGCCCTAATACATGGTCAATTTTTGTGTAGGTTCCATGTGTTGCTGAGAAAAACATATACTCCTTTCTGTCTCCATTCAATTTTCTCCAACAGTTTAATATACCTAACTTTTCTAAAACTCACTACTTATTTTTTTGTATGTGTGGCTTGATTTATCTAGTTCTGACAGAACATGATTGAGATCCTCCACTAGCCTATTTTTGCTGTCTATTTCTTCCTGTAGTTCTCTTAACATTTTCTCTAGGAATTTGGATGCTATATTATTTGATGTACATATGATTAATATTGATATTACTTTATTATCTATGGTACTTTTTAACTAAATGAAGTTTCCTTTTTTTTCTCTTCTAATTAGATTTATTTTTGCTTTGCTTGATTTGAGATCAGGATCCCTCCCTCTCCTTTTTTTACTTCAGCTGAAGTACAATAGATTTTGCTCCAGCTTTTTACCTTTCTCTGTATGTATCACTGCTTTAAATGTGGTTCTTGTAAACATCATATTGTTGGATTTGGGCTTTTAATCTAGTCTACTATCCACTACAGTTTTATGGGAGAATTCATCCCATTTACATTCATAGTTAAAATTATTAGCTCTCTATTTTCTGCATCTTATTTTATCCAAGTTACACTTTTCTTTCTCCTTTTCCCTTTTCTCTCCTCCCCAGTGTTTTCCATCTGACCACCACCTCTCTCAAACAGGCCCTCCCCTTTTCTTATCACTTTTCCCTTTTATTATTGTTTTCTTTTCTATTAGCCTCTCCTGTTCCTTTCTCCTTTCCTCTCCTATTTTGTATAGGGTGAAACAAGTTTGTGTGTAAGCTAAATAAGTCTTATATTCTCTTTTGTGAGCCAAATTGGATGAAAGTAGGATTTTCAAAATGCTAAGCCCCCTCCCTTCTTTCCTCACTTGTAATAGGTATTTTTTGCCTCTTCTTGAAATGTAATTTACCCTACTTTACTTCCCCTTTACTCTTCTCCAGGACAAACATTTTTCCCATCTCTAGGCTCTTTTTATATAATCATAATAAAATCAAATTTTAGCTACACCTTCTAAGTACACCTATATCAGAGATACAATTCTCAAGAATTAAACCCAAATAGGGATGTGAACTTTTTAACTTTTAAAAGGAATGATTATTTTTCTTTCCTTTTTTCCTTTTTATGTTTTTTTGAGTTCTATATTTAAAGATCAAATTTTCTGTTCAGCTCTTCTCTGTTCATCAGAAATAAATGAAATTAATTTGTTTCATTGAATGTCCATTTTTTGCCCTAAAAGACAATGCTTAATTTTGATGGATAGCAGATTCTGGGCAGCAATCTTTGCCCTTGTGAATATTATAGTCCAGGCCCTTGGTTCCTTTGAAGTGGAAGCTGTTAGGATCTGGTTAATCCTGCTTGTGGCTCTTCAATATTTAAATTGTTTCTTCCTGGCTGTTTGTAATAATATCTCATTGGTCTGATAATTCTAAAATTTGGCTTCAATATTCCTTGAAGTTTTCATTTTGTGGTATCTTTTAAGGGGTCATTGGGTGAATTATTCCATGGTCTTTTACCCTCTAGTTCTAAGACATCAGGGAAGTTCCTTGATGACTTCCTGAAATTCCTTTCTTTTTTGCATCATGGTTTTCAGGAAGTCCAATAATTGTCTCTTTAGATCTGAACCCTGTCTTCTATTTTTTTTGGGGGGGTTGTTTGATTGATTATTGATGTCCCATTCAGTCAGTTACTTCCATTCCTTCAATTCTCATTTTTAGTGAATTATTTTCTTAAGTTACCTTTTTATTTTCTTTTTCACTTGGCCAATTAAAACTATTAAATGTCTTATTTTGTCCATTTTTTACATTTCAAAAATTATGTTTTTCAATGAGTTGGTTTCTTTTTCAATTTCATCAAATTGATTTTATTAGGTGTTGTATCCTTTTTCCATTTTTCTAATCTATTTTAATTTTTTTGTATTTCCTTTTATTTTTATTAAAGCTTTTTATTTTCAAAACTTATAGATAGATAATTTTTCAAAACTTGCATAGACTTGTGTTCCAAATTTTCCCTAAATGATGGGTATCCACTCAATTTTCAGGTTTATGCCACTACTAAAATGGTTGCCACAAACATTTTGACATGTAGATCCCTTTCCCTCTTTTAAGATCTTTTTTGGGATATAGGCCTAGTAGAAATATTGATAGATCAAAAGTTATGCACAGTTTGATAACTTTTTGAGCCTCATTCCAAATAGCTCTCCAGAATGGCTGGATCTGTTCACAATTCCAATATATTAGTGTCCCAGTTTCACCACATCCCCTTCAACATTCATCATTACCTTTTCCTGTCTTCTTAGCCAATTTGAGAGATGTGTAGTGGTATGTCAGAGTTGTCATAATTTGCATTTTTCTGATCAATAGTGATTTAGAGCACCTTTTTCTTTCTTTTTTTTTATTAAAGTTTTTTTTTTTTTTTTTTTTTTTTTTTTTTTTTTTTTTACAAAACATATGCATGGGTAATTTTTTTTAAGACTGACCCTTGCAAAACTTTCTGTTCCAATTTTTTCAATTTTTTTCTTCCTTCTCCCCACCCCCTCTGCTAGATGGCAGGTAGTTCAATACAAGTTAAATATGTTAAAATATATGTTAAATCCAATATATGTATACATATTAATACAGTTATTTTGCTGCAGAAGAAAAATCAGATCTAGAAAGAAAAAAAAATACCTGAGGGAAAAAAAAAACAAATTGCAAGCAAACATCCACAGAAAGCATGAAAATGCTATGTTGTGGTCCATACTCAGTTCCCACAGATCTCTCTCTAGGTGTATATGGCTTCCTTCAACACTGAACAAGTGGAACTGGTTTGCATCATCTCATTGCTGAAGAGAGCCACATCCATCAGAATTGATCATCTTATAGTCTTCTTGTTGCTGTGTAAAATGATCTCCTGGTTCTGTTCATTTCACTCAGCATCAATTCATGTGAATCTCTCCATGCCTCTCTGAAATCATCCTATTGGTTGTTTCTTACAGAACAATAATATTCCATAACATTCATATACCATAATTTATTAAGCCAATTGAATGGTATCCATTCAGTTTCCAGTTTCTTGCCACTACAAAAAGGGCTGTCAAAATCATTTTTGTAAATATAGGTCCCTTTCCCTACTTTAAGATCTCTTTGGGATATAAGCCCAATAGAAACACTGATGGATCAAAGGGTATGCACAGTTTGATAACTTTTTGAGCATAATTCCAAATTGCTCTTCAGAATGGTTGGATCTGTTCAAAGTTCCACCAACAATGTATTAGTGTCCCTGTTTTTCCACATCCCTTCTAATATTCATCATTAACTTTTCCTGTAATCTTAGCCAATCAGAACAATTTATCTATAATCCAATGAGGAGAATGGTGATATTGTGTTCAAGAGACTATGTTAAGCACTGGGATTAAAGAAAGAACAAAAAGGCATAAGCCAGTTCTTACTCTCAAGGAGCTCACAATATAATTAAGAAACTAACACATTTAAAAAAGCAGAAAATTATAGTAAGATGGGAAATGCTGAGAGTGGTAAATTATCCAAGGAGGTGAAAGTTTAAAGATAATTTCCTTTTGAATAATTATCTGTATCATCTGGAGATAATGAAATGCAGTAAAGTATCTGAGTGAGTAATGATAAGACGACTTCTGTTGGTTCTCTCCTTTAAAAATGGAGAATCAGGTAGGAGATACCAGGCATCCATCCATAATTCTCTTTAAACAAAAAAGGGAGAGGCACCAAGGGCATGAGTTGCTAAGGAGGATTTAGTTTCAGATGACATCTTGCAAAATCTGCAAAAAAAAAAAAATAGTGAAATTGATGAAGTAGAGAAAGCAGATGGATATGAAACAAGAAAAGAATATTCCTCAGTAGCTCTCTAAAATGAGATAGAGTCAGGCAATCTAGGCAAGTTATACCCACATTGTTAGATATACCAATACATATATATTTGGTCCTAAGAGTAAACAGGAGGAGAATGAGTTCAGTAAATCTATCTTCTATTGTTTATCCATTATCATTATCCCTTATTATTCTATCCATTGTGAATATCAATCTTGAACCCTCCTTGATCATTTTGTTTTATACAAAATTTTTGCTGAATTGAATTATTCTGAAGTTGCTAATTGATTATTCCCCTCTGTGATTCCGGAGGCCCAAGAACAGCATGATAACACAGAGATATATTTAAATATATTGTGCCAAAAAATGTTGAAAAGACAAAGAAAGGAGCCATATGGTTCACTGGGGGAAAATCTTTCTGTTCTTTCTATTGAAGGAGAAAAACTGGAGATCAGGGTAACCAGTTAAGGAAGTCTGCAGGAGCAATTGGAAGTCAACATTTTTTTTTCTTACTTTAGTTCCCAAACTTTATATTTGCTTTTCTTGTAGATTGCCTGCATTCAATCTCCTGGGTAGAAGCATACTCATTTTCTTTTAAGACATGCCTAACCCATTACCTACAACCCTATTTTGTGATTCTAAAATTGCTATTAAAATTTTATTGCTAGGTGAGCTGAACACAGATTCTCATAATACCTATGAAGCCCAGAATTTAGCAAGATTCAACCATTATAATCTATTTTCTCTATTTTTCAGCAAAATTATTCAGTGAAGTCATAAGCAACCAATTTAAAATATCACCCACATATGTCCATCATTTTACTCTAAATTTATATCAATGGTATTATCTCCAAGGACCAAATTCTACTTAATTAATCATGTGACATCAAGCAGTACATATCCCACCAGAAAAATGCATTATCAAATGGCAAAGTCATTCATAAATGGGAAAACATACAAAGTGAAATGTTATTCAGCCAAGGTCACACAATTTAAAAAAAAAAAACTTTTAGAAATCCCTCTTTCTATAAAAAAATGTGCATAAAACTATCTTTCCATTTGAATGGCACTGAGTTTTGTAACTTGCTTTCAGGTTCATGCAAATACTCACCTTGGAGAATATCATTTGAAATTGTTATGGGACTACAAATATCTCTTTAATACAATGGACTATTTCAACTTTGTTCTATATGGAAATTTGTCAATGGCTAGAGATTAGATTTTTTTCCCTAAGTCTTATATGGATTTCAGGTTTCAAGTGGTTTGATGGTTAGAAGAACCAAAATGTATCAAGATAATTTTCATAGTATATAGAATTTTTTCCTTCTTTGACTGAATAATTCTTTAGATATGAAAAGCCATTCATGGTGAAAATTATATTCCAATATTCCAAAAGTTATGTACTTAGATTTCTTAGTCTTTCAAAGCTTAAAGAACTATATGTGTGGTGGTTTATATCAAGTCACTATTTTTGGCAATTAGTTATTCTTTTCATATAACATTTTCAGAGCTGACATACCTCCTCCCACCATCATCATTATTAGCCAAAGCCATGGGAGTTTGTTTGCCCCTTCTAGAAATTGCTGAGTTTTTCCAGGGTATAAAAAACCATGCTATGCACTTGGGGAGTAATTAAATGGTTTCTTACTGCAGGAGCAGGAACCTGTTTTAAAAACTCAAGAGATGTCAAGCAAGGAGAATGATTAATTTGGAATCTGGGGCAGAAGTCAAGCCCTAGGCCAGAGGAAGGACATGATGGGATGGAACATGAGGCTACAGAAAATCATCATTTCTAAATTCTCATCTTGGCTTGGGCAGAGAAATAGGTAGATTACTACCTAGTAAGTGTCATTTTGGGAGATACAAATATATAAAAGTATCTCTACCATCACTCTAGATGGTAGAGTTCTTCAAATTTTCATCAATACATATGACCTAAAAACCTTTTTTAGAAAAATGGAACTTGCTTGATCCAAGAAGGAGTGATACGCCAGAGATGTGTACATTTAACAGTTCACTATTACCCATTGTTTCCTAACTGACTGCAAGTTTGTAAAGGAATAGAACATTAACTTCAACAAACTCATGACCTTGACAAAGCTAATTGACTTCTCTTGTATGATTTTATGGGAACATTTATACACAGGGGAAAAATATACATACTTAAATCTTTCCAAATTTAAGTGAATTCAAAAACTAATTCCCAAGATTTCATAAAAAGGAAAAAATTCTGAAATAATGGAAATGATCACCAGTGTTCTAATAGTCATACTATATAACTACCTCTTTAAGGACTAATCCATTTATGTACATAATAAATATGGTGTTAAGTGGTAGAGTCAAAATATAGGACAGCACTTTTAGGTATGGAAAAGATGCTGCACTTGGAACCAAAAGAACTTACTTCAAATATTGGCTCTTACATTTACTCATGAATTGACTATGGGCAAGTAACAAAATAACTCTGATCTTCAATTTTACTATCTATAAAATGAGGATAATATTTTCAATGCATAATTGCCAATACTGTTGTGAGAAAATTACTTTGAAAAATAACATTTGGTAAATATGATTTATATCTATCTATCTATATTAAAAATTAAGTTTTTTAATGTTAAAATTGTTTTAACATGTAATTTGGGGTGGGGGGCAAAACAAGATAATCTTGCCTTCAAAGAGGTATTTTTCGTATGTGAGGTAATCTTGTAATTTCCTACCATCCCTTTCTATGATATTTAGAAAGCAATTACTTATGCTAAAATAGTATTTTTACTTTACTAACCTTTCCTTTTTTTTTTTAATCTCTCTGGGGTACAGCATTAGTAATGCTATTTTTGGATCAAAGGGTGTGCATAATTTTTATATCCCTTTGCATATAATTCCAAACTGTTTTTCTCAATGATTGGGATAATTCCCAACTGCACCAAAAGTTTATTGATATCCCAATTTTTCCACATCCTCTCCATAATTTGTCATGTTCCTTTTTATGTTAGTCAAAAGTACCTTGTTAATTCTCATTTGCAGTTCTTTAAACAGTAGTAATGTAGAGAATTTCTTCTTGTGTCTTCTCTCATCTTTCTCCTAATGTTTTTAGATTAACAGTACTATTTAATTTTTTTTCAATTTTTGACCTTCTTATTTAATATATCAAGTTCTAAATCCTATTCCTACTTTTTCCTTTCCTATTCTCTCCCCTCCCTAAGCTGGTAAGTAATTTAGTCTTTTTTAATTTTTTTTTTTTTTTCTGCACCTGAAGTAATAAGACTTGAGTTCAAATTTGGCCTCATACATTTATTAGCACTGTGACTCTGGGAAAGTCATTTAATCCTGTTTGCTTTGGTTTTCTGAGTTATAAAATGTCTCTCCTCTTCTCAGTAAAGTGTCTCTCCTATTCCATTCCCTGCATTATAATAGAATTTAAACCACTATTTTCTTTATAATGAGTAGTTTACTTTTACTCTTGAGTAAGTCTAGCTCTTTGCTTGCTAAGGATTATGTAAATGTACCAAGAATTAAATAATTGTTTGGAGATGATTACGTGGATATTTCATATTTAAGATATTTCTGATTTTGAAGAATCTGTTAGAACTTTCACAAGTTTTAAGAAACCAGGAACCATCCCTGTGCAAAGCTTATTGACATATTGGAAAATTGTGTGTGTGTGTATGTGTGTGTGTGTGTGTGTGTTGTGTGTATGTGTGTGTGTGTGTGTGTGTGTGTGTGTGTAAGAACAAACTTGTAATGAATAAAAATACACCTATATAATCAGTAAAATTATTACATTCAACTAATTTCTTATCGACATTGAACAGTGTATAAATAATTTTGATTCAATTTTCATTGAAAGGAAATCCCACTTTCTGTGCCATGTAAGATTTATGTTATGATAAATCACAAAGCTTGCAGTGACAGCTCAAAACTTCTGATACTCAGAAAAAGAGGTTCAATTTTCAAATCTTGCCTAGGGCACACGAATAACTTGTCACAAATTGAATATAGAATCAACAAATATGAGTCTAAGAAATTCACTGACAAGCCTTCAAACACTGTAAACCATACTATATTACTATTCAAAAGGAATATCTACTGCAGATTTTTATGATGATTTATTTAAATAAAAATATTTAATGAACATGATTTTTAAAATTGCACTATTATAATTATTCAAAATCCTATGCATATTTATTTTGTAATAAAATCTTTTTGATGTACTCATTTTGTGAAATAATTATATATTGATTTTCTAGGAGAAAAAAAATTCAGTCTTTTTTTTTTTTTTGCTTCTTTTGCCTAGAATTGTAGGATATTTTTGCTTACTTCTATGAAGGACTGGGGGGAAAAGACACAGTAAATATACCCAGAATCTCCTTTTCTATTTCCTATCATCTTTTGGCCAGATATACCTTAAATCATTCTCATATCTTGTTCTCCATCTATAATTCAGAGAAGACATGGAGTTGGAAGAGTAATAATTAAGACATTTCAATTGAATATTAATGAAAGATTAGTGACAATAGGATGACATGAAGGGCACAAAGTGATTGAAGTAAGTAGTCAATGGGCCAATTGTGAATTTTTATTCACAATTTTATATTTAGATTTTATATTTATAACTGCAATCTAAAAAAATTAATCTAATAATAAAATATTTGAAACTTGTACTTCTGAGCATCATCACGTAAGTAAAGAGTGTTGAATTATTCGACTTCCCTGGAGAACTGTTTCTTTTAAAATGCAATCAATATTCTTATATAAAAGTCAAACAGCATCTATTTATATATGCATGTATGTGCATCTAGGGGAGGGGTGGTGAAAGGAGGAAAAAATCTGAAACACAAGACTATGCAAGGGCCAATGTTGAAAAATCATCCATGCATATATTTTAAAAATAAAAAAAGTTTTTAAAAAAATAAAAAAATAAGCAGTTGAATGTATTTCATACTGGTAGAAAAAGAAAAAAATGTGCAATAATATTGTTTTATAAACAAAGCTTAAAATGGGCTAATACACCTTTAAGACTAAAATTTTAAAATTTCATATCCAAAACAATAATGCTTAAAATTCATTTTCCAGCTTTTGTCCACTCTATTCTTGTATTGAAATATCATTTTTCATATTCTAATATTCCATAATATTGCTAAATGAATTTGTTAATTACCTGTGAAAGTAGCTTTATGAAGACTTCTATGAGAGGCTATTGTTATATACTGAAGAAGGCTGAATGCTGACATCAGACCTGTGTTCAAATCCCATCTCAGTTACTTAATATCAACTGGGAAACCTGAACCACTAAGATATTATGGTTCCTAATCTCTAAAATTAAGATAATAATATGCACGACTTAAGTCATATTGTTGTTATGAAGAAAATTCTTTGCCATATTTAATGCATTATGAATCAATCAGACTTAGATGATAAGAATATCACTTGATTTAAATTTAGATCTTGATATTGTAATAGATATGTGTGCAACTTCTACCATTTCAGATAACAACTCATTTGTAACTTTTCTTCTTATGATATTTCCCCATATATTTCCATAAATATACCTTGGAGTCAAATAGTCTTGATGAGTTGCTATTTTCTGAACATTTTAGCATTATGATTATCATCATAATTTTCATCATTGTTATCATTATCAGTAGTCATAGTAATATTAGGCATTAATGGTGGTGGTGGTGGTAGTGATAGTCATATTAGTAATAGTAGTAGTGGTGGTGGTAGTAGTAGTAGTAGTAGTAGTAGTAGTAGTAGTAGTAGTAGTAGTGGTAGTAATGGTAGCAGTAATTTTGTAAATAGTGATACCTTAGACTGAATAGCTTTGTAAAAATTTTGTATCATAAATATTTCTATAATTCTTGCAAAAATATATTGAAGATCAATTTTCACCACTTTTTACTTACAAATCATTCCTAGTGATTTTGGCAACTTATTCATCTCCTCAATTTTTCTTTGAATCAACTACAATTATTATTCTTCTGATGCTATACTCTATAACTTTAGCTGTATGAAAAATTATAAATGAGTTTTAGAGGAAGAAAACAACTGTAGATCTTAAATATTCTTCAAATGTGATCTGTTCATGCCTCCCTATAGCCAGTTCTAAGCCAACCTCAACATCCCTTTGCACTCTAGTCAAAGACAGATGTAGAGATGAACTAAATTAATTGGCCAACAATGAAATCAAATTGCTTACTAGGGTAAAATTTAGTCTTCAACAATATCATTACTTGTTTGGATCAGTAGGCAGTTCCCTTTAGGATATTGTTGAAGAGGATTATCATATTGCAGATAATAATTTATTCTGCATGATGTTATCTGTAAACTGGAACTTTTCAAGATGTTACAAATGGGGGTAATTACTCTTTTATTTGGAAATTCTTCAGGACATCTTTCATAAAATAACAAATATATTTTGTAAACAAGCTTCTTTGTCTTCAGTTTCACTTTATTTTTATATTTATGTCATGGAAAAGGCTATTCCCATAATTACTTCATTCAAATAATCTTTTATAATCTTAAAATAAAAATATCATATAGAAGAGAGACTGCTTATTCAGTTTGGTTTCAGATGGCACAACTAAAAAAACCTATTCAGTAGAAGTTGTAAAGAGGAAAAAAATGAGATGATATAAAGAAAAGAAACGTTTATCATAGTTTGGATTGATTCAAACTGGAATGTGAGTGAGTTTTCCTTTATCAGAAGTCTTTAAGAAAAGGCAGGGGATATGCATTCATTGGATATGTTATAGAGATTCTTATTTTAAATACAGCTTGGAATAGTTGGCTTCTTAGATCCTTTCTAACTGAGATTCTATGAACCTGAGAAATTACTAATTTCGTTTTCCTATTTTGTGTTTTATTAAGAATTCAAATGGGTATTTTCATTCTTTGGAAATGCTCTTCGTTTTGTAATTCATTGGGATTTGACTCAAATAGCTTAAAAATTATTATTTCAGCCAAAGATTTCTTCTGTATATGTATTATTTTGCTGATGATGGAATAATGCTGAACACTTAACATATTAGGAAACATCAGAGTATCAAAATTACTCATCAATATGTATAGTGAGTCACACTTGATTAATGGATCTGATTCAGACCTCTTCTCATGTGATAAATACGAGAATCATCTTTGGTTCAGAGTTCTGTTTCTCTAAAAGCTCCCCTTGTACTCAGGTTTATGATTTAGAGTTTATAAGTAATGAGTTTTATGTATATTTTCCCTCTCCTCTTTTTACTTTCATTTCCCATTCTCTCTCTAATTATCCTAGATACATAAATTAATTTCAAAGAATTCACACCTACTATACTAGGTGTGGGATACTTCATGCTGTTAGGAAATTCACTGAAGACTTAACAAAAGGAAATTTGGGCTTAAGTCAGTAAAGATATAATACTTAAGATTTTTTGTACTTGGCCCTATGGCTTCATGTAGAAACATGCCAGGTCGTCAGGACAAGATAAAAAGAATTGGTGATTAGTGTGATCAGAAATCCATCAAGTTGAAGGATATATCATTACATATAAGTGGAACTTTTCATGCTTTCAGGTGGCTAGGTAAATACATTAAATAGGGAAGCAGAATCTAATTCGGTCCCAGGACCGATTTGTCTCTATTAAGGAAAATTTTCCTCATGGGAGGAGAAGTGGCCCTAGGACATGACTCCATTCCTCATTTTCTAAGTTACATTATATCCTGAAGTGGTGGATTTGGAGTCAGGAGAGGGACAGTTATATACCAACTCCACCTCTTATTAACTGTATGGCAAATAAATTTCCAAGTTTTTTTTTCTTAATCTGTTAAAAATGAGTTGTGGAACTAAGCAACCTTGAAATTTCATTCTTTTGTTAAATTTATAATCATTTTTGTGAAGGTATAATTATCTGTGCAAGAGTGTTGTAGAGAGGAGAGGTTGGAAAATAGTAAATCATTATTCATTAGTCCCAAATCTGGTAAGTAAGTAGTCTCATTTTATTCTAATTATTCTATTTTTTTATCCTTGGTTAAAGTCATTTTTGTTAAAACAGATTAAACATGATTTTTATTGATTTTTCCATTTCCTTTATTTTCCTAAATCATGACAAATTTTAAGGGGACTTCAATATGAATAAATCTTTCTTGCATCACTTTAGGTTTTGGACCTATGATATTTTTGCAAACCTAACTGTTTTGTAGATAAAATACTTGTACTGTGTTCTTAATACTTGTGCTTAATCTGCCCCTGTGGTGCTGCATCTTCTTATTTATTTATTTTTTATTTTCCTGAATATTAATCTGTTCCAGCCATTAGCCTGTAGGGATACTTAAGCAAGAGGGGAAAACATAATCAAATTCATTTAGTGGAAACATTTTGACAATATAAATGACTAGCAAAGATTCATTTTGTTCATATAAGATACTTTAAAGATCAACTAATCTGGCCTACTGATTTTCCTCAGATAAGGAAACTGAGGCACAGAAAAGTCTTGTTTATTGTCAGTAAACTAGATAATGACAGAAAAAGGACTACAACCTTGAAGTCAACACTTTTCTGTGACACTGTTCAATTCCAGCAAGAAAGTTACCTTAAATAGCCAGTGCTTAAAATCTTGAAATCTTGTAAAACAGCACTTTATGTAAATATGCAATTATATAAAAACATTATGATAATTCATTTCAATGAAGAAATTTAAAGCTTGGAAATTTATATGCATAAACTTTCTGTGCATGGAGTATATCACAGGGATTTAAATGCATTATTTCATTTATCCTTACAACAACCTGTGATATAAGGACTGAAATTACTGGAGGCCACAGGAAGTAAAGGGTGTAAAGAGTGCTGAACCTGGACTCAGGAAAACCTGAATTCAAAGTCAGTTTCAGACATATATTAGCTCTCATAGCCCCAGGAAATTATTTAATTTTGGTTTTTCCTTAACTGTAAAATGAGGATAATAATAGTACCTTTTCCCTAAGGTCTTGGCAAAGATATAATGAGAAAATATTTATTAAAAAGCACTTAGCACAGAGTAGGTACTTTAAATGCTATAAATTCCCCTCTCTTCATATTTCAACTAATTGTTATCAGTTTCAGTAATTAAGAGACGTAAATTTTAAAACAAATATCAGAATCTGACATTCTATGCTTTTCCAAATTATAGCTTCCCATTGTTCTATCTTATCTTGACATCTTTTGTTATTTTAAAAAATCACTAAGAAAAAAATACAATTTACATTGTGTAAGGATTAGAAAATTTCTGTGTGATGTTGTTTTCTTTACTAACATTGGTTATGACTTCTATTGAAGTTGTTCTTTAAGTCAGTTATGGAAATTCTGTGGCCAAAAGATTTACCCAATACTAAAGTTTTTGATCATGTCTTTCAAAACTGTACTAGGCCAATTTCAGATTATAATTACATACCTGACAACTTTCCTGTTGGGTAGAACTTCCACAATTTGCACTCTGTTAATTTGGCTTATATCAGTTCTGGATAAATTCCATCCTAGAAATACCTTAAAATAAAAATTTTCATGGCAGAAAGTGAAAATCTAGTATAATTATAATAGCAAATTTAACAATGAAAATTCAATATCAAATAATTTATTTGCTAGAAAATGGAAAAAAAACTACTCATCAAAATAAGACCTTAATAAAAAAGATAAGAAAAAAAATTGCTAACAATTCTTCTTATTGTTTAATAATTAAGAATAGAATTGTTGGATTAGAATAAATAACAAATAAGTCCCCTTAAATTAGTGCCTGTTGATTATCTCCAATTTATCATATATTTATACATTATATCAATAATCTACCTTGTTTGTACTTAGTTACTTACATGTTATTTCCCTGATTAAATGGTGAGCTTTTTGAGTATAGGCATTGTCGTTTACCTTTCTATTTCTAAACAGGTACTATGGGTAGGAAGGTTTGAATAAAGAAGAAAAGGTTTGGAATAATTAATGTGATGAGTGGCATATAGAACCAATTGGGGAGGAGGGGTAAGGATTAATTTAGATTAGACAAAATTTATCATGTACCCAGTTAATAGAATTTTCTGATTTTCTTGAATTCTGTTTATCAATACCTGATGATAAAATTAGACATTGTAGAATTTATATATAGATGATTTTTTTTCAAGATATAATCAGAAAAGGGGTAAGGGACCAAGGGAATAAAGAGTGTTGAAGAGGAAGGAGAAAAGGTAAGCATTGGTAATGTCTTAGGTTTAGAAAGAGGGAGATAGAAGATAATACAGAAAGATATATGAATTATCATTAAATGATACAATGTAATTTCCCTATAAGGTCTGTTTAATGTTGGAAGAGATGAAGTGGAAAGTGAAAAAAAAATTAAGCATCTTCTATATGCCAATTACTCTGGTAAGAGATTTACAGATATTATATCTTTCCATCAACAAAACAGCCTTGGTAGGTGAGTACTATTAAAATAAAATTTTTCAATAATTTACAATTGTAGAAATAAGCAGAAAGTAAGTGATTTCTCTAAAGTCATATAACAAGTTTTGAACTCAGGTCTTTCTAATTACAGGTCTAGAATTCTTCCCACTGGACCACATAGTTACTCCTATGTGGAGCCATTTAAATCTGAAAAGGGCAGAAAAAATGATTTTGTATGGATAAAAAGAATAAAGCCATTTGATAAAAGTTAAAACATATTTCAGCTATTGTAGATGATATCTGAAAGGAATAGGAAATGAGGAAGAAGAAGAAGAAAGAAAGAAGAAGAAGAAGAAGAAGAAGAAGAAGAAGAAGAAGAAGAAGAAGAAGAAGAAGAAGAAGAAGAAGAAGAAGAAGGAAGAAGAAGAAGAAGAAGAAGAAGAAGAAGAAGAAGAAGAAGAAGAAGAAGAAGAAGAAGAAGAAGAAGAAGAAGAAGAAGAAGAAGAAGAAGAAGAAGAAGAAGAAGAAGAAGAAGGAAGAAGAAGAAGAAGAAGAAGAAGAAGAAGAAGAAGAAGAAGAAGAAGAAGAAGAAGAAGAAGGAAGAAGAAGAAGAAGAAGGAAGAAGAAGAAGAAGAAGAAGAAGAAGAAGGAAGAAGAAGAAGAAGAAGGAAGAAGAAGAAGAAGAAGAAGAAGAAGAAGAAGAAGAAGAAGAAAGAAGAAGAAAGAAGAAGAAGAAGAAGAATTAAGAAGAATTAAGAAGAATTAAGATGTTGGGAGAGGGATGAAAAAAGACAGAAATTTTATAGTTATGTAAAGATTGAAGAATAATTCAAAAAACGCTGTTGAATCTTTATATTAAATTTGATGAATAGTTACCTTTCTGAGGTAACAGTGCCAGAAAGCTCTGGCTTAAACCTATGAAATGGTTATAAAAAATGTTGGAAATATATCTCTCATCTAGAGACTGAGACTGATGTAGTGAACAAACTGGAGAGAGTTGCTGGAGAAAATTGAAAATAGACCAGTTATTTGATTGGGATTTAGTCTTTTGTTTTGTTTTGTTTTTTATTTATTTAATATTTTTACATGTAACAGAGTTTTTTTTACATCTGTTTTTAAAACTTTTAATACTTTGAGCTCCAAATTCTTTCACTTCCTACCCCCATTGAGAAAATACATGAAATTGTGCATTTCAATAATGTCATGTTGCAAAAGAAAACATAGAATTCTCCTCTTCAAAAAAAGAGGCCTCAAGAAAAATAAAGTAAGAAAAAAGTATGTTTCTAACTGTATTCAGACATCATTTCTTTCTCAGTAAGGATAGAATTTTTCATTATACATCTTTGAGCATAGTCTTAGATCACTGTATTGCTAAGAATAGCAAAGTCATTCACAATTGACCATCCCACAACATTGCTACTACTTTGTAGACAGCACATTTTACTTTGCTTGAATTCATGGAAGACTTTAGAGCTTTTCCTGAGAACATCTTGCTCATCATTTCTTACAGAACAATATTATTCCTTTATAATCACATAAGACACTTTATCCATTCTCCAAATGATGGAACAGCCTCTCAATTTCTAATTCTTTGCCCTGAGAAAAGAGCTTGTATCAACATTTTTGTACATATAAGTCCTTTTCCTTTTTAAATCTCTTTGGAATTCATGTTTAGCTAGTGATATTATTGTTGGGTCAAAGGACACGCATGATTTTCTAACCCTTTGGACCTTTTGATGATTTATCAATTGGGGATTGGCTCTTATTTTTATAAATTTGACTCCATTCTTTATATATTTGAGAAATAAGGCCTTAAACAGAGAAACTTTTATCTTCACAATTACTTTCGATTATTATCAACTTACAATTATTTTCACAATTAGTATTGCTGAGTATATTTCCCACTTGTTTATACTAATTTTTCTCTTGGCCCTCCTCAAAGCTGTTTTGTTTCTGATCACCTCTATCTTAATATGCTTTCCCTTCTCACCTTCCCCCCTTTTCATATGCCTTTTTTCTCCTATTTTCCTGTAGGGAACAATGGATTTCTATGCACATATTTAGTGTGTATGTTATTTCATTTCTGAGCCAATTTTGATAGAGTAAAGTTCATTTCCTTTCCTTTCCAACCCTTTTTTTTTCCCTTATACTTAACAACTTATTTCTTCTTGCCTCTTTGATGGCAGCTAATTTACATCATTCCACCTATCCTATGTAGGAATGTAACCAAATAAGTCTATATTATATCTCTTACCATATGCCTTTTCTTATTTCCCCATTATGCTTCTTCCTGAGTTCTGTATTTGAAGTTATATTTTCTATTCAGTTCTCATCTTTTCATCATGAATGCTTGAAATATTCTATGTCACTAAATGTCCACTTTTTCCCTTAAATGATTATACTGAATTGTGCTAGGTAAGTGATGAAAAGCAATGGAGCTAGGATTATAACCAAGAATCATGTTCATTCTTTTAATTTTGCCTTATTGTATCTTGATTTTTCATAAAGTTATTGGCATCCATTTGCTCAATTCTAATTTTTGAAAAAGTATTTTCCTCAATAAGCTTTTGTGCCTCTTTCCAGTTTTGCCAATTGTGCTTTTTAAGGCATTCTTTGCATTATTAGCTTTTCCTCATTTCCTTTTCCAATCTTTCCTCTATTTCTCTTATATGATTTGCAAAATTACTTTGAGCTCTTCCATGGCCTGAGACCAATTCTTATTTTTCGTGGAGGCTTTGGCTGTAGCAACTTTGACTTTGTCTTCTGAATGTGTGTTTTGATCTTCCTTGTCACTATAATAATTTTCTATAGTCAGAATCTTTTTTCCCTATTTCCCAGCCTATTACTTGATTTTTAGCTCTTTGTTAAAGTAGGGCTCTGTTTTCAGGGTGAAGAGTGCTTGTGTCCCAAGCTTCAGGGGTTTTGTGCAGCTATTTTCAGAGATGCTCTTTGGGACCTGTAAGTTTTCAGGTCTTCCAAGGTGTTATCATCCAAGGAGAAATGATTTTGGGAGATTATAACCATTTCTTTCTACCCTAAAACTGAGAGTCCTTGCTCCACAGCGGTTGTAAGTTCTAGTGCTCTAAAGCAACAGAGTTCTTCCTGAGTGCTAGTAGGGACTAGTTTGGCCCCCTTACTATCTACGGGCTGAGATTCTGAAAGCTGCTTCCCCTATCTCTGTTACCCCCATCTCTGCTACCCCCATCTCTATTGCCCCCATCTTTGCTGCCTGAGCTGTTGCCATGCCAATTTACTGGCTCTCAAGCAACAATTTTGATTTGATGGCTTCCCAAGACTTTCTTACAGACAAAGATTTTCTGCTGACCTTCCAAGTGATCTTTGTTTTCTCTGGGCTGAAAGGTCTGGCAAAACTGCACTGCTGCCAGTGATCCAGAGACACCAATCCCAATCCTGGTTTGCTGGGACTGGAGCTGTACTGATATGGTCTGTCCTGGGACTATGGTGTACTTTCCTCTGGTGCATCAGATCTTTCCTCCTGACCGACTAAGTTGTCTTCAGATGAAATATTGTTCCTTCCATTTTTGTGGGTTTTGATACTCTAAAATAAAATTTAAAGTCATTATTTAAAGGAGCTTGGAAGGATATGGGGGGAGAGTTTAGATAACTCCCTGTCTTTTTTCTCTGCATCACTTTATTTTTTCCAAGAACCAGAATACAATTTTACTGTCCACTATCTTAGAGTTATCAGGAATCATCTGTCTGCTTCTTATAAGTATACTGTCATTGGTGCAATTTAATAAATGAAACCTCTCATATTTTATTAAAATAGCTTGAAAAGAAAACTTTCATGGAACAATTTGCTTAATAATTAATTGATATTTTGCATGTTTTTCTTAGAAGGATTGGAATTTCCAATCCAGAAATTATAGGAGAAAAAACAAACAAATATCTTCCATATATAACGCACACACACACACACACACACACACACACACACACACACACACACGAGAGAGAGAGAGAGAGAGAGAGAGAGAGAGAGAGAGAGAGAGAGAGAGAAAGAGAGAGAGAGAGAGAGAGAGAGAGAGAGAGAGAGAGAGAGAGAGAGAGAGAGAGAGAGAGAGAGATATTTACTACCTGAATGCTTTTCATGGCAGTTTCCATACTCTTGCTTCTTATGAAATTGTGTATGAGTATTCCAGAGCAAAGGTCTAACTTATAAAAATGTAGAAAGGTTCATTGGTAAATATCTGAGAGCTGACTTCTCTAACCCATTTACAAAAGCAGCTTTCATTCAAATCAATCCATGTGTAATTAGAACAATTGGTATTTTAAGCTCCATGAGGGACAGAACTGTCTTATTTTTGTCTTTGTAATATTACTGTATGCTACAGGATTCAGAATGTAGTAGGTACTTTTTGATTTATTATTTAATTCTGGTGTGGGATAAATTTGAAAATATGATTCAGTATTTTAAAAATATTAAACATTTTAAAATTATTCTACTGGCACAGTATATGTCTTACATTAACTTATGAATTAGTGATTTTTCTCTACTAAATCCTGCTGTGATGTGTCTGAAGTATAAAAGTGATCATCTGGCCTCTCAGGCTGTTAGCAAGGCATGCAACTTGCAATTCTGGTGCCTGAGGGAGTCAACACAAAACATGCTTCAGAACAAACAATGTATCTCTTTAATATATATATATATATATATATATATATATATATATATATATATATATATATATATATATATATATATATATATATATATATATATATATATATAATTTCATTTCCAAACTCTCTCCTACCTTCATTCTTTTAGAAAGCAAGAAATGCAATATCTATTATAAATATAAAGTCAATATGTAGGATATCTCAACTTATTTTAACTTAATTTTAACTATGTGCTAAGTTCTGTTTTCAGTTGTTTCTTCCTACTGAAGTAATATAAGTTCTTTTAATACTTTCTAAATCTCCGTCCATTGGCAAAAAGCTGCAGTTATTAAACCACAGTCACAGTTTTTATTCTACTGACTACAAACTTTTACAAGGAATATACTAAACACTTAGAAATGTCTCAAATTCCAACTGGGGACAGTCTATATAGTTAATGTCATTCAGTTTGGTAATATTTAAAGATTCCATATGATACTCAACCTTATTCCATAAGGATAGAAAATAGCACAGATTACTTAACAATGTAAGTGATTTGAGTAATTTTACCCAGGTTTTTAATAGAGTGATTTAAAAGAATTTGTGTGAGCAGGATGAATACAGAGAAGCTTGAAGAGGCTTACATGAACTGATGCTGAGTGAAATGAGCAGAACCAAGAGATCATTATACATTTCAACAATGATACTGTATGAGGATGTATTCTGATGGAAATGGGTATCTTCGACAAAGAGAGGATCTAATTCAGTTTCAATTGATCAATGATGGACAGAATCAGCTACACCCAGAGAAGGAACACTGGGAAATGAGTGTGAACTATTTACATTTTTGTTTTTCTTCCCAGGTTATTTTTACCTTCTGAATCCAATTCTTCCTGTACAACAAGAAATTCGGTTCTGCACACATATATTGTATCTAGGATATACTATAGAATATGTAACATGTATGGGATGTATGGGACTGCCTGCCATCTAGGGGAGGGGGTAGAGAGAAGGAGGAGAAAACTCGGAACAGAAGTGAGTGCAAGGGATAATAATGTAAAAAGAAAAAAAAAATTACCCATGCATATGTACTGTCAAAAAAAGTTATAATTATAAAATTAATAAAAATAAATAAAATAAATAAAAATAAAAAAGAAGGAGGCAGCACACTCCTGAATGCAAAGGCAGTGGATCAGGACGCTGATGACTGAGCACTTGCTGGAGGGGGAAATTCTTGGTTTGTAGTTCCTGGTCAGGCAGGAGAGTTGAGATGAAACCAGAGGCACCATTTCCCCCACCCCAGAATTAAAAGTGCTTACACTAATATCTCTTATTTTTTTTAATGAATCAGCAAAGAAGGGACCCCCACCATAGAAACATATTATGAGAAAAGGAAAGATCAGGGTTCATCTTTAGCAGAGGACAGTGAAGTAAAAAAAGCTTCTTCCCCAAAAAGTAAAATGGCTCTGTGCCCAGAGGGAATTTATAGAAGGACAAAAAAAATTAATTTAAAATTCAAATGAGAGACATTGAAGAAAAACTAAAAGAATAAAAATCATCCAAGAAAACAAGAAGATTATGAAAAAAGTTAATCAATTTGAAAAGGAGATACAGAATCTTAAAGAAGGGGAAGCCAGTGAAGCTACAAGAGACCGAGAAATTAAAAAAAAATAGAACCAAATGTGAAACATCTTATAAGAAAAACAATACATCTTGAAAACAGATCAAGAAGAGAAAATATAAGAATACTTGGGCTGCCTAAAAGTTGTGACCAAAAAAAGGTCCTTGATACAAATAATGCAAGAAATTATGCAAGAAAATTGTCCTGGAGTTAAAGAACATGAGAGGAAAGTAGAAATAGGAAAACATTCATTGATCACCACCTCAACAAGATCCTTTGTGAAAAACACATAGGAATATTATTATCAAATTTCAAAACCCCCACAGCTTGAAAAAAAATTTTGCAAGAAACAACAACAAAATTTCAAATATGCTAGAATAACAATTAGAATTGCACAAACTTAGTAGTAGTCACAAAAAAAAGACCATAGGTTCTGGAATCATATCTGCCAACAATCAAAATAACTAGGCCAAAATATCATAACCAGCAAAATTACCTATAATTTTGAGTGAAAAAAATGAACATTAAGTGAACTTGCAGATTTTCAGTTCTTTTTCATCAACCAAACTTGAACTTAATAGAAGATTTAACATATAAGAGCCAATATTAAATATTAATTTCAAGGAACTCAATATAGATAATGATGAGGAGTAAACTGAGGTTTTAAACCGAGATGGGTCAGTTCCTTTCCTCCTGGGTCTGATTATCTCTCTCCTTCCCAAAGCAACCCTCTACCGAGGGATGATTCCACCTAGGCTCTTTTATTTGCTTCAAGGAGCCTAGGCCAGTGGGCAAATTCTTGGAGGGCTTTTCAGATAAGGAAGAAACTGTTTCAGGGAAACCTGAGCAGATAGTTGGGGGTTGAGAAAATCTAAGCCAGCTCAGATCCTGTGGAGGGGCTAGGTACAGCCCAAACTGGCTTGACCAGATCTTGTAATCAAAGATCAGTCCCAAAGGAAGTTGGAGATCAGACAAGGAATCTCAAAGGGGCTATCACCCTCATCAGAGAAATTGTTTGTTTGTTTGTTTGTTTTTTAACATGGAAAATGAACACCATATGTTTAAGATTGACATCAACAATAGGGCTGAGCAAAAGAAAGATTGGGACAGAGTTATATAAGGATGTGGTTCCCACAAAACAAGAGAAGGGAATTGTAAGGGCCCTTTAAATGGGTGGGCACAGCGCAACAGGAGATTTGAGTGGCCCAGAAGTATTCTCTGTGGATACAGGACTGCCCTGTGGGTGGGATCCTGGCCATATTGAGATAGCTTTGTAATGGGTGACGGCTCTCTTGCTGGTTGGCTGTGTATGTGACCTCACAGGCCCTTTATAAGCCCACTGCAGACAGCAGTCACTCTCTTTAACCTGACTCCCTAACCTGGGGTAGCTGAGCAAAGCTGATGGATAGCCGAGAGGTAAGGAGTTTGGTAGCGAACACGTCTGTCTTCAGACCAGGTGTTCACTAGGGAACCAACAAGTCAGGGCATTATGTGAGTAGGTATAATAAAGGCTTTTAAGATTACATATGGCTGTTCTTGAGCATGCTATGGGTTATTAAACTACTATTCAAGAAATCATGGCCAGAGACCTTGGAAGGCCTCAGAGGAAGCGAGTTGGGTAGAGTTGACACTGCAAAGGTCAATGGTCAAAGGTACTCTGTTGGGCCTAGGACAGACTGGTAATAGTAACTGCCAGGAGGGCATGTTACAGAATTAAGGTAAAAATAGTAATCATGTTATAC
The DNA here is from genome assembly GCF_048593235.1 of Sminthopsis crassicaudata. NCBI lineage: Eukaryota > Metazoa > Chordata > Mammalia > Dasyuromorphia > Dasyuridae > Sminthopsis > Sminthopsis crassicaudata. The sequence goes on along the minus strand of NC_133620.1, from coordinate 84,204,139 downwards.
AAATGAGGTAAGAATAGACACAGAAGCATTTGAAAGGGGAGGAAGCCTAGTAGCTCTGAAAACCTACTAAAATCAGGAATGGGTTAAATAGATAACTATATCTACACAATGATATGTATAGCATCCTCCAAAATCTCTAGAGAAATAAAGGAGGAGGAATGAGTAGACCCAGAAGCAAAGGGTGAGGGAAGAAGACAAGGGAGGGATCCATGGGTGGGGGGAAATTAAGTAATTTCAAGGCAAGTTAAGAGCAGAATTAAAGTAAAAAATCTGCAGGGGTAAGAAAAATATATTTGTATTTGTTAACCTGCCATCTGGGGAAGGGATGGGGAGAAGGAGGGGAAAAGTTGAAACAAAAGGTTTTGCAATTGTCAATGCTGAAAAATTACCTATGCATAAATTTTTTTGTAAAAATTAATTTAAAATAATTAATTTACAAAAAGAAAAAAAAAAAAAGAAAGTAATTTGTGTGCTTTACTTTATTTTGAACGTTTGGAAACACTTTCAAATAAATGACACACAGGTATCAATGAAAAAGCCTTTTAGATATTTGGTTAATATATATAAATTTAAAGTTTGAACCTAGACTCACAGGAAATCTTAATGCAAATGAAACCTTCCTCCCTTCCCCAGAACTAAGTGTCTGTTTGTAAGGAAAGTGACAAAAATGAAGGATATTTCACTTCAGTTATAGGGATTCCTAAATCTGGCACTGCATCAGTTAAGTAGAGATAGAACACAAGAAGTAGAATTCCTAAAAGATAAAAAGAAAATGAGATATCATCCAGATCTCAGCTTACTAGCAGACACAGTGTTAAACAGATTTCTTTGAAGTTTTTATCTCCCATTCTTCAAAAGATAGGAATTCCAGTTACAAAGAAAAAGAATAATGCTAAAGGTTCCCAGCTAAAGTTGCTAGGTCAGGGGCAAAGTGACTGAGAGATATGAACTTAGAATAAGGAATACCTAAATTCAAATCACATTTCAGACACTTGCTAGCTGTGTAACTTGGATGAGACATTTAAAACAGCTTTTTACTTCCTCTGTGAAAGGTTTTTAATAAAAACACCTTATCTCATCTGGTTGCTTTGAGAATCAAATGAGAAATACATGTACAGAGTTTTGCAAATGTGAAAGCATTGTATGGAATGATTTGATGTGATTATTATTTTTATGGATGGCAGAAAACAATACCTCGAGATATCTGCTAATAGCAATGAGATAGATGAATGACAACAAAATGATTTTAATGGTATGTGGAATTAAAATGAACCAAGCAATTTACTGGATATAAGGAGCAATGGAGACAGTGTCCATATTGGACACTTTTTTCCTTTGTCTGTTACAAAGCTAAAATTATTTTGTATACCCAAGAAAAAGGAAGGAAAATAAAATGTGAATAATTTTAATTTCTGTCTATCATCTATCCATAATAATGGATTCATCATTCCTAAGCAGTTTTCTTATTTTTTCCTCGAGTCTTCTCTTAAACCCAGTTGTATTTTAAACCCCTTTAATTAGCATTTTTCAACAGACTTAGTCCATTTTAAATGTTTACAATCAATAGCATTTTTGCAAGCCAGTGATATGTTTCTTTTTTTCTTTTTTTTAAATTAAAGCTATTTATTTTCAAAACATGCATGGATAATTTTTCAACATTAACCTTTGCAAAACCTATGCTCCAATTCCTCCCCTCCAACCATTACCCTCAATGGCAAGTAATCCGATATATATTAAACATGGTAAAATATATGTTAAATCCAATATAAGCATACATATTTATATAATTATCTTGTTGCACAAGAAAAGCCAAATCAAAAAGGAAACAAATGAGAAAGAAAACAAAATGCAAGCAAACAACAAAAAGAGTGAAAATGCTATGTCGTGGTCCACACTCAGTTCCCACAGTCTTCTCTCTGGTTGTAGCTGGTTCTCCTCATCACAAAATCATTGGAACTGGCCTGAATCATCTCTTCCTTGAAAAAACCATGCTCATCAAAATTGTTCACCATATAATCTTGCTGTTGTCGGGTGCAATGATCTCTTGTTTCTCTCATTTCACATAGCATCAGTTCACATAAGTCTCTCCAGGCCTCTCTGAAATTATCCTGTTGGTCATTTCTTTTTTTTTTTTTTTTTTTTTTTTTGCTGGATAAAACCACTTTAATGGCAAAATACTGGTGCTGATTTTAATCTTTTACTTCCCCCCCCCTTTTTTTTTTAATTTTATTTTTTAATTATTATTTTTTTATTTTTGTATTAATTTTTCCAAATTACCCCCCCTCCCTCTATTCCCTCCCCCGGATGACAGGCAATCCCATACATTTTACATGTGTTACAATATAGTCTAGGTACAATACATGTGTGTGAATATCATTTTCTTGTTGCACAATAAACATTAGAATCCGAAGGTACATGCAACCTGGGCAGACAGATATTAGTGCTAACAATTTACATTCACTTCCCAGTGTTTCTTCTCTGGGTGCAGCTACCTCTGTCCATCATTGATCAACTGGAAGTGAGTTGGATCTTCTTTATGTTGAAGATTTCCACTTCCATCAGAATACATCCTCATACAGTATTGTTGTTGAAGTGTACAGTGATCTTCTGGTTCTGCTCATTTCACTCAGCATCAGTTGATTTAAGTCTCTCCAAGCCTCTCTGTATTCCTCCTGCTGGTCATTTCTTACAGAGCAATAATATTCCATAACCTCCATATACCACAATTTACCCAACCACTCTCCAACTGATGGACATCCATTCATCTTCCAGTCTCCAGCTACAACAAAAAGAGCTGCCACAAACATTTTGGCACATATATGACTCTTTCCGCTCTTTAGTATTTCTTTGGGATATAATCCCAGTAGTAGCGCTGCTGGGTCAAAGGGTATGCATAGTTTGATAACTTTTTGGGCATAATTCCAGATTGCTCTCCAGAATGGCTGGATTCTTTTGCAACTCCACCAGCAATGTATTAGTGTCCCAATTTCCCCACATCCCCTCCAACATTTATCATTATTTGTTCCTGTCATCTTAGCCAATCTGACAGGTGTGTAGTGGTATCTCAGAGTGGTCTTAATTTGCATTTCTCTGATCAGTAGTGATTTGGAACACTCTTTCATGTGAGTGGATATAGTTTCAATTTCTCCCTCTGAGAATTGTCTGTTCATATCCTTTGACCATTTATCAATTGGAGAATGGTTCGGTTTCTTATAAATTATGGTCAGTTCTCTATATATTTTGGAAATGAGACCTTTGTCAGAACCTTTGTTTTTAAAAATATTTTCCCAATTTGTTACTTCCCTTCTAATCTTGTTTGCATTAGTATTATTTGTACAGAAACTTTTTAGTTTGATGTAATCAAAATCTTCTATTTTGTGATCAATAATGATCTCTAGTTCTCCTCTGGTCATAAATTCCTTCCTCCTCCACAAGTCTGAGAGGTAGATTATCCTCTGTTCCTCTAATCTATTTATTATCTCCCTCTTTATGCCTAAATCATGGATCCATTTTGATCTTATCTTGGTATATGGTGTTAAGTGTGGATCCATATCTAATTTCTGCCATACTAATTTCCAGTTTTCCCAACAGTTTTTTCCAAATAATGAATTTTTATCCCTAATGTTGGAATCTTTGGGTTTGTCAAAGATTAGATTGCTATAGATGTACCCTTTTTTGTCCTTTGTATCTAATCTGTTCCACTGATCTACCGGTCTATTTCTTAGCCAATACCAAATGGTTTTGGTGACTGCTGCTATATAATATAGCTTTAGATCAGGTACACTTAGATCACCTTCCTCTGAGTTTTTTTTTTCATTAGTTCCCTTGCAATTCTCGACCTTTTATTCTTCCATATGAATTTTGTTGTTATTTTTTCTAGGTCATTGAAATAGTTTCTTGGGAGTCTGATTGGTATAGCACTAAATAAATAGATTAGTTTGGGGAGTATTGTCATCTTTATTATATTCGCTCGGCCTATCCAAGAGCACTGAATGTCTTTCCAATTATTTAAATCTGATTTTATTTTTGTGGCAAGTGTTTTGTAATTTTTCTCATATAATTCCTGACTTTTCTTTGGTAGATGGATTCCCAAATATTTTATACTCTCAACATTTGTTTGGAATGGAATTTCTCTTTGTATCTCTTGCTGTTGCATTTTGTTAGTGATATATAAAAATGCCGAGGATTTATGCGGATTTATTTTGTATCCTGCCACTTTGCTGAAATTTTGAATTATTTCTAGTAGCTTTTTAGCAGAGTCTTTGGGGTTCTCTAAGTATACCATCATGTCATCTGCAAAAAGTGATAGTTTAATTTCCTCATTTCCTACTCTAATTCCTTGAATCTCTTTCTCGGCTCTTATTGCCGAGGCAGGCGTTTCTAGTACTATATTGAATAGTAATGGTGATAGTGGGCAACCTTGTTTCACTCCTGATCTTACTGGGAAAGGTTGCAGTTTATTTCTATTGCATATTATGCTTACTGAAGGTCTTAAATATATGCTCCTGATTATTCTAAGGAATAGTCCATTTATTCCTATACTCTCAAGAGTTTTTAGTAGGAATGGATGTTGGATTTTGTCAAATGCTTTTTCTGCATCTATTGAGATGATCATATGGTTCTTATTAATTTGATTATTAATATGGTCAATTATATTAATAGTTTTCCTAATATTAAACCAGCCCTGCATTCCTGGAATAAATCCTACTTGATCATAGTGTATTATCTTGGAGATGATTTTCTGAAGTCTTTTTGCTAATATCTTATTTAAGATTTTAGCATCAATATTCATTAAGGAGATTGGTCTATAATTTTCTTTCTCAGTTTTCGATCTACCAGGTTTAGGTATCAGTACCATGTCTGTGTCATAAAAGGAGTTTGATAGGACTCCTTCATCCCCTATTTTTTCAAATAATTTATATAACATTGGGGCTAATTGTTCTTTAAATGTTTGGTAGAATTCACATGTGAATCCATGTGGCCCTGGGGATTTTTTCCTGGGGAGTTGATTAATAGCTTGTTCTATTTCTTTTTCTGAAATGGGACTATTTAAGCAATTTATCTCCTCCTCTGTTAATCTAGGGAGCCTATATTTTTGGAGGAAGTCATCCATTTCACTTAAGTTATCAAATTTATTGGCATAAAGTTGGGCAAAGTAACTCCTTATTATTTCTCTAATTTCCTCTTCATTGGTGGAAAGATCCCCCTTTTCATTTGTAAGACTATCAATTTGATTTTCCTCTTTCTTTTTTTTGATCAAATTTACCAAAGGTTTATCTATTTTATTGGCTTTTTCATAAAACCAACTCTTGGTTTTATTTATTAATTCAATAGTTTTTTTACTTTCAATTTTATTGATTTCTCCTTTTAATTTTTGTATTTCGAGTTTAATTTTTGGTTGGGGGTTTATAATTTGGTCTTTTTCTAGCCTTTTAAGTTGTAAGCCCAATTCGTTAATCTTCTCTTTCTCTATTTTCTTCAAATAAGCCTCTAAAGATATAAAATTTCCCCTTATTACTGCTTTAGCTGCATCCCAAAGATTTTGATATGATGTCTCATCATTGTCATTATCTTGGGTGAAATTGTTAATTGTTTCTATAATTTGCTCTTTCACCCAGTCATTCTTTAAGATGAGATTATTCAGTTTCCAATTACTTTTTGGTCTATTTACCCCTAACTTTTTACTGAATGTAGCTTTTATTGCATTGTGATCTGAGAAGAAGGCATTTATTATTTCTGCCTTCCTACATTTAATTTTGAGATCTTTATGTCCTAATATATGGTCAATTTTTGTATAGGATCCATGAATTGCTGAGAAGAAAGTATATTCCTTTCTATTGCCATTCAGTTTTCTCCAAAGGTCTATCATACCTAGTTTTTCTAATATTCTATTTACTTTTTTAATTTCTTTCTTGTTTGTTTTGTGGTTTGATTTGTCTAAATCTGAGAGTGCAAGGTTGAGATCTCCCACTATTATAGTTTTACTGTCTATTTCTTCTTGCAGTTCTCTTAACTTTTCCTTTAGAAAGTTAGATGCTATGCCACTTGGTGCATATATGTTTAGTATTGATATGGCTTCATTATTTATGCTACCTTTCAGCAGGACATAGTTTCCTTCCTTATCTTTTTTAACGAGATCTACTTCTGCTTTTGCTTGATCTGAGATAAGGATAGCTACCCCTGCTTTTTTGGCTTTACCTGAAGCATAATAGGCTCTGTTCCAACCTTTTACCTTTATTCTGTATGTATCTCCCTGCTTTAAGTGTGTTTCCTGTAGGCAACATATTGTAGGGTTCTGCTTTTTGATCCAATCTGCTATCCGTCTCCGTTTGATGGGATCGTTCATCCCATTTACATTTACAGTTAAAATTACTAATTCTGTATTTCCTGCCATCGTATTATCCCCAGATTATGCTTTTTTCCCTTGACCCCCCTGATCCCCCTCCCCGATATTTAATTTACAGACCCCCCTTGTGACGCGCAACCCTCCCTCTTTTTTTTTTTTTAGGATCCCTCCCCCCTCCCTCCAAGTCCCTTCACTTATTCTCCTTTTCCTTTTCCCTTTTCCTCTCCCCCCTTTTAATGAGATGAGAGAAAATTCTCTGAAAAACAAATATGTTAATTATTTACTCTTTGAGCCTTTCCTGATGAGAGTAAGATTCACACAATGATTCTCCCCCTCACTAAGTTCCCTCAGATATGGTGTATTTTCTATGCCTCTTCCTGGGATGTAGTTTCCCTCTTTTTATCACTCCTTCCCCTTTTTCTGAACCGACCTCCTTCCCTTTACTACACCCTCCTTTTTTTCTTTTATATCAGTAAAATCAAATTATCCTTGAGTATTTTTTTATATACCCACAACAGAGTTACAGTTCTCAAGGGTTCTGTGTACCTTTTTCTGTTTCTCTTCAGTCTTGTGGATGTAGATCAAATTTTTTGTTTAAGTCTGGTTTTTTTCTTAGAAACATATAGAATTCCTGTTTCATTGAATGACCATCTTCTTCCATGGAAAAAGATGCTAAACTTAGCTGGGTAGTTCATTCTTGGTTGCAGTCCTTGATCTTTTGCCTTAGGGAATATCAGGTTCCAGGCCCTTCTATCTTTTAATGTGGAGGCAGCCAGATCTTGGGTGACCCTTATTGTGGCACCTTGGTATTTAAATTGTTTTTTTCTAGCTGCTTGCAGGATTTTCTCCTTTGTGTGGTAATTCTGCAGCTTAGCCACAATATTCCATGGTGTTCTTTTTTTAGGGTCTATTTCAGAAGGAGTTCGATGAATTCTTTCCACATCTACTTTCCCTTCTGTTTCTATTATCTCTGGACAGTTCTCCTTGATAATTTCCTGTAAAATAGAATGTAGGCTCTTTTTTTGGTCATAGTTTTCTGGAAGTCCAATAATCCGCAGATTATCTCTCCTAGATCTATTTTCCAGGTCTATAGATTTTCCCCGTAAGTATTTGACGTTGTTCTCAAGCTTCTCATTTTTTTTTTGTTTTGTTTGACTGATTCTTGGGTTCTCTGTGAATCATTCATTTCTATTTGTTCCATCCTGACTTTTAAGGAGTTATTTTCTTCTTTCACAGTTTTTAGTTCTTTTTGTAAATGCCCAATTTCGTTTTTAAATGAATTATTTTGCTCTATTGAATTTTTTTCCATTTCCCTAATTTTTTTTTTTGAGAATTATTTTCTTTTTCCAATTCAGAAATTCTATTTTCTTGAGACTTTTTTATGTTTTCCAATTCAGAAATCCTACTTTCCTGTGTTTTTTTTAACCTTTTCTAATTCATAAATTTTGTTTCCCTGCATCTCCTGTGAATTCTTTATTTTTTCCAACTCCAATTTCAGGACGTTGTTATTCTCTATCATAGCTTCCCTTTCCTTTCCCCATTTTTCTTCAATCTCCCTCAAATTTTTAAGAGCTTCTTCTAGGAGAGAGTTATGTGATGGGGGGCAGGAATCGTTCCCCTTTAGGTTGTTATCTGCTGACTCTCTGCTGTTAACTTCCTCGGGGTTGGACACCCGCTCTTTCTCTGTATAGAAGGAATCTATGGTTTTTCTAGCTTTTTTGCTCATACTTAAAAAATCTTTTGGGGTCTGTCCCTGGGGTAGGAAATTATTTATTTACTTCTTTACCAGCTTCCTCCCAGACCAGATGGATGCAGCGGCCCCTGCGCCTGAGCTAAGATAGAGCTCTGGGAGAGAGTTCCCCACCCCCTCCCTGGAAGTGCCTCAGAGGTGATTAGCACTGCTGTGCCCGAGGGCGTTGGACAGTAAAGGCAGCATGAAGCCCAGCCTATGTGTCCGGGTGGGGAGTGGATGTCTGCAGCAGGTGACGTAAGAAGCCCCTGCGCTCAAACTGGAAGTGTCTGCCAGAAACCGCGGTCCCTAGTTCAAAGGTTCTGCTTCTCTGGGACTTCCTGGAGCTGAGTTCCACTCCCTCCAGCTAAACTAGGCAGTGTGTGTTGCCTTGGGCCGTATCCACCCACTTGTCAATCTCTTAACTATTCTCAGGTGGTAGCTGAGGCCACACCCCCTGGTGCCGAGTCTCTGCTGAGTCACCCCCCGGATCGGGGAAAATCTAATCTGAGTTTTAAAATATTTTGGCTTTCTCTTCTGAACTTCTAAATAATTAGCAGAGAAGAGCTAACAGCCTGTGCCAGATTCCTTTACCTCAGTGGCTTCTCTGATCCCAGAGCCCTTCCCAGCGCAATGGGAGCAGTGTGCCCCTACCCCACCGTCTGTGCTGGTCTCTCTTATTCCTCCCCTGGGGACTGACCTTTCCTGTTGAAACTCCAGATTCTCTTCAGCTGGTAAGTCGTGCTTCCAGTCCTTGTGGTATCTATCAGTCCTGAGCTAATTCTGAGACTTAATTTATCTAATTGGTTGTGAGGGAGTGAGGACGTTCACTGAGTTGTGTGTTTCTTCTCCGCCATCTTGGCTCCGCCCTGTTGGTCATTTCTTACAGAACAATAATATTCCATGACATTCATATACCATAACTTATTCAGCCATTCTCTAACTGATGGGCATCCACTCAATTTCCAGTTTCTAGCCACTTACAAAAGGGCTGCCACAAACATTGTTGCACATGTGAATCCTTTTCTCTTCTTTAAGATATCTTGGGGATATAAGCCCAATAATAACACTGCTGGATCAAAGCATATGCACAGTTTGATAACTTTTTGAGCATAGTTTCAAATTATTCTCCAGAATGGTTAGATCCATTCAAAATTCCACCAACAATGTATGTGTCCCACATTCCCTCTTAACATTCATCACTATCTGTTCCTCTCATTTTAGCTAATCTGAGTGATATGTAATGGTACCTCAGAGTTGTCTTAATTTGCATTTCTCTGATCTATAATGATTTAGAGCATTTTTCCATATGATTAGAAATGGTTTTAATTTCTTCATCTGAAAATTGTTCATATCCTTTGACCAATTTTCAACTGGAGAATGGCTTGAAATCTTATAAATGTGAGCCAATCCTTTATATATTTTAGAAATGAGGACTTTATCAGAACCTTTTAATGTAAAAATGTTTTCCCAGTTCATAGCTTCCCTCCTAATCTTGTCTTAATTAGTTTTGTTTGTACCAAAACTTTTTAACTTTATATAATCAAAATTATCTATTTTGTGTTCAATAATGAATTCCTGTTCTTCTTTGACCACAAATTCCTTCCTTCTCCATAGATCTGAGAGATAACTATCCTTTCTTCTAATTTGCTTTTAAAATCTCTCTTTATGTCTAAGATGTGAGGCCATTTTCACCTTATCTTGGTATACAGTGTTAGGTGTGGGTCTCTGCCATACTAATTTGCAATTTTCCCAGAAGTTTTTGTCAAATAGTTTTGATCCCCAAAATTGGGGGTCTTTGGGTTTATCAAACACTAGATTACTATAGTCATCAACTATTTTGTCCTGTGTATTTTCTTGTATTTATTTTGTTACCTATATCTGCTTCTATGTTCTATATATAACTTTCTAAAACCTAAGTTGGTTCATTATACTTTACATTGCTCCTTTTTAAAAAACTCATTTTCCAATCCATTGGAAGCTTCAGAATTTTATTTCTAAAATATTCCATCCTTCCTATACTTACTCTGTAAAATGCAAAAGAAAGCTCCCCCCTATAACTGAATGTCTGTTTTTAGGAGAGAATGACAAAAATAAAGGATATTGCACTTCAGTTATAGGGATTCCTAGATCTGGCATTGCATCCTTTCTCTGAATATTTCCTTTCTTTGAATATTTCAGAATCTGCTACCCTCAAATCTAGGATGAATATCATACTTTTTTCTACTCTCCTCTCTGCTCTCATAGATTCTAAAATGGAACGGTCACTTGAGCAGCATTTCTACTTCAGCAACCAATTTCTCCTTGTTAATTAGAATCAGACCCAGAATAAAAGCCCCCCCTTATTGCCTCATCTTTTTTGGGTGGGTGCAGTGTGGAAAGGGAAAATTAGGGTTAAGTGTCTTGCTCAGAGTCACATAGCTAATAAAAATCTGAAGCCAGATTTGAAATCAGGTTTTCCTGAATTCAGTGTCAGTGCACCATGCTCTGTGTCACCTGACAGACCCTCATTCCATTTTCTTTGAAGAAAGAAGTATTAAATGAAAGCAAAAATTATTAAATATTCTCCTTTGGAAAAGAAAGTCACAACAGATGTCTGGATAACTGAAGTCATTTGCCTTGCCTATGTTCTGGGTTGGTGATACATTTCCCATACTCCTTTGCATTTGTGAGGTTTTAAATATACTTCAAAAACAAAATTGATTCAATTTCTGCCTCCATAACCTTCAAACAAATCTTCTCTACTATGTTCTTTCTTTGGTTCTTGAATTTTTTCACATGCTTATGTCTTGTTTAATGGTGTTTCTCTTCCAAAAATCATCCCCACAATTTTGCTTTCCATTTCTCCCAGAAGCACATTCCACTGTGTATCTTATTAAGTACCAGTGATATCTTTGAGGTCAAAGTTTCCTCTTAGAATTAGAGCTCCATGGTCATCATTTACGTCCTTTATTTTTTAGCATTTAAATAGAGAAATTTGAAATCATGAGTTTTATTGTTTCTTATTATTAAATTTTGTCTCCTTTTTAACTGTATTGTTATTATTTTAGTTATATTATAAACCAGAGTAGATATATAAAAGGATTTTTATCTCTTTGCTCTTCCTTTTCTGCTTAAAATTACAAACAAATATGTATTTTATTAGTCTTTGTTAGTTATATTCCTTCCCTCTCTAGAAGAATGACTTTCCTTTCGGTAGTTATATTCCAGAAATAACAGCTGTAACAACCACAAAATAAATAAATAAAGCAATAGCAATTATATAGAACTTCAAGATTTTACAAAGAGTATTAAAGTTATTTCATTTTATCCTCACAAGAACCCTGGGAGTTAAGTGTTAATATTATATTGAAGAGAAAACTGAGGTAAGTAGAAGGTAAGTATATTTACCAGGTACACAGATCTATAAAGTATATGAGAAGATTTTAATTCAATCCTTCACAACTTAGGTCTAGCACTCTATGGCATTCTTTAATAGCATTATTTAATTTCATCATCTACATTTTTCTTTTAATGCTGTTGTCTTCCATCAGTAGCAATGATAGAAAATGTTGGGTTTCTAAGGTTTTAAATAGCTTGCTTATACTTACACATACATGAGCATGTGTGTATGCATGTATATGTGTGCATACATGAACACACATGTATATGTATATGTGCACACATGTGTGGGTATGATGTGTATGTATATGTATGTGTGTATATACATATGTATGAGTATGTTTATATATATATATGTGTGTGTATCTTGCTAGTACCTAAGTGCACACACACATGTATATGTGTATTTGGATGTTTAACTATATGTGGGCATGTATACATATATGTGTTTGTGTGTATAGGTACATGCCTACATACATGTGCATATTTATATATAAATATATTTAAACCCATCTATATTTATATATAGATATATCTAGATAGAGATACATATATCCACATAAGATTGAGGAATACTTTCTAGATTCACTATGGCAATATAATCTAAGCCTAGATGACATTATAAGTGGGCTGTAATCATCATCAAATTTAACCCTAAGTAGTATTTAGCTTACAAAGGATTTCCCTTCCTTCCCTCTACCCCTTCCCCTAGATGGCAGGCAGTCTTATACATGTTAGATATGTTATAGTATATCCTAGATATAATATATGAGTGCAGAACCGATTTTCTTGTTGCACAGGAAGAATTGGATTCAGAAGGTAAAAATAACCTGGGAAGAAAACAAAAATGCAAACAGTTAACACTCATTTCCCAGTGTTCCTTCTCTGGGTGTAGCTGATTCTGTCCATCATTGATCAATTGGAACTGAATTAGATCTTCTCCTTGTCGAAGATATCCACTTCCATCAGAATACATCCTCATACAGTATTGTTGATGAAATGTATAATGATCTCCTGGTTCTGCTCATTTCAATCAGCATCAGTTCATATAAGTCTCTCCAAGCCTCTGTGTATTCATCCTACTGGTCATTTCTTACAGAACAATAATATTCTATAACATTCATATACCATAATTTACCCAACCATTCTCCAATTCTCCAATGGGCTTGTTTCTAGCCACTACAAAAAGGGCTGCAACAAACATTTTGGCACATACAGGTCCCTTTCCCTTCTTTAGTATTTTTTTGGAATATAAGCCCAGTAGTAGCACTGCTGGATCAAAGAGTATGCACAGTTTGATAACTTTTTGGGCATAATTCCAGATTGCTTTCCAGAATGGTTGAATTCATTCACAACTCCACCAACAATACATCAATGTCCCAGTTTTCCCACATCCCCTCCAATATTCATCATGTGTAGTGATATCTCAGAGTTGTTTTAATTTTCATTTCTCTGATCAATAGTGATTTGGAATACTCTTTCATATGAATGGAAATAGTTTCAATTTCATCATCTGAAAATTGTCTGTTCATATCCTTTGACCATTTATCAATTGGAGAATGGCTTGATTTCTTATGAATTAGTCAGTTCTCTATATATTTCGGAAATGAGGCCTTTATCCTAACCTTTAACTGTAAAAATGTTTTCCCAGTTTGTTGCTTCCCTTCTAATCTTGTTTGCTTTAGTTTTGTTTGTACAAAAACTTTTTAATTTGATGTGATCAAATTTTTCTATTTTGTGATCAATAATGATCTCTAGTTCTTCTTTGGTCACACATTCCTTCCTCTTCCACAAGTCTGAGAGGTAAACAATCCTATGTTCCTCTAATTTTTTATGATCTCATTTTTACAGCAGGCATAGTCTTAAGTAGACTTGTTTTTCATAACCTTGATTTAAATAAGATATAAGGGAAAAGTAAACTTAAAGAATAAAAATAATACACAATTAACAAACACAATGGCCATTATAAACATATTCTAACAAACAACATACAGCATACATCACCAAACTGAGGAAGCACCAACATCTGAATTCTGGGTAGGAAAATGGTTACAGTTATTCAGAGTCTTGAGTGGGAACCATTGCTAGGCAAACTGTATAATATTTCCTAGCTAAATCCTCAAAGTGCCTTTCAATTAATGGTTTATATACCCTCAGAATAAATAAGACATTGTGCTAAGTTTTCTCATTTGACATATGACTCTTGAAACGAAGCAGCTTCCTCAGTTATAGGATGCTCCAACACAAGATACCACCAAGGAGAGTATTTTTTTTTCATTCTCCATTATGAAGATTATATTTACTCCAGGAACTACCCAGATTTCTGGGTTAAACCCAAACTTGAAATGAAGGATACTCAATAAAGGCACTAAAAGGGTGATTGACTCTTTTTGTAAGATTCCTGAGATTCTATTAGATAATTTTGATTTTATTTCACATCATGAATAAAATGGAAATATATTTTAAATTATTTTCCATGCATAACCTATGATGATTGCTGTCTTGGAGGGAAGAAAGTAAGGGGGTATAAAAAATGGAACTTAAAATCTTACAAAAATAAATGTTGAAAACTAAAAGTGTGATCATGTTCCAATGTTCTCAGCAAACAAATATTCACAAAGGCACTTCAGAAACAGACTGGGATTCCTTAATAGGATTTCTTCTTACAGGGAAAATGGGCAGGGTTAAAGGAGAAAGAGAACAAACAGCAATAGTAATTGTAAAAAATAATCTTGAAACAAGTTTCTCTGATAAGACCTTATTTCTCAAATACAGAGGGAACTGAGTCAAATTTATTAAAAAAAAAAAAAACAAAACAAAACAAAAGAAAACAAAAGAAAACAACAAAAAAAAAAAAAAAAAAAAAAACAAAACAAAAAAACCCCAAAAAAACAAAAAACAAAAGCGAGTTGTGCCTCAATTGATAATGGATCAAAATATATGATCTATGCCCAGAGGAGTATGAATTAATGCTTATCCTTTTACCTAACAGCACCACTACTAGGCATGAATACCAAAAGAGATTTTTAAAAGGGGTAGAAAAAACAGGTCCTCCATAAAGAAAAATATATGTAGCAGTTCTCTTCTCATGACAAAGAATTGCAAACTGAGGGGATGCCTATAATTTGGGAAATAGCTAGATAAAATGTGGTATATGATTGTCATGGAATATTGTTGTTCTCTAGAAGTGATGAGCAGAATGCTCTTGGGGGGAAAAAAAAGCCTGGAAAGTCATCTATGAACTCAAGCAAAGTGAAATGTATTGCATACAAAGTAATAGCAAAATTTTGGGATGACCAGCTGTAAATGACTTTGCTGTTTTCAGCAAAAATGATCCAAGACTATTCTGAAGAATTTATGATGAAAAATCACAGAAGATAGTGTCTGAATAAAGATTGTATTATTCTCTCTCAACTTTACTTGAGAATTTTTTTTTTAATTAGGGTGGGAGATCTGTGTTTTCTTTCACAATATGACTTTTATGGAAATATTTTGCCTAAGGTTTCTTAATGGAAACTGGAGATGGGAATAAGAAAAAAAAATCTGGAACTCAAAAGTTTAAAAAATATGTAAAAATTGGGGGGAGCTAGGTGGCACAGTGGATAGAGCACCAGCCCTGAATTCAGGAGGATGCCAGTTCAAATCTGGTCTCAGACACTTAACACTTCTTAGCTGTGTGACCCTGGGCAAGTCACTTAACCCCAGCCTCAAAAAAAAAAAAAAAAAAAGGAAAAAAATGTAAAAATTTGTTTTAAGTCTAATTGGGAAAAATATTAAATAAATAAATAATATTAGTAATGATAATATCAAGAATATAACCACAAGAGTAAAAAGAAAACTAACTTTTAAGTATAGTTGAAAGCAACAAGAATGAACAACTATTGAATTTTAATAAAATTTTAAAGAAGGACACTAAGATAGAGATTGTTACTTACCTAGGTCACATAGCTAGTAAATATCTTAGGCCATAGTTGATCTTACTTACTTCTGTTCCAGTGCTCTTTTGCAGCACACTTTCTAGCTTCCTTGAAGATTCAAAACTTGCTTCAAACTGGAGTCTAATTTTAATGAATAGTACTAGTTTTCTTCTTCTTTTTAGTATATAAGATCTCATATATGCTATATCCCCAGGAATATCAAGATAATTTGATGGGAAACTATCAGCAATATACTGATTTTTCCTCATTATGTTAGCGGATTGAACTTCTTGTACACCTCCTGGATTATTTATCATATATCTATCCCTTCCCCTTCAAATGTTTTGGTAACAAACCAAATTTACCTCCTCACTCCTGGAGTAGAAAGGGGATTCTGTATCATGACAGCAGAATGTGCAGGTACAAATAATTTAGGAAAAAAAAAAGTCTGATTCTACTGCAGGGCTAAAGCTGAGATGATATGAAGGGAATCATGGTGCCCAGTACAAATCACAAAATGGAGTACTTCTAATCATAAGATAGGATCCTTCCCAAAATTGTGATACAAATTAAATCCAGTTGAGATAAATATCAAATAGCCCAAGTTAAGTGCTTACTATGTAGAAACTGGTAATATAAAGTAAAAGCAACCGTGGTCTTTAAAAAGCTCAATTCTAATGAGGCAGAGGACATGTATATTAACTAGATATATATGTTACCTACAGAGTAAGTAGAAATTAATCTCAGAGTGGAAGATATTAAAGCAGACAGATGTAGGAAAACTCTTTTGTAGAAAGTAGCATTTGAACTGAATCTTAAACAGAACCAGGAGTTCTAAGAGATATATTTGAGGAGAAAGCATTCCAGGCATGGGGGCCAATTAATGCAAAGGCACAGAGATGGGAGATGGAACTTCTCATGTGTTGAACAGAAAGAGACCAGTTAAGCTAGAGTCCAGTGTGAGTGGAAAGTAGTAGTAAAATGAAAAATTATTAGAAAAGTAGGGACTAGCTTCTGAAAAGAGCTAAATGACAGACAACTTTATATTTGATCTTGATGAGAGAAATTAGGAAAATTACATTTAGCAAAATTCCTTCAATAGTTACATGAAGAATAGAGCAGACTGGAGAGACATGAGGGATATTCTGAAAGGATACATAAAAGAAAATTTAATAATGAGGTTCAAATAAACATCCTGGAAGAATATATTTGAAATTGAATATTTAGTTTCTATAGCCATAGCATATGGGGACATAGCCATTTTTTCTACATTTACTTACATTTTCCCTTTAGTTCTCTCTTTCTCTCATCCACACATCTGATCATTTGTAGTAGATTTAATTGCTTTTGAAATACACATATTTGAGTGTCCTTATGGTGTTTTTTTAGGGGAAAAATATACAGCCTTTTCTCAATTTTATTAATGTTTGCTGAATAAATATTTCAAAAGAAAAATACTTTATTTATAGTTTAAATTATTGAAATTAACTCTTCCCTACAAAAATGTAAAGGTTTTTGTAAGAGAACATAGATTTCTCATATGTTTTGTATAGTTCCCCCAAATGAAATATAATAAATTAATGAATATATATATATATATATATATATATATGTGCCTTTTAAAGATGACAAAAGATAGAAATAGATAGCATTGGAAAAGAAATACACAGTACTATTTTGATAGAGAAGATATAAGTTAGTATAACTATTCTGAAAAGAAATTTGGAATTATGAAAAAAAAAGTGATTAAAATGATTGTAATTTTTGCCTCAGAGATCCACTCTACCAAAAGGATGTCATTGAAAAAAATAAAACTTCTATAATAAATAAAAAAACAAAAACAAAAACAAAAAAAACCTTATGGTGGCAGTGTGTGTATGTATACAATTGCAAAGATCTAGAAACAAAATTGAAATCCAATGACTAAGAAATGGCTAAAAAAATAACTGCATTACATAATTAGTTTTGCTCTGTAAAAATGATGAATATAGACATACAAAGAAAAGTATAACTAGTTAAAGCAATATCTATATATTGACTATAAAATAAATGAAAGAAACCTACCCACAAAGTAAAAAAAAAAAAACAAAAACAAAAACATAGTGGGAAATGATAAGAATAAGCTTGGTCCCCAAAAATGTCACATGAAAAAACCCATTTACCTTCTCCTTTTAAAATGTGGGGACTGAGGGTGGGGAAGAGGAGAAGTCTATGTGCAATGTGCTATATAAGCTCAGATTTGTTTTACATATTGATTTTTTGGGGGGAAGTTTTTCTTATATGCCTCTTTGAAAAAAAATTAATTATAATCAATGCTTCTTTGAGACATGAAAGAGGGGGCATCTAGATCATAAGAAAATAAAGTGATCAAATTTGGAACACAAGGTTTTGTAAGGGTGTATGTTGAAAATTATCTATGTATATTTTGAAAATAAAAAGCTTTAATAATAAAAAACATATTTATAATAAATAAATACAATGAAATATATTTCTATTATATATATATATATATATATTTATAATAAATAAATAAAAACCAGATACATCAGTTAAATATATTTAAAGGAAAAAAATCTATTGAAACAAACACAAACCTTTTTGCTTAATTATTAATAATTTTTCAATATTCAAATTCTGGAAAAGATAATAGAAATGATATTGTGATATCCTTTATTAGCATTTGAAATCCATATATATGAATTTTCTGAAAACAAAAATGAGCAAATAAAACTACAAAACCCAGATTAAAAAAACATAGCTATGGCTTCACCCTGCCCCCATCTTAGAAAGGCCAATAATTATGTTGGTATTGCTTAGCCCAAAAATCGCTTTCCTTAATACTTCATGCCATTGAAGTCAGTGGTTCAGGTTACTATACCTTATGACACATTTGAAGGTTTTTTTTTTAATTTCCACAGCTGAAAAATATTATCATCTTATATTTAATCCATTTTTGATGCACTAAACAGAGATCAGTAAAAAAAAATTAAGTGAACAATATAATTTTTTTAAAAGAAATCATTTTGACTTCTTGAATATCAAAGGAACACAATGTAGTATTTAGTTTGGCATAATTTCATAATTACAATACATAAAATACCATTTAAGTCTTTGAAAAATAGAAAAACACTCTGAATGTTTGTTCACACTGAGGAAGAAAAAGAAAAAAACTGAATAATTATGTAGTCAAATTCAATTTCACAGACCCAAAGAATGAGCCTTTTTTTCCTTCTTGCCATGCCAATGGGGCAAGTAAGGACAACTTTGAGAATGCTTTAACCACTGCCACTTACTATAACAATTAGTCTCACAGAGACGTAGGTTACTATATTATTCAAAATTATTTTTGTCAACAAGTAAGAATATTAATAAATAAAATTATAATGGACCTAGTTCCCATTTTATTACAATCCTATGAGACAGACATTTTAAAACTTATTTATAAATAAGGAAATGGACATTTAGGAAGGTAAAGTCACTGAACTAGTGCTATAAAATCAAGAGGTAAACCTTGATGTTCATTTTGGAAAACATGACACTCTCTCTCTCTCTCTCTCTCTCTCTCTCTCTCTTGTAAACCAATGAGGGCCTGCTTTATCATCTCTTTTTTAAGCTCCTTCTTCTGATGTTGGGATGAAGGGAGGCAGAAATTTATTAACTCACTCTATCCAACTGTCAAGTAATGATATGAAAAACACATTGATTGCTTACATACATTCCAGAATATATAGCTATATATTTCAATTTATATAATTTTAAGAATATCACTATATCTTAATAAACATTGAGAAGCCTATTCCCATTTCTCTATTTGTAAAAGGGTGTAATTATTTTGATACTTGGGGAGGGTGCAAAACAAGTCAATTGACTCCACAAAATAAAACAAAACTTTTGTTTTCATTCATTCAAAAATACCACATGAAAGCTTTCAGCCTAAGTTATTTGCATAGTTTCCTTACTTCTCCTCTTCATTATGCTCTTTGCCCTATGTTCTGCCTTTCATTCCCTTCTATTAAAGAGTGAAATCTAAACTCAAATCTTCTAAAGTTTCAGTTATACTAAGATGAAAATGAAGTGGCTTTGTAGAATTTTTGAGCCCACAGTATTGTGCATAAAAAGGGCTTCTCTGAGTTACCTTTAATTTGAGAATTCAAAGGCAATAAACCCTCCAGTAAAAGAAGACCTCAGCTCACTTTTTCTCATCAAATTTTCCTTTCAAATATGAGAAAATATGACTTGTTAATCCAGTCATGCACAAAAGTTGCCACTGGTGGTTAAGTCATCTAGATTCAAAGGCAGCAAACAAAATTAAATTGTATATTCTTAAGGTAGTTTCTTTAATCAATTCTTCTTTTGGTTCTAAATTTTCATTTCTTATCATTATTCTAACTTTTAAGGGGTACTGTACATATTAGGAGAGTATAGTCTAAAAGAATTGGCAACAGAATTAATTTTAATATAGTATGCCTCTTAAACTCATATAATATACTCCTTCATTAACTACATATATATGTGTATGGGTGTGTGTGTATGTGTGTGTGTGTGTGTATATATATATATATATATATATATATAAGACCTAGCAATTCTAATGTAAATTGTTTAGGAAACTATTTATCTAAAATAATCACTGACAATTTCTGGAGGTGCCTTTTAAATCCATGTAAAGTGAACTACTAAATTGGAAAACATTAAATTTGAATGAGATTTTACATAAAACATTGTTTTTTCTCACTATTCATATTAAATATTTTTTCAAGTTCAATTTATTCCTAATAATTTGTTGATTCAATTTAGAATTTGGGAAGAGTTACTGAAATATTAAATATTTTGACCACATTTAGGGCATATTCAAAGGACAGATAAAATCTCAGAATGTCATTATAAATCAAACAACATAAAATGGCAAATCTTTTTTCTATAAACAAGAACACTTTGTAATATTTTGTTATTACTTTTTCATAGGTCTCCTTATTGTAATCTTGCCAAAAACGTCATTTGTCTTTGTTTATTCTTCCCAATTCCCCTAAAAGCACAAAGAAAATTCATTTCTTTTTGAAACTAAAAAGGATTAGACTAATTCATGTGCCAATTTGTTCAAATTAGTAACACATTTCAAATAAATATTAAAATTGCGAAGAAAAAAGCAAAAAAACACATCTTTATTGCTCCTTTATACAAACTCAAAATCTCTGAAGATACTGATAACTAACTGATGTTATCTTATCACAGATTGAACTTTATGATATTATATTTCATTCAATAATCAGAGGGATAAAATAATTAAGCAAAGAATCAATAAGAATTCAAAAGAATCAAGAATTCAATTTGTGATCTGCCAGATATTTTGCTAGACACAAGGTGTAAGGAGACAAGATTGAAATGACTCTTACCCTCAATTAATTTGTATCCTATCACAGGAATAAATGACATTAGCAAGAAAAAAAAATCTAATACAAGACTGGACACATCCATCATGAGGCATTCATTCCAGATAAGAACAAAATAATAATACAAAACTGTAATTTCAATCAGGAACCCAGGCTCCTTCTTCGATATATTGTGGAAGAAGTTGTAGTGATATCTGTGAAAAGGGCTTGCCTTCCTCTATGCAAAATCTAAGACCTCATAGGTATATGTTGCATTCTGTAGAGTCAAATCAATTGAATAGAGAAATGTTTCTATTTTTAAGTGACATGGCATTCTATCCTGCACAGAGAGAGAGGGGGAGATTAAATTCAAAGGACTACTCACAGTTTGTCATGTTAATTCATCAATCAATCATTCAATCAATCAATCAATTATTTATTGCTTGCCACATATTTGGCACTGCTCAAAAAATCTGGGGATACAAGTACAAAAATGGAACAATCCTTAAGGTGGCTTTTCCATCTTAAAGGGTAAAGGTAGAAGTGTGTGTGTGTGTGTGTGTGTGTGTGTGTGTGTATGTGTGTGTGTGTATAAAATGCAAATATATACATAATAATTAAACAAAAAAGTTGTTTAGGACAAAATATATGTTGTTGGTGTTGGAGGAAAACTAGGAAATGTTTCAAGCAGAAAATGATAATATTTTAAAAGAAAGAAAGGGACTTTAATGTCCAAATGTAATAGCTCTTGCCAGACATGTGAAAGGCCAGTAGTACAAAGGCAAGAAAAGAGAAGACAGCATTGTTTGTGAGACAAAATAGAGAAAATGTGTTTGATTAGATGGCGGGTGTAGAAGAAGGAGTAAAGACAGCCTAGAAAGATATATTGAGACCAGATTGTGTAGGAATTTAACAGCTTCAGCAGCGGTACTACTAGGCTTATATCCCAAAGAAATACTAAAAAAGGGAAAGGGACCTGTATGTGCCAAAATGTTTGTGGCAGCCCTTTTCATAGTGGCTAGAAGCTGGAAGATGAATGGATGTCCATCAATTGGAGAATGGTTGGGTAAATTGTGGTATATGGATGTTATTGAATAGTATTGTTCTATAAGAAATGAGCAGCAGAATGAATTCAGAAAGGTTTGGAGAGACTTGCATGAACTGATGCTACGTGAAATGAGCAGAACCAGGAGATCGTTATACATTTCAACAACAATACTCTATGAGGATGTATTCTGATGGAAGTGGATATCTTCAACATAGAGAAGATCTAATTCAGTTCCCATTGATCAATGATGGACAGAATCAGCTATATCCAGAGAAGGAACACTGGGAATTGAGTGTAAACTGTTTGGATTTTTGTTTTTCTTCCCAGGCTATTTTTACCTTCTAAATCCAATTCTTCCTGTGCAACAAGAGAACTGTTCAGTTCTACACACATATATTGTATATAGGATATTCTATAACATATTTAATATATATGACTGTTTGCGATCTAGGGGAGGGGGCGGGGGGAGGGAAGGGAAAAGTCCGAACAGAAGTGAGTGCAAGGAATAATGTTGTAAAAAATTACCCAGGCATATGTTCTGTCAATAAAAAGTTATAATTTTTAAAAGCTTCAGGCAGATTTATATTTTATTCTAGAAGCACTAGGAAATCACTGGAGCTAATTGAATTGATTTAGCACTTTCATTGCTGGACAGTAATTGATGCACAACCATTCATATGGTTATCAGAACCTGGCCTGGCAATTCAGAGTAATCTCCTTGGAATAACTTTTGCACATACAAATCAATTACTATAGTCTCTTGGAAGGAACTTGAATTTGCAATAACTATGTAGGGACCACCTTGAAAGAAGCCTTCATTCAGTAAGCAATCTGATATAAGTTAGATGTGCAATTCTTTGTAGACATTTTTCCATATTTATCATGTCATTTGTCAAAATCACATCAAAAGAAGAGAAAAAAAAACGTGAAAAAGAAAACAAAAAAAAATTGAAAATGCTATACTTCAATCCATACTCAGGCTCCATAGTTCTCTTTCTGGATGTGGATGGCATGTTCCATTCCAAGTGTATGGGAATTGTCTTGAATCACTGAACTGTTGAGAAGAGTCAAGTACATCACAGCTGATCATCACATAATCTTGTTACCATGCACAATGTTTTGGTTCTACTTACTAAGCATCAGTTCATGTAGATCTTTCCAGGTTTTTCTGAAATCAGCTGCTCATCATTTCTTCTACAACAATAATATTCCATTATATTCATATAACATAACATCAATTTAAAAAGATAGACATCCACTCAATTTCCATTATCTTGGCATTACGAAAATGGCTGCTGCAAACATTTTTTCCTCTTCTATCATCTCTTTGAATTCAGATCAAATAGTTACATGGCTGGATCAAAGGGTATTCATACTTTTATAACTCTTTGGACATAGTTCCAAATTGCTCTACAAAATGATTGGATCATTTCACAACTCTACCAACAATGCTTAGTGTCCCAGTTTCCCCATATGCCCTCCAACATTTAACATTCTCTTTCTTAAAGGCAATCTTTCTTGTTCTAAGCACATATCTCCTTTTTAAGTCCATTCCTTTCTCTTTCCCCTTTCAAACCTTTCTTATTTATCTTGGAGAATTCTTTCCATCCCTCTATTTCTTTGTGTTTGGTGACACAAACCTGACTGACAGGTTAAAAATTCTTACAGTTATTAAAGATATAATTGTATTTATCAAGGAAAATTAAAGCTATGTTTTGAAGTAAATTTGAAGGAATGTCAGTAATTGATTAAAAAAAACTTATTTTGTTATTAGGAAGAACTCAGCTTGGATTGCTCCTCTAACACATATTGGTTATATGGCACTGGACATGTTACTCTCAGGCAACTGTCAAAGTCTAAATTAGAAATTACAAATAATTCAGGGATCTACATCATAGAGGTGTTTCAAACCCAAGCAGATGAAATTACTTAGGGAATGCAATAGCAGAGCTATCAGTGTTGTCATTCCCTAAAGTCTTTGAAACTGTTGAGAGACCCCTTTCAGAATTTTCACTTTCCATTTACTATTGCACAAAATTAATGTGAATTATAAAAATATTTCTTGCTTCCTTGTATTCCTTTTTTTATTTTGTCACTGTCTGTATCACAACACTATTTTATGCTTTTTTATTGAAATGAATAGCATTTCAGCTACTTAAGGGCTAAATAGACTCGTCTGACTCAGAAACCTAAGTTCAATTTATAGAATTATTTCTGTGGAGGGAAAAAGGTGTTCCAAGTTTAAAATAAGAGACTCATAAATTAATTTTTAAAACAACTCCTTTCTGAGTTAGTAACTGCCTTTAGTACAGTTAACAATACGGCATTCCATTATTTAAGGATTGTTTATAATGTGGTACACATGTGCTAACAGGAAGTTATACCTCCTCCATAAAAGCCAAGGACATTTCTCAATTTATCTGTCAAAATCTAAGAAAAAGCTAAGGAAAAAAAATGAATCCTTTTAACTTTCTGTTTTATTCAGACTGGCATTTATAGAATTTTCAAAAGTGTTGTAAAATTGATATCAAAAATAAAAAAATGCTTAATAATTTAATGCATATTCTGACTTTCAAATAATAGAAATAAAAATAACAGCAAATTTAAATGTTTTTGTTTTGTTAAGTTTCAGATGTATAAAACTGACATTTAATGAGATTTAAATGTCACCAGTCATTTAGTCTATAATAAACATTCTGACCTTTTGATATTTTAAAATGAAGATAATTATGACCAACTCAAATTGGTGGGTTAAAAAATTCAAAACTATAAATTAAAGATTTACTGAAATACTCAAATTCAATAGAGACATGGTAGCTAAAATAGTTATTTCTACATATTACATAATATTCACTATTAGTACCATTCTAGGTGACTTTTCTTAATTTCTCCGAAGTATAACTAAGATATGAATATGTAAAGAAATTGTAATATAGCAATTTTTCAAGTATTTTAACAAATGCTATTATATTCATTCATCTAAAAAGTATTACAATTAAACATTATACTAGATTCAAAATTTAAATGAACAAACAAAAATCACAAGTCCACTATCTTCTAGATCACTTGATCTCCATGAATTTAAATTTCTTCATATTTTACCAACTCACACTTACCAGATTGGAAAACATGACAGAAAAGGAAATGCTGAAGGGGATGTGGAAAAATTGGGACACTAATGCATTGTTGGTGAAGTGGTGAACTAATTCAGTCATTCTAGAAAACAATTTGGAATTATACTGAAAGTATAATTGTAAATATATTTTGATCCCCTACTACAGGATCTGTATATTAAGGTACCATGGAAAGAAAACTGACCTATTTATGGAAAACATATTTATAGTAGATCTTTTTATATTAGTTTTTAATGAAGCTTTTTATTTTTAAAACACATGCAAAAATAGTTTTCAACATTCATCCCTGCAAAATCTTGTGTTCCAATTTTTTTCTCCCTCCCTTCCCACACTCCTTCATCCAGATAGCAAATAATATTATATATGTTAAACATGAACAATTCTTCTACCCATATTTCCACAATTATTATGCTGCACAAGAAAAATCAGATCAAAAAGGAAAAAATGAGAAAGAAAACAAAATATAAGCAAAAAACAGCAACCAAAAAAAATGTGAAAATGCTATGTATGTGGTGATCCATATTCAGTCCCCCTAGTCTTCTCTCTGGCTGCAGATAGATTTCTCCATCACAAATCATTGGAACTGTCCTGAATCATCTTATTATTGAAAAGAGCCACATATGTCAGAATTGATCATCATTTAATCTTATTGTTGTTGTGTACAATGTTCTCCTGGTTTGACTCACTTTGCTTAGCATCAGTTCACGTAAGTCTCTCCAGGTTCTTCTGAAATCATCTGTATAGCAGCTCTTTTGTGGTAGTAAAGAATTAGAAATTGAGTGAATGCTCATTAATTGGGGAATGGCTAAACAAGTACTGTTAATATATTTGTGATGGAATAATATTGTGCTATGAGAAATCAAATACAGGTAACTAGGTGGCACAATGGATAGAGTGCTGGACTTAAAGTCAAGAAGACCTGGAATTTGACTTCAGACACTTAGTAACTGTGTGATTTGTGTGATGGGCAAGTTACTTACCATTGTTTGCCTCAGTTTCCTCATCTGCAAAATGAAGTGGAGAAGGAAAGGTAAACCCACAATAATGGAGTCATAAAGTCAAAAATGACTGAACAACAACAAAAATTAAAAAATGTTGAGCATGGTTTTAGAAAAACCTGGGGTACTTATATCAACTCACTCATATACAGTGAAGTGAGTAAAACCAAAAGGACATCAGGCATAATAAAAACAATTTGTGAGTATAATCAACTAGGAAAGACATAAATACTCAGATTAAGACAATTAAGACAATTCCAAGGTATAAATGTTGAAAAATGTTATCCACCTCTAGAAAGAGATCTGCTGAAACTAAAAGTGATTGATGCATGATTTTTTAAACTTTATTTTTCTTGGTTTTGTGTCTATTCTTTTTCAACATGGCTGATAAGGAAATATATTTTGCATGAATTCACATGTATAATTGGAAGGGTTTAAATGAGATAGTGGATTTGAACCCAAAATTCTTTTGAAAATGTTAAATTTTACATGTAACTAGTACATTATGTAAAATGTGATGCCATACATAAAATACATTTAAAAATTTCCTCATCTTTAAAATTAGGAAACTGTACTAGATGATTTCTTATTTTTCTTCCAACTTTAAATTTAAAAACTATTGATATGGTACATATTATTTGTAAGGCATTGAATTAGCTCCTGATGAAGATGCAAATGAAACTCAAAATAGAGTTCTTGCTCTCTTCAAATTTATACTCTATTTTGGGATCTCCCTCTCTACTTTTCTCCTTACCTCTTTCTTTCTTTTATCCCTTTTTCTCTTCTCCTTCACCTTTGGCCTCCCAACACACATACACACGCCAACATTAAGCAATATAATAGTTGTCAAGATGAGTGGTATAATATCATATAGAATTTAAAATAAAGTAGAGTTATAATTTAACCTTTAATCCATGGGGTGGGATAATTTGTGGAACTGAAGTTTATTTCAGTCACTGAATTTCTCAGTAAAATATTTTAATTTAGGTTGTTGAATCAGAATTCTTTGGATGATCTGAGTATCACTTATTTCACCCTCTTGCTATGAGAAAGAATATTTGTTAGTTCTAAAATTCTATGTAAATGTGCCTTACTATCACTATGATTAGGTGTATTTTGTTTTAAGTCTGACATCCAGTAGTAAACTGAAAAGTATGTAGGATCCTAACTTGCCTTGTTGCTGTTTGAGTAAACTGATAGACAATGAGTTTTTGGAGAAATTTTAGTGGATTCAGAATGTTGACTCTATGCTCACAAATATGATGTTTTACATACAAAAGCAGTTTGGATCTGTATGATTCACCATGGCTCATTTTGATAGCTGCCATGATCAGTATTCCCAAGCCTCTATAATGTGAATACAAAAATAGACTAGGACGAGTCAAATAAAATTAGTTTGAGATTCCATTGTTCTTGATATGACATAGCTATTGATATAGTTGTCCATCTGTGTTCAAATCTTCCTGATACCATTTGTTTTGTTTTTTTTCAAAGCTGATGAAGTGGTGTACTATTGTTTTTTTTTTTTTCATAGCTCATTTTACATATGAGGAAACTGAGGTAAATGTGATTAAGTGACTTGTCCAGGGTCACATAGCTAGTGATTTTCTGAGGTTGGATTTGAACTCAGGTCTTTCTGATTCCCAGACCAGGTACTCTATTCAACATGCCCCTAACTGTGCTTGGAAATTGATAGTAATTCTTCTCTTAATCACAGCAATAATTCACATTTATATTGTTTATATTTACAATCAAACATTATATATAGACTAGCCTATTTAAACCTCACAATAATCTCTGTGTAGTTAGATATTTTTAATTACAGTTAACTATACAGTCTTCAGTTTTTAAAAGTTTAAACTGATTCAATTAGCACTAGAAATCAGATCATCTTATTCTTTGTTTTTCTGTTCCCTCTCCTTCAAATTTTAGTTCCCTACTTGTTAGTTTTCTGCTGTATAAAAGAATCAGGAATATACAGCCTATATGGCCTGAAAAATCATTGTTGCTTAGTGATATGCCACTACAGAAAGGAATTTATATACTCTGACCAAAAACCATTGCTTTGATCCACTCACTTTAAGTCAAATAGAATTTGGTTTCAGTACAAGTGCCCATTAGCAGCTGGAACCTATAAAGATTGATGGTGTCTGGAATTTCAGCCTATGCCTCCCTTACTAACCAGAAACTGTCAACACTGTGAGTTAATTCACTACAAACTAAAGAATAACATACAATTTAATCAGACAATGGGAAGAGACACATACATACACACAAATACCACATACATACACAATATAAGTTCACCAAGGTTTTTCTTGTAAAATTGCCCTCTATTTATGATTATTAAAATGTCATTCCCCTCCAGAATTATATATCTTATCACACCAAAATAAAGGTAGCTAATTTTTTGTATGTTTTTTAGCTAAGTAATAATTTTCAAAAATATATGTGGACAAAAGTCAGTGTCTTTAGTTAAAGAACTACCTCCATTCGTATAGATGAGATAGATTTCAGCACAATATAAGGAAGAACAAACTAATAATTACAGGCAGCTAACAATAGATTGACTGTCTCATAAGGCAGTGAATTTCCATCCCCTCTCACCAAATTGAGGTCTTCAAAATGATGGATGAGTGCCTGTCAGGGGAGTCATGCTTCAGCAAGAGGTTTGACTAGATGGCTCCTTGGGGCCTTTCCAAAAACAAGATTAGCTGATTCTACATATCACTACATCTATGCCCATTTTAATGAAATGGCAAGCATTTATTTAGCACTAAATATATGCAGACACTGTTCTAAGTGCTGGACATTCAAAGAGTATGAAACATTGTCTATCCTAAAGAAGTTCTAAAATGCTTTTAACATCTCTCTTTTTGGTGGCAAAGAACTGGAAATTGCAGGGATGCACGTCAATTGGGGAAAGACTAAACAAGTTGTGGTATATTATTGTGATGGAATACTACTCAGCTATAAGAAATGATGACCTTAGTGGTCTTGGAAAAAATGGAAAGATTTGCACTAAATAATGAAGATAAAATGGGCAAATCCAAAAAGAAGTTGTATACAGTAATAACAACATTGTTTTAAGAATGACTGAGCAAATAATTTATTTTTACTACTACAAATTAATGGTAAGAGACATAAGAAAAAGGATGCCATCTGCATCCAGAGAAAGAACTGATGTTCATTCTGTACATGTGTGTGTATGTTTAATGGTAGTCATCTCTAAGGTAGTGGAGAGGAGAAGAGAAGAAAAAAAAAGGAAAAAAGTCATTTACATGATAATTTGCAATAGCAAGTTGTACATAATAGATTTGTTGTATCATGAATAATTATATTTTTAACATTTTAAAATTATATTATGTCATATAAGTACTTATTACATTTTGTGAATTAAAAATCAATAAAAAGTTTACATCTTATCAAATAAAATAATGTTTATAAATGTAAGAAAATATAAAATATATACAAATTTACTAAAAATGGGATATGGATGCTTGCTTCATGCAGGAGGTATCACTTAAGCTGAGCTTTGAGGGAATCTAGAGTTTCTGGGAGGCAGAGAATTGGAGAATGTAGTGCAGGAATGAGGGACAGCCTGTGCAAAGACTCAGTGAAAGGAGATTTGTCACTTAAATGTTTCCTAGATGATGTGATGCACTAAATTTCAGAGTTCCATCCTGATACAATTTGTAAAAATAGCCTAATGAGTTACATCATTTCTTTTGCTCTGTATTATATTCCTATCCAATAGACTGGGCACAATCATTCCCCAAATTTAGGGTTAAATCATTCAGAAAACTTTTGGTATGATAAAAATCATTAACATTAAAAATAGTTATTAAGCATCTATTCTGCTGGTCATAATGAGAATGCAAAGGGGTATCAGCCTACTAGAGACAGACATATTCAAGGATAGCTTCTCTTCCATTTTGAAGTAGAGTACCAGCATTTCAATTATGTAATTGGGCTTGGTTGGGGAATTCACAGATTTTTAAATGAAATGATATAATTTATTTTATTTTGCTCTTTGTACCCTAGTTTCCTCACTTTACAAAGGAGAAATTATATTCAATGACTTGTAAAGTTTCCATCATCTCTAAATCTATGATCCTATATTTTATTTCATTTAATCATCAATTTAATTGATTTTCTTATTCTCCTTTTTGCATCACTAGAGGTGTTTTACTTTTTCTCTTATATGTGAGGGTTTTTTGATTTATTCAGTATAGATATTCCTTTCATCAACAAAGATTGGTGAAATCTTTTCAGATTACTGGAAAGTCTTGAAGAATTATTGTGGTGAATATGTATCAACTCATGGTGAAACTGGTAATAAACTTCACTGAACTTTGCTGGGCTAATAGACATTTTTGATTATTTATAAGAAGAGCGAAGATACCTTACTTTTTAAATAGGAATTTTCAACTTATTGGATCACAAAATATTTTATTTATGGAACTCATTTGATCTACCAGAAGAAACTCTGAGTTGAAATAGCTGGGGAATTAATCATTTTAATAGACATTTTTATTTTAGTTTATTTTTATCTTCGTATTACATATTATATTAATTTCCTGGATGTGCATGTAAGGTAAATTTAGCATAATTCTATTCATATCAATTTAGTAGTGATAAATTGAACCAAGATTTAAGTCGGAATTATATTCATTTTCTACCTTTCATGATTAAAAGAAGTGCAGAAATTAGTTTTCTCCACTCAAGATTTTACCTTAGTGCATATCTTTTAAAGTCATTTTCCACTTTTATCTATAAATTACCCATTTCTGTTTCCTCATGTGTAATTCTCTATTGTATTGAGAATGCTTTATTGCAGATGTACAACTAGATAATGCATACACCAGACCTTGAGATTTTTTTATTGTACAGGCAAAGAGAGCAATGTTGTAACAAGCAAATTAAAGAGCCATGAAAAAAATTATGGAAAACAAGTTTATGTCAGACAAATACATGGATGCATTTGAAAATGTGACACCTGTTTCTCATTAAGCAAATCAGTGTTAGAGCAGACAATGCAATGGGTGAAAAGAATATTGCCTATTATGGAATTCTTTACTATAAAAGTGCTTTATCCTACTTGAAATGATAATAAACAAATAACATGTTATAGCAGAAACTTCCTGATTTTTTAAAATAGGATCTTCAAAAGAAGAAACTAGTCATAAAACGCTTTAGAGAATTATATAATGTTAAAAATATAGGGGCCTTTGAGACCTCACCCAAACCCTTCATTATAAAATTGACCCCCATTTGAATTGTCTCCAAAAAAAGTTAATTTCTATGAGATTATAGCAAATCAGGCTTTTAAATCTGAATCAAGCATTCTTTTTTATTGTAGCAATTTCTCACCGTGCATTTTAAGCAAGCTTTACTCTAGTTTATAGCAGATTTATTGGCTTGGGGACTCAGTGACTACTTTTGCAATTTATAAACAAGTTCTTCCTTTTCCAAGTAAAACCATTTAAAATAACCCTGGAGGAATAGTCTAGACAATAAGATTGTAAGTACATTGCTAAGAATAATATGTTATTTGTTAGAGGCACAACTAGAACTCAGGCCTTTTGATTATGAAATCAGACCTATAAACAGAGTACCACAGAGCCACTGATACAACAAATATTTTAATAGCATCACAACTTATTGTTACTTTATAAAATGAGAAATTTCCTATAGAGGTGAGCAAAATAAGAAGGAAAGGAAGGAAGCATGGTTATAATTATTTGAAATATAATCACATTTTCTAAAACATGGTTAAAGGTAATAGAATTTAAGGGAATGTATCTGTTGTTATCACTAAAAAAAGAGCATCTACTAGTTAATATCCTGTACTGTAATC
This sequence comes from Sminthopsis crassicaudata, assembly GCF_048593235.1. Lineage (NCBI taxonomy): Eukaryota > Metazoa > Chordata > Mammalia > Dasyuromorphia > Dasyuridae > Sminthopsis > Sminthopsis crassicaudata. The sequence goes on along the minus strand of NC_133620.1, from coordinate 84,172,357 downwards.
TATATTGGACTAGAGTTTAGAATTTCTTTCATGTTATGTGTATCACATAATCTAACATTATAAACACACCTCTGTTTATGTATGTATGCAGTATATGCATGTGTATCTATATGTATGGTATGTATTATACATGCACATACACATATATACACATAAATAAGATTTATTGTTCAGTTTTTCAAATATAGCTGCCTTTTTGTGACCTTATGGACCATAGCACATTGATATTACCCATGAAGTATTCTTGGCAAAGATACTGGAATAGTGAAATAATTCATCATTTCCTTCTCCAATGGATTAAGGCAAACAGGTTAAGTGGCTTATCTAGGGTCACCCAACTAGTATCTTAGACCAGATTTGAAGGTAGATGTTTCTGTCTTCTTCTGCCAGTGCTACATCATAAATAAATAAATAAACAAATAAATAAGTGAATAAATTAATAAGCAAATAAGTAAATAAATGAATGAAGGAATTTATAAATAAAGTGAATAAATTAAATAAAAAATAGAGAGAAAAATAGATAGATAGATAAAGAAACAAGTAAATAAGTGTGTGTATGTGTGTGTACATAAACACTCATACCTGTAGACATATGCATGCAAATTCACATATACATATGTACACGTGCATATTGTGGGATATGTGTATGCATATGCATATGTATATGTGCATGTCTTTGTATGTATGCATGTGTATATAGAAGCATGCGGCATATGCATTGTAAATGTGTCACCAAAGTAATAGGAGTGATAATGAGAATGATTCTATTAAGCGTCACAAGCAAATAATTTAAATTGTTTTAAGATTAAACCATACATTTTAATCATGAAGACTTGTCTTCATTTGTCCACCACTGTACAATTTCCTTTTTTATTCCCTTCTGTCCTTGCTTCCTGGCTTCATTTCTTTTTTTCTTCCTTACTCTCTTCCTTCTTTCCTTCTTCCATTTCTTTCTCTTTCTTCCTTCCTCCCTTCCTTTTTCCTTCTTCAATTTCCTTTTTTTTCTTTCCTTAATTTTTCTCCCTTCCTCTCTCCTTCCTTTCTTTCCTCCCTTTCTTCTTTTCTAACTTCTTCTCTTCTTTCCTTTCCTCTCTCTCTTCACACTTCCCTCCCTCCCTTCCTCCTTCCCCTCCTTCCCTGGTTTCCTTCTTATTTTTCCTCCCTTTCTCCCTCCCACCTTCCTTTCTTCCCTCTCTTTCTTCCTCCTTTCCTCCCTCCCTCCTACCTATTTCTTTCTTTTCCTCCCTCCCTCCTTCTTTCCCTCCGTCCCCCCTTACAATAAAAAAGGAAAACTACAGATTATTATTAACTAACAATTAAATGATACAGTATTAAAATTAATTTTCTTCAGTATGTTGACATAAGATTGGGGAAGTGGTACACATATTTTTAATTATATGTGTGTATGTATTTATTTATCTATATTGTATAAAGAATCAATTCCTAAAATCAATAGTGCTCAAAGAAAAAAGTGATTAATATGCATAAGTTGGCATATACACAGAAATATTGATGAAAGAGGTAAAATTTGAGCTGTGTCACAAAAGCTAAATAGAAATTAAATCACATGAGTGAGAAGAGTAATCCAAATCTTGTGGAAGAAGTAAAACTTTTAGGGCAAATGTGGACATTTAATTTTGAGAGACAAAAAAGAAAACTTGAGACAGATTGTCAAATTGGAGAGTCAGAGGGACTGAAAGTCATGCTTAAAGTAAAGAGTGCATCAAATAAAAATGAAAAAGTTAGGGAACTACAAAGGATAAGTGCTTGTGGACAAAGAGAAAAATTTCAAAGTTGGAGATCAGAGCCATTCTCCATAATGATTAGATTCATTGTAAAATTATTCTGATAGATGCTTAGAATAGATATTGATATGGGGATGAATGTCACTATTCTTTTAAACTTTAAGTAACTCTATTGAGTTATATATGAATATAGGGCAAGATAGTAGGAGGAAACATTTGGTCAAAGGATGATAATATTTAATGATTGGGGAAAAGGAAGAGGAGTATTGATAAAGATTTATGTGTGGTGGTGTTAACTTATTATTTTTGAAGAACTCTTACTTTAAGCTTCATTATGTGATTAATGTAATAGCACTCTCACTAGCTCTGATTGCAGTATTAGAATACAGTATTAATGATTTACAATTGATGAATGTTCATCATAACTTAGTAGCCATTCTTCTGGTTAAGAACTTTTTTGATTTACTTCAGTTGGCCTTTGGACCATAAGTATATATAGTCTATGTCTTTTGATTTGATGGCCTAACCTTTGACTTTTTTATGATATGAATTACCAGAATAGGGCATTAGGTAAATGATTAGAAAGCGTATATGAAATCAAAATAATACAATTAATATTAGACGCAACAAAAATACAGAATGGTTTCCCTAGATTGAAATTGCTTTTCTCTCACTAAGGTCTTAAATTCAAAATTGAATGTCACTTAGGTATTCTGTAGAGAGTCTCAAATATGAATTGAACCAAGGAATTTCTGAGAATTCAGTTCTGAAAAAAAAAGAAAACAGTCTGAGATTCTTTGATTCTAAGCAAAGTACTAGGCCTTCAGCAGACAGAATCTATTTACATTTTCAATTAATTTCATATGAAAGACGATAGTTAGTAAAGAACATTATTGGCATTAGAGGTCTTGGATTCAAATTTTCAGTTCTACTGATCCCCACTATGTGACATTGATAAGTTACTATGTCTCTCTACCTCTTAAGTTTCCTCACCCACCAAAATAATGATTTAAATTAGATGCTTTATCTTTAAATCTAAGATTCACTAATCCTGCAAATGGGTGAGATAATATTTCTTTCCATATTTTATTCATGAAAAAAGAGACAAATATTAGAAAAAACCTTCTAAAAATATAGTCAGTGACAGAAGAGAGAAGAATTCAAATCACACAACTTCTATCCCAGTGATCTTTGCATTAAAAGATATGGTTATCAAGAAGAGCTGCTGTGGCTTCTTTTTTCCCCATATTCTTTATTTTTTTTTATTTACAAGATATATGTATGGGCAATTTTTCAGCATGGGTAATTGCAAAACCTTTTGTTCCACTTTTTCTTCTCCTTTCCCCCATATCCTTCCCCAGATGGCAGGTAGACCAATACATGTTAAATATGTTAAAGTGTGCGTTAAATACAATATATGTATACATATCCATACAGTTATTTTGCTGTACAAGAAGAATCAGACATTGGAATAATGTACAATTAGCCTGTGAAGAAAATAAAAAAATGCAGGAGGACAAAAATAGAGGGATTAGGAATTCTATGTAGTGGTTCACACTCATTTCCCAGAGTTCTTCCGCTGGGTGTAGCAGGTTCAGTTCATTACTGCTCAATTGGAACTGATTCGGTTCATCTCATTGTTGAAGAGGGCCACGTCCATCAGAATTGATCATCATATAGTATTGTCGAAGTATATAATGATCTCCTGGTCCTGCTCATTTCACTCAGCATCAGTTCATATAAGTCTCTTGGACTTTCTTAAATCATCCTGCTGGTCATTTCTTACATAACAATAATATTCCATAATATTCCTATACCACAATTTATTCATCCATTCTCCAATTGATGGGCATCCACTCAGTTTCCAACTTCTGCCCACTACAAAGAGGGCTGCCACAAACATTCTTGCACATATAGGTCCCTTCCCTTCTTTAAGATTTCTTTGGCATATAAACCCAGTAATAATAATACTGCTGGATTAAAGAGTATGCACAGTTTGATAACTTTTTGAACATAGTTCCGAACGCTCTCCACAATAGCTGGATGTATTCACAATTCCACCAACAATGTATCAGTGTCCCAGTTTTCCCACATCCCCTCCAACATTCATCATTATCTTTCCCTGTCATTCTAGCCAATCTGACTAGTGGTATCTCAGAGATATCTAAATTTGCATTTTTTCTGATTAATAATGACTTGGAGCATCTTTTCATATTTCTGAGAAATAGTTTCAATTTCTTCATCTGAGAATTGTCTGTTCATATCCTTTGACCATTTATCAATTGGACAATGGCTTGATTTCTTATAAATTAGAGTAACTTCTCTATATATTTTGGAACTTAGGCCTTTATCAGAACCTTTGACTATAAAAATGTTTTCCTATTTTATTGCTTCCCTCCTAATGTGTCTACAGTAGTTTTGTTTGTACAAAAATTTTTCAATTTGATATCAATATTTTCTATTTTGTGATCAATAATGATCTCTAGTTCTTTTTTGATCATAAATTCCTTCCTCCTCCACAGGTCTGAGAGGTAAACTATACTATGTTCTTCTAATATATTTATAATATCATTCTTTATACTTAGATCATGAAGCCCTTTTGACCTTGATGTATGGTGTTAAGTGTGGATCAATGCCTAATTTCTGCCATACTAATTTCCAATTTTCCCAGCAGTTTTTGTCAAACAGAGAATTCTTATCCCAAACACTAGATTATTAAAGTTATTGACTATTTTGTCCCTTTACCCTAACCTCTTCCACTGATCAATTAGTCTATTTCTTAGCCCATACCAAATGATTTTAGAAATCGCTGCTTTATAATATAATTTTAGATCTGGTACAGGTAGGCCACTTTCATTTGCTTTTTTTTTTTTTTTTTCACTAGTTCCCTTGAATGTTTTGACCTTTTGTTCTTCCAGATGAATTTTATTGTTATTTTTTTCTAGGTCATTAAAATAGTTTTGGGGGAGTCTGATTGGTATAGCACTAAATAAATAGATCAGGTAGTATTGTCATCTTTATTATATTTGTTCACCCTATCCAAGGGCACTAATATTTTCCAATTGGTTAGATCTGATTTTACTTGTGTGGAAAGTGTTTTGTAGTTTTGCTCATATAGTTCCTGATTTTCCCTTGGCAGATAAATTCCCAAATATTTTATACTATTAGTAGTTACTTTAAATGGAATTTCTCTTTGTAACTCTAACTGTTGGATTTTGTTAGTGATATATAAGAATGCTGATGATTTATGTGGATTTATTTTCTATCCCATAACTTTGGTAAAGTTGTAGATTATTTTTAAAAGATTTTTAGTAGAATCTCTGGGGTTCTCTAAGTATACCATCATATCATCTCCAAAGAGTGATAATTTGGTTTCCTCATTAACTATTCTAATTCCTTTAATCTCTTCCTCAAATCTTATTACTGAAGCTAGAGTTTCTAATACAATATTGAATAATAATGGTGATAGTGGGCAACCTTGTTTCACTCTTGATCTTAATGGGAATGTTTCCAGTTTATCACCATTACATATGATGCTTATTGAAGGTTTTAAATAGATGCTACTGATTATTTTAAGGAAAAGTCCATTTATTCCTATACTCTCAAGTTTTTTTTTAGTAGGAATGGATGTTGGATTCTATCAAATGTTTTTTCTACATCTATTGAGATAATCATATGATTTTTGTTAATTTGGCTATTGATATAGTCAATTGTATTAATAATTTTCCTAATATTGAACCAGCCTTGCATTCCTGGTATGAATCCTACTTGGTAATGATGTATTATCCTGGGGATGATTTTCTGTAGTCTTTTTGCTAACATTTAATTGGGGTTTTAGCTTCAATATTCATTAGGGATATTAGGCTATAATTTTCTTTCTCTGTTTTCAACCTACCTGGTTTAAGTATCAGTATCATGTCTGTGTCATAAAAGGAATTTGGTAGGACTCCTTAATTCCTGATTTTTTCAAATAGTTTATATAGCATTGGAGTTAATTGTTCTTTAAATGTTTGGTAGAATTTACATGTAAATACATCTGGTCCTGGGGATTTTTTCTTAGGGAGTTGATTAATAGCTTGTTATATTTGTTTTTCTGAAGTGGGACTATTTAAGCAATTTTTTATTTCTTCCTCTGTTAATCTGGGAAGCCTATATTTTTGAAGGTAGTCATCCATTTCAGTTAGGTTATCAAATTTATTGGCATAAAGTTGGGAAAAGTAACTACTTATTATTGCTCTAATTTCCTCTTCATTGGCGGAAAGTTCTCCCTTTTCATTTTTAAGACTAACAATTTGGTTTTCCTCTTTCCTTTTTCTAATCAGATTTACCAAAGGTTTATCTAGTTTATTGGGGTTTTTTCATAAAACAAACTCTTAGTCTTATTTATTAATTCAATAGTTTTGTTTTGTTTACTTTCAATATTATTAATTTCTCCTTTTAATTTTAGAATTTCAAGTTTAGTATTTGACTGGAGGTTTTTAATTTGCTCTTTTTCTAGCTTTTTATGTTGCAAGCCCAATTCATTGATCTTCTCTTTCTCAATTTTATTCAAGTAAGCCTCTAAAGATATAAACTTTCCCCTTATTACCACTTTGGCTGCATCTCACAAATTTTGGTATGATGCTCATTATTGTAATTTTCTTGGGTTAAATTATAAATTGTGTCAATGATTTGCTGTTTCACCCAATCATTCTTTAAAATGAAATTATTTAGTTTCCAATTACTTTTTGGTCTATTTACCCCTAGCTTTTTGTTGAATGTAGTTTTTATTGCATTGTGATTTGAAAATAATGCATTTACTATTTCTGCCTTTCTGCATTTAATTTTAAGGTCTTTTTGTTCTAATATATGGTCAGTTTTTGTATAGTTCCATGAACTACTGAGAAGAAAGTATGCTCATTTCTATCTCCATTTAATTTTCTCCAAAGAGCTATCATACCTAATTTTTCTATTATTCTATTTATCTCTTTAATTTCTTTCTTATTTGTTTTGTGATTTGATAGATCTAATTCTGAGAGTGCAAGGTTGAATCTACCACTATTATAGTTTTGCTGTCTATTTCTTCTTGCAACTCTCTTAACTTCTCCTTTAGGAAGTCAGATGCTATACCACTTGATGCATATATGTTTAGTACTGATATTGCTTCATTGTCTATGGTACCCTTTAACAAGATATAGTTTCCTTCTTTATCTCTTTTAATTAGATCAATTTTTGCTTTTGCTTAATATGACATAAGAATGGCTTCCCCTGCGCTTTTGACGTCACCTGAACCATAATGGATTCTGCTCCAGCCTTTTACCTTTACTCTATTTAAAACCCTGCTTTAAATGTGTTTCCTCTAAACAACATATTGTAGGGTTCTGACTTTTGATCCAATCTGCTATCTGCCTCCACTTTATGGAAGAGTTTATCCCATTCACATTTATAGTTAAAATTACTAATTCTTTATTTCCTGCCATCATATTATCCCCAGATTATGCTTTTTTTTTCCCTTACCTCCCCTTACTGCCTCCCCCAGTATTAAACTTATGGGCACCACTTGCCTCACTTAGCTTTCCCTTTTTAAAATCCCTCCTACCCCCATTTGAATCCCTTCCCCTTTTTTGTACCTTTCCCTTATTACTCTTTTCCTTTTCCCTTTTCTTCTCCCTCTTTTTAATGAGGTGAGAGAAGTTTCTCTGAAAACCAAATATATCAATTATTTACTCTTTGAGCCAAATCTGATGAGAGTAAGATTCACACAATGTTCCTCTCCCTCTCTAAATTACCTGAGATATGATAGGTTTCCTTTGCCTCTTTGTGGGATGTAGTTTCCCTCTTTTATCTCCTCTTTTCCCTTTTTCTGATACTATATCTTTTCCATTTCTACTTCCCTTTTTAAGTTATATCAGTAAAATAAAATTATATATGCACTCTTTATGTATATCCATAACAGAAATGCAATTCTAAGAGTTCTTTTTACTATTTCCTGCTTTTCTTGAGCCCCATAGTTGGAGGTCAAATTTGTTATTTGGTTCTGGTTTTTTCTTTAGAAACATATGGAGTTCACCTGTTTCATTAAATGCCCATCTTCTTCCCTGGAAGAAAATGCTCAGCTTAGCTGGATAGTTCATTCTTGGCTGCATTTCAAGTTCTTTTGCCTTTCAGAATATCAGATTCCAGGCCCTTTGATCTTTTAATGTGGAAGCAGCTAGATCTTGAGTGATCCTTATTGTGGCTTCTTGGTATTTGAATTGTTTTTTTTTTCTGGCTGTTTGTAATATTTTTTTCCTTAATCTGATAGTTCTGAAATTTTGCCACAATATTCCTTGGAGTTTTAATTTTAGGGTCTTTTTCAGAAGGTGTTCGATGAAATCGTTCAATGCTTATTTTATCTTCTGATTCTCTTACCTCTGAGCAGTCCTCATTCATGATTTCCTGTAAAATAGTGTCTAAGCTCATTTTTTCATCTAATTTTCAGGAAGTCCAATGATCCTCAGATTTTCTTTTCTAGATTTATTTTTCAGGTCTGTTGTTTTTCCAAATAGAAATTTAACATTTTTTCCTAATTTTTCATTTTTTGGGGGTTTTGCTTGGCTGATTCTTGGTGTCTCAATGAATCATTCATTTCTATTTGTTCCATTCTGATTTTAATGCATTATTTTCTTCATTATCTTTTTCCCCCTTATTTTTGTATATGTCCAATTGAGTTTTTAAATGAATTGTTTTGCTCTATGGGATTTTTTTTCCATTTCACTATTTTTTTTACTGAGTTATTTTCTTTTTCCAGTTTACAAATCCTACTTTCTTAGGAGTTGTTTATCTTTTCCAATTCACAAATCCTATTTCTCTGCACTCTCTGGGAGTTCTTTACCTTTTCCAATTCATATTTCAGGAAGTTTTCTTTTTCCACTTTATCAAATTTTTCCTTAAGTAAGTTATAAGCCTTTTCTGTACTCTCTTGTATAACTTCTCTTGCCTTTCCCAATTTTTCTTTAGCTCTCTTTTAAGATTTTTTTTTTTTTATAATTTCTTCTAGGAGAGCCTTTTGTGATAGAATTTTACATCCTCTGGGGTTTTGTCTGGAGACTGTCTGCTATTACTCTCCTTGGGGTTGAAAACCTGCTCTCCTTCTGTATATAAACTGTTAATGGTTAGGTTAGCTTGGCCTTCTTCCTCATTTTTTTAAAGCCTTTTGGGTATGCCTTCAGGGCAAGGGGGTTACCAGCTTTTTCTGCAGAACAGGGCCAATAGCTGTCCTGCAATTGGGCCATTAAAAGTGGCTGAGCTGCCAAAGTGAAGATTCCTACTGTGCAGATTAGCAACTGTCCTGGGACTAGAGGCTGAGCAACAAAAGTGTCACTGTCCCAGGCATAACCCCACAGTGAGGATTAGTAGTTGCCCAGGGAAGATTCCCCACACTGGAAGTGTCTCTGCCTTGGGGAGCTCAGTGGAGCTGCAGAAGTTCTATTGCCCCATGCAGAGTCCTCTTGCTATTCAGATTTTTGGCTGGCCTGGGCAGAGCTCCCCACCCACTGTGCAGATTAGAGGCTGACCTGGGCTTAGCCATCCTGCCTTGCAGAAGTGTGACTGCCCCAGCCAAAAGTCCAGTTCTGCAGAATGTGGCTGCACAGCTGTGCTGTGGTCTGTCCTAAATCACTTCCAGTTTTGGTTGGGTGTAGCCAGATCCTGTTAGATTCTGGCAGTTTTTTGGAGTACACTCTAGCTTTGGCAGCTTCCCTGCTGATCTACTGCTTTGCAAACAAAGCAGAGTAATCCATCTGTGGTAGAGTCTTCCCTGTAAATTTCTAGCCATGGAGGCCACCCCCTCCCTGGTCCCCAGAATATGCTAGCCTCTATTTCTACCTCCTTGCCTATGCTGGCCTGTTCCCCCTCCCCACATCAGGACAAACCTTTTCTAGTGATCTTCCAGATTATTTTCTACTAGTGAGTTGTTGTACTTCCAATATTCATGGCTTTTATCATGAATTTTCGAGGCTGAATTTGGTAATTAGTAGCAAGCTTATGAGAGGAGCTTAGAATGTCACCTGTGTCTTCTCTGCCATCTTGGCTCCGGCCCTTTTTTCCTGCTTCTTTCTTGCTTTTCCTTTTTCTTTTTCTTCTTGTTACTCTCCCTTCTTCTTTGATCAAAAAAAACAAACCAAAAAAAATCTTTGTTGGTGGCATAAAAGGAAGAAAATTGATATATCAATCTGCTTCAGATATTTTTCATGTTTATTTGAAAATACTTTTTACTAGTTTTTGTTATTACCCTTAAGGAATGTTTATAAAAAGGCAAAATGCACCAAATTCTCAAGTGTACATACTCTCTATGGCTATTTTCACACAAGACAAAGAAGATATTTTTCCTCACAAAAAGGATAATTCAATGTTTAGTTATTATATGAATATAGAATGTTTGAATATTAAAAATACCTTAAACTCTGCATGAGGAAGCAGGAATCCTATTAGCATGTTATCCATAAGATCCCCAAGCAACTTCAGGAAACTCAGTAAAATGTGGCTTTTGCAAAAAGAGTTAATATCTCATATTTTGAAACCATCAACCCAGGACTAGCAACATCCTCTCCGTGCATGACACATTCTGGTCTACACAAAGCAAAGACATTATCAAGTGTTTTATAGTCTTTAAAGCAGGAAATGAATCATCTGAAATTAAATCTCACTGAAAAGGAATAAGACTTTGTTAAAAATGCTAGAGCCAACACTTTGGATGCCAAACTGCTTAGCTACACAAAATAAGTAATTTATTTTCAGCTTTCAATTGCATATTTGATCTTTGTTAAAATATGAGATTCATACTCTTACATAATGCAGGTTTCACATATAAAATTAACTTTTTAACAACAAAAGACAATTATTTAGTACCTAATAAGGGTAAAACTACCTATGGAATCTGCCTCTGAAGTCTCATTATGGTGTGAAGATAACTTGTGTTTAAAAGCATATGTTTTAGTTTTGGCTTTAAATATAAGCCTTGTGATCCATGTTGCTGTTTTTGGGGGGTTTTGCTGTTTGGAGCAGCCCTGAAGGGTTCTAAGAACGTTGTTTAGAGATGCAGTTTTCCAATAATAGTAATTCTTAAAGACAATCTAAAAGGTAGAGTCTATTTAAGGCTTTAAATTCATAAAGTGTTTTATAAATATTATCTCATCTGATGATCACAGTAACCTTGGGATACAAATGTTATTACTATGCCTATTTTACAGATTAAGAACCTAAAACTAAGAAAAGCTATGTAGTTTATGTACTGCATTATCTATCTGTACCATGATATAATTTGCATGTCATCACAGTACTATATTGTCTGTATGAAGGAAGAGACTATCACACCATTGGATTCACAAATGCATAAAGCACATAGCATTGAAAAATATGGAAGGCAAAGAACTTGAAGGCAAAAAGGGAGTAGAAACTCATTAATTGATGAATATTTAAACAGTCATATGAATATTATATATAATATGTAATATTATATTATAACAAATAATATATTTATTAAGATAAATTAAAAATAAATAATATAAAGTACTGGAAGAAACCATGAATATAAAAAATATAGAGAAGCATGAGAAGACATATGAACTGATTCACAATGAAGAAGAAGACAGGGAAATTGCTATAAGAAAAAGTCAGAATGTAAAGAGAAGATATAGCTTTTTAAGCTGTGTGTGGAAGCTAGTAAGATTTTTCTGAAGGAAGTCAAAAGATATAAGTCTGAGCTGGATGTTGACAGAAGGTGATTTGAACAGTTAAATATGTGGCAGCCATTTGACTGGTCTGAAAAAATTACTGAAACTACTACTACTGCTACTAACTACTACAACTACTAGGCCTAGTACTACTACTTACTATGACTACTAGTACTAGTACTACTAATTTATAATTATTATTTTATGTAAATGTTATTCTTTGTATATGATATATTTATATAAGTATATTGTTTATTAAAGTTTTCAAAGGAATACACAAATATCATCACATTTTATCCTTGTAATCATGCTGGATGATTGATGATATTATGAATCTCATTTTATAGATGAGGAAATAGAAGAAAATAATTTAATTAAGTTATACAGAATCACACAGCTCATGAGTATCTAAGGTCAGATTTGAGTTTGATTTTTTCTTACTCCAGGTACATATCATATTCCATATACTATTAAGGTGAATGAAATATGAAGAGTGGAGAATATTTTGGAAGATAATCTGTGTGTCTACAATGAAAATTATGTGAGGGCATATAAAATAAGATTAGAAAGGGAAACTGGAACATCATTATATGGATTCTCAAATGTCACACAAATAAATGTATCCTGTCTCTTCTATTGACAGTAAAGATTCCCTGAGGTTATTGATAAAAAAGATAATGTCTGTAATTTAGAAAAATCATCTTAGAATTATAAAAAATTTCATTTGAAGAAGAGAAAGTCTAGAAGAAAGGAGAGTAATTGGAAAGTTATGATAAGAATTTAGGTAAGAGATGTTTAAGACTAGAATTGATTGATTCTAATATGAATAGAAATTAAGTATAAGATAAAAGAGGAGAAATTAGATTAGATATAGAGGGGTGTATTCTTTTCACCAAAGCAGCTCATAAAGCTTCTAAGAATAAGCCATATAATCAAAGTCTATTAAGCAAGGAAATACCCATTTTTAGAAAACTATTAAACATTGGAGTTTTGAAGTATGAATATACTCATTATACATTGACTGGAAACAAAATGATTCATTGTATTGACATTATTTTTAGTAACCTCTCTGGAGGTTAAAGTTATAAGAACCTTAGGGGGGGAAAAAAGCTTATTCTAAATCATATCTTTAATTATAGAATGGCTTAAAAATAAACATATGTATATATTTTTATGTACATATACATTAAAATTTACATAAATATTCTAGGGTGGTGGGAGGATAGTAGAAAAAGATTTCAGAAAGAAAATAGCATATTGAAAAGTAAATGTTTAAATAAAGATGACATATATCACTTGCATATTGAAAAGTATCATAGATAGAGAGCTGGCCACTAGGCTAGGAAGACTTGGGTTCAAATCCTGCCTTTAAAATATGCCTGTTGTGTAACACCAGACAAGTCACTTGAACTCTCAGCCTATATCATGTGTATATGAACTATGCAGAAGATGGTTACTTGAATGACTAGAAGAAATTTCCTGATTTAGGAGTAGTAAAATGATAAATACAATAAGATATCCTCTGAGTAGAGGATTGCAGATCTTCATTGCAGATCATCATATTCATCAGCTGTAACACTATTATGGCACTGGTGAACTGATAAAGTTATAGTAAATACTCAAAAAAAGAGAAACTAAACCAAACCAAACTAACCCCAAACTATTGAGGCCTAATTCTGGGTCAATTATATGAATGCAATTATTTAGTCAAAACTAATAAAATAATTCTTTCCTGAGAACAGTTGAGTAACTGATATTGTGTTTTACTCTTTTAAATAGTATTTTGTTTTTCCAAATACATGCAAAGATTATTTTCAACGTTCACCTTTGCAAAAAGCTTGGGTTGCAAAATTTTCTCCCTCTTTCTCCTCTTCCTCCTTCCCAAGACATCAAGAATTCTGATATAGGTTATATATATGCAATTCTTCCAAACATATTTCCATATTTGTCATAGTGCACAAGAAAAATCACATAAAAAGATAAATATGAGAAAAAAACCAAGCAAACAAATAACAACAATCAAGAAAAGGTGAAAATACCATGCATTGATTTATATTAGGTGTCCCTAGCACTTTCTCTGGATGTAGATGACATTTTCCATCCCAAGTCTATCAGAATTACCTTTGATCACCTCATTGTTGAGAACAGTCAAGTCCATCACAGATGAGTATCATATAATCTTCTTGGTACTGTGTACAATCTTCTCTTGGTTCTTGCTTCAATCAGTTTCAGTTCATGCATGTCTTTCCAGGGTATTTTCTGAATCATCATGTCCATCATTTCTTACAGAACAATAATATTTCAAGTAACTAATATTTTGAGTGACTGGAGAAGCTCGGACTATAGTATAGATGTTGTCTAACATGCAGAAGTAGGATCCTTTTCTTATTCCTCTTATAGACAACGGATTTGGCTATAAAAAATAAGTCTAAAAGGTCAGTTCAGCATTATTATGATATGAACATACTGCCTTGGAATAGAAAGCAATAATTCTAGTGAAGAAATAACAGTAAGATCAATGATGTCTTTTTTTTTTTTCTTCTTAGAAACAATCAGAATATTGAAATGCCATTGAATATCCACACTGCTACTCTCCCAACCTAATATCATTGCAACAGAATCTTAAAAGTATTATTCAGGATTTGTCCTAAGATAGCTAAATTTAGAGAGCATCAAAGGATTATCCTTAACTGAGTTACCTTCCCTTGGCAGTTACACAACTAACTAATTCATATACTACCATATTTTTTTCAATAACAACAAACAAAACACAACAAAATAAAATACCAATTTCTGGATAACCTTAGAGGATACTTTTTTTGGTCCAGTGACCAAACAATTGAGACTTTTATCATCTCCCTCTTCCCAGACATAGACATCCCTAATTAATTCACTGAGTCTTAAGCTGAATTAATAATTGGCCTTTGAGGGCGGAGCCAAGATGGCGGAGAAGAAACACACTACTCAGTGAACGTCCTCACTCCCTCACAACCAATTAGATAAATTAAGTCTCAAAATTAGCTCAGGACTGATAGATACCACAAGGACTGGAAGCACGACTTACCAGCTGAAGAGAATCTGGAGTTTCAACAGGAAAGGTCAGTTCTCAGGGGAGGAATAAGAAAGACCAGCACAGACGGTGGGGTAGGGGCACACTGCGCCCATTGCGCTGGGAGGGGCTCTGGGATCAGAGAAGCCACTGAGGTAAAGGAATCTGGCACAGGCTGTTAGCTCTTCTCTGCTAATTATTTAGCAGTTCAGAAGAGAAAGCCAAAATATTTTAAAACTCAGATTAGATTTCCCCCCCACCCACCCACCCTGGGGGTGACTCAGCAGAGAATCGGCACCAGGGGGTGTGGCCTCAGCTACCTCCTGAGAATAGTTAAGAGACTGACAAGTGGGTGGATACGGCCCAAGGCAACACACACGGCCTAGCTTAGCTGGAGGGAGTGGAACTCAGCTCCAGGAAGTCCCAGAGAAGCGGAACCTTTGAACTAGGGACCGCGGTTTCTGGCAGACACTTCCAGTTTGAGCGCAGGGGCTTCTCACGTCACCTGCTGCAGACATCCACTCCCCACCCGGACACATAGGCTGGGCTTCGTGCTGTCTTCACTATTCTACGCCCTCAAAGCACAGCAGTGCTGATCACCTCTGAGGCACTTCCAGGGAGGGGGTGGGGAACTCTCTCCCAGAGCTCTCTCTTAGCGCGGGCGCAGGGGCCGCTGCATCCATCCGGTCTGGGAGGAAGCTGGTAAAGAAGTAAATAATTTCCTACCCCAGGGACAGACCCCAAAACATTTTTTAAGTATGAGCAAAAAAGCTAGAAAAACTATAGATTCCTTCTATACAGAGAAAGAGCGGGTACCCAACCCCGAGGAAGTTGACAGCAAAGATTCAGAAGATAACAACCTAAAGGGGAACGATTCCTGCCCCCCATCACATAACTCTCTCCTAGAAGAAGCTCTTAAGAAATTGAGGGAGATCGAAGAAAAATGGGGCAAGGAAAGGGAAGTTATGATAGAGAATAACAACGTCCTGAAATTGGAGTTGGAAAAAATAAAGAATTCACAGGAGATGCAGGGAAACAAAATTAGTGAATTAGAAAAGGTTAAAAAAACACAGGAAAGTAGGATTTCTGAATTGGAAAAGATAAAAAAGTCTCAAGAAAATAGAATTTCTGAATTGGAAAAAGAAAATAATTCTCAAAAAAAAAAATTAGGGAAATGGAAAAAAATTCAATAGAGCAAAATAATTCATTTAAAAACGAAATTGGGCATTTACAAAAAGAACTAAAAACTGTGAAAGAAGAAAATAACTCCTTAAAAGTCAGGATGGAACAAATAGAAATGAATGATTCACAGAGAACCCAAGAATCAGTCAAACAAAACAAAAAAAATGAGAAGCTGGAGAACAACGTCAAATACTTACTGGGAAAATCTATAGACCTGGAAAATAGATCTAGGAGAGATAATCTGCGGATTATTGGACTTCCAGAAAACTATGACCAAAAAAAGAGCCTAGATTCTATTTTACAGGAAATTATCAAAGAGAACTGTCCAGAGATAATAGAAACAGAAGGGAAAGTAGATGTGGAAAGAATTCATCGAACTCCTTCTGAAATAGACCCTAAAAAAAGAACACCACGGAATATTGTGGCTAAGCTGCAGAATTACCACACAAAGGAGAAAATCCTGCAAGCAGCTAGAAAAAAACAATTTAAATACCAAGGTGCCACAATAAGGGTCACCCAAGATCTGGCTGCCTCCACATTAAAAGATAGAAGGGCCTGGAACCTGATATTCCGAAAGGCAAAAGATCAAGGACTGCAACCAAGAATGAACTACCCAGCTAAGTTTAGCATCTTTTTCCACGGAAGAAGATGGTCATTCAATGAAACAGAGGAATTCTATATGTTTCTAAGAAAAAAACCAGACTTAAACAAAAAATTTGATCTACATCCACAAGACTGAAGAGAAACAGAAAAAGGTACACAGAACCCTTGAGAACTGTAACTCTGTTGTGGGTATATAAAAAATACTCAAGGATAATTTGATTTTACTGATATAAAAGAAAAAAAGGGGGGTGTAGTAAAGGGAAGGAGGTCGGTTCAGAAAAAGGGGAAGGAGTGATAAAAAGAGGGAAACTACATCCCAGGAAGAGACATAGAAAATACACCATATCTGAGGGAACTTAGTGAGGGGGAGAATCATTGTGTGAATCTTACTCTCATCAGAAGAGGCTCAAAGAGTAAATAATTAACATATTTGTTTTTCAGAGAATTTTCTCTCACCTCATTAAAAGGGGGGAGAGGAAAAGGGAAAAGGAAAAGGGGAATAAGTGAAGGGACTTGGAGGGAGGGGGGAGGGATCCTAAAAAAAAAAAAAAAAAAAAAAAAGAGGGAGGGTTGCGCGTCACAAGGGGGGTCTGTAAATTAAATATCGGGGAGGGGGATCAGGGGGGTCAAGGGAAAAAAGCATAATCTGGGGATAATACGATGGCAGGAAATACAGAATTAGTAATTTTAACTGTAAATGTAAATGGGATGAACGATCCCATCAAACGGAGACGGATAGTAGATTGGATCAAAAAGCAGAACCCTACAATATGTTGCCTACAGGAAACACACTTAAAGCAGGGAGATACATACAGAGTAAAGGTAAAAGGTTGGAACAGAGCCTATTATGCTTCAGGTAAAGCCAAAAAAGCAGGGGTAGCTATCCTTATCTCAGATCAAGCAAAAGCAGAAGTAGATCTCATTAAAAAAGATAAGGAAGGAAACTATATCCTGCTGAAAGGTAGCATAAATAATGAAGCCATATCAATACTAAACATATATGCACCAAGTGGTATAGCATCTAACTTTCTAAAGGAAAAGTTAAGAGAACTGCAAGAAGAAATAGACAGTAAAACTATAATAGTGGGAGATCTCAACCTTGCACTCTCAGATTTAGACAAATCAAACCACAAAACAAACAAGAAAGAAATTAAAAAAGTAAATAGAACATTAGAAAAACTAGGTATGATAGACCTTTGGAGAAAACTGAATGGCAATAGGAAGGAATATACTTTCTTCTCAGCAGTTCATGGATCCTATACAAAAATTGACCATATACTAGGACATAAAGATCTCAAAATTAAATGTAGGAAGGCAGAAATAATAAATGCCTTCTTCTCAGATCACAATGCAATAAAAGCTACATTCAGTAAAAAGTTAGGGGTAAATAGACCAAAAAGTAATTGGAAACTGAATAATCTCATCTTAAAGAATGACTGGGTGAAAGAGCAAATTATAGAAACAATTAACAATTTCACCCAAGATAATGATAATGATGAGACATCATATCAAAATCTTTGGGATGCAGCTAAAGCGGTAATAAGGGGAAATTTTATATCTTTAGAGGCTTATTTGAAGAAAATTGAGAAAGAGAAGATTAACGAATTGGGCTTACAACTTAAAAGGCTAGAAAAAGACCAAATTATAAACCCCCAACCAAAAATTAAACTCGAAATACAAAAATTAAAAGGAGAAATCAATAAAATTGAAAGTAAAAAAACTATTGAATTAATAAATAAAACCAAGAGTTGGTTTTATGAAAAAGCCAATAAAATAGATAAACCTTTGGTAAATTTGATCAAAAAAAAGAAAGAGGAAAATCAAATTGATAGTCTTACAAATGAAAAGGGGGATCTTTCCACCAATGAAGAGGAAATTAGAGAAATAATAAGGAGTTACTTTGCCCAACTTTATGCCAATAAATTTGATAACTTAAGTGAAATGGATGACTTCCTCCAAAAATATAGGCTCCCTAGATTAACAGAGGAGGAGATAAATTGCTTAAATAGTCCCATTTCAGAAAAAGAAATAGAACAAGCTATTAATCAACTCCCCAGGAAAAAATCCCCAGGGCCAGATGGATTCACATGTGAATTCTACCAAACATTTAAAGAACAATTAGCCCCAATGTTATATAAATTATTTGAAAAAATAGGGGATGAAGGAGTCCTACCAAATTCCTTTTATGACACAGACATGGTACTGATACCTAAACCTGGTAGATCGAAAACTGAGAAAGAAAATTATAGACCAATCTCCTTAATGAATATTGATGCTAAAATCTTAAATAAGATATTAGCAAAAAGACTTCAGAAAATCATCTCCAAGATAATACACTATGATCAAGTAGGATTTATTCCAGGAATGCAGGGCTGGTTTAATATTAGGAAAACTATTAATATAATTGACCATATTAATAATCAAATTAATAAGAACCATATGATCATCTCAATAGATGCAGAAAAAGCATTTGACAAAATCCAACATCCATTCCTACTAAAAACTCTTGAGAGTATAGGAATAAATGGATTATTCCTTAGAATAATCAGGAGTATATATTTAAGACCGTCAGTAAGCATAATATGCAATAGAAATAAACTGCAACCTTTCCCAGTAAGATCAGGAGTGAAACAAGGTTGCCCACTATCACCATTACTATTCAATATAGTACTAGAAACGCTAGCCTCGGCAATAAGAGCCGAGAAAGAGATTCAAGGAATTAGAGCAGGAAATGAGGAAATTAAACTATCACTTTTTGCAGATGACATGATGGTATACTTAGAGAACCCCAAAGACTCTGCTAAAAAGCTACTAGAAATAATTCAAAATTTCAGCAAAGTGGCAGGATACAAAATAAATCCACATAAATCCTCGGCATTTTTATATATCACTAACAAAATGCAACAGCAAGAGATACAAAGAGAAATTCCATTCCAAACAAATGTTGATAGTATAAAATATTTGGGAATCCATCTACCAAAGAAAAGTCAGGAATTATATGAGAAAAATTACAAAACACTTGCCACAAAAATAAAATCAGATTTAAATAATTGGAAAGACATTCAGTGCTCTTGGATAGGCCGAGCGAATATAATAAAGATGACAATACTCCCCAAACTAATCTATTTATTTAGTGCTATACCAATCAGACTCCCAAGAAACTATTTTAATGACCTAGAAAAAATAACAACAAAATTCATATGGAAGAATAAAAGGTCAAGAATTGCAAGGGAACTAATGAAAAAAAACTCAGAGGAAGGTGGTCTAAGTGTACCTGATCTAAAGCTATATTATATAGCAGCAGTCACCAAAACCATTTGGTATTGGCTAAGAAATAGACCGGTAGATTAGTGGAACAGATTAGATACAAAGGACAAAAAAGGGTACATCTATAGCAACCTAATCTTTGACAAACCCAAAGATTCCAACATTAGGGATAAAAATTCATTATTCGGAAAAAACTGTTGGGAAAACTGGAAATTAGTATGGCAGAAATTAGATATGGATCCACACTTAACACCATATACCAAGATAAGATCAAAATGGGTCCATGATTTAGGCATAAAGAGGGAGATAATAAATAGATTAGAGGAACAGAGGATAATCTACCTCTCAGACTTGTGGAGGAGGAAGGAATTTATGACCAGAGGAGAACTAGAGATCATTATTGATCACAAAATAGAAGATTTTGATTACATCAAACTAAAAAGTTTCTGTACAAATAATACTAATGCAAACAAGATTAGAAGGGAAGTAACAAATTGGGAAAATATTTTTAAAAACAAAGGTTCTGACAAAGGTCTCATTTCCAAAATATATAGAGAACTGACCATAATTTATAAGAAACCAAACCATTCTCCAATTGATAAATGGTCAAAGGATATGAACAGACAATTCTCAGAGGAAGAAATTGAAACTATATCCACTCACATGAAAGAGTGTTCCAAATCACTACTGATCAGAGAAATGCAAATTAAGACCACTCTGAGATACCACTACACACCTGTCAGATTGGCTAAGATGACAGGAACAAATAATGACAAATGTTGGAGGGGATGTGGGGAAATTGGGACACTAATACATTGCTGGTGGAGTTGTGAAAGAATCCAGCCATTCTGGAGAGCAATCTGGAATTATGCCCAAAAAGTTATCAAACTGTGCATACCCTTTGACCCAGCAGCGCTACTACTGGGATTATATCCCAAAGAAATACTAAAGAGCGGAAAGAGACATATATGTGCCAAAATGTTTGTGGCAGCTCTTTTTGTTGTAGCTAGAAACTGGAAGATGAATGGATGTCCATCAGTTGGAGAATGGTTGGGTAAATTGTGGTATATGAAAGTTATGGAATATTATTGCTCAGTAAGAAATGACCAGCAGGAGGAATACAGAGAGGGTTGGAGAGACTTAAATCAACTGATGCTGAGTGAAATGAGCAGAACCAGAAGATCACTGTATACTTCAACAACGATACTGTATGAGGATGTATTCTGATGGAAGTGGAAATCTTCAACATAAAGAAGATCCAACTCACTTCCAGTTGATCAATGATGGACAGAGGTAGATACACCCAGAGAAGAAACACTGGGAGGGGAATGTAAATTGTTAGCACTAATATCTGTCTGCCCAGGTTGCATGTACCTTCGGATTCTAATGTTTATTGTGCAACAAGAAAATGATATTCACACACATGTATTGTACTTAGACTATATTGTAACACATGTAAAATGTATGGTATTGCCTGTCGTCGGGGGGAGGGAATAAGGGAGGGGGGGTAATTTGGAAAAATGAATACAAGGGATAATATTATAAAATATATATATATATATATATATATATATATATATATAATAAAAAAAATTTAAAAAAAAAAAATTGGCCTTTGAATATTTCTATTTGACTGAAATAACTGATCATTCAGGTGGTTGGTAATTTGGAACAAGCAATCAAAGTTACCAAGAGGCATATTTTGGCTCAGTGCAAAGAAGAAATCACTAACAACAAAATTTTTTAAAGAATAACAATATCTAACATTTCTCTTTTCTTTCTTCATCTACATTTTATTTTTATTGTGTTATTAGTTTTCTGGTTATACATGTACATTAACTTTTAAAATACACATTTTTTTATGAATCATGTTGAAAGAGAAAAATCAGAACAAAAGGGAAAAACACAGGAAAGAAAAAAAACATGAAAAAGAAGTGAACATAGTATGTGTAACATTTTACATTTCTGCATATATCATATGCACTGTTCTAAGTGCTTTGCGATTGTTAACTTATTTAATCCTCATAGCAAAATTGAGAGTTAGATTCTATTATACAGATGAAGAAACTAAGGCAGATCAAATTATTTCCCTATCATCATAAATGCCTACAGTCAAAATCGAGCTTAGTTCTATTTTACCCCAAGCCCAGTGCTCCAATAACAGTGCCATCTCCATCAAGCGTAAGGTGAAATAGTGAATCCCCTCTTACTGCTGAGGTTGGATGCTCAACAGTGAAGGTTTTTGTAGGACTGATTCCTGCTCAAGAATTGTTTTAATTAGGTGATATCTGAGGTCTCTTCCAATTTAAAATCTTGGGTTCTCTTTTTCTAATATGTTTTATATTTGCCTAAACAGTTTTTTCTTAAGAAAATATGACCTTCTTGGAAATAATGTTTTGATGTATTAAAGGGTTAATAAATTTATTTTGCATATTTTAAAAACTCTAATTAATATTTCTAAATAATTCTTCAAATTAAAAGGAAAATGTCATTTTTAAAATTTTAAATAATATACAAAATAATTGGTTCACATTTATTATAATAAACCTCTTAATTCTTAGAAGGAAAATTCACTGACATGTTTTACTGTTGGGATTTAACAAATATACTAAAAATAACTAAAATTATATCTTACTACTCAATCTAAAAATACGGATTGTTTTTTAATTCTCCTTTTTAATGCATTGCACTTTGCTTCTTTTACCAGGTGAAAATTTTGGGATGGCCTTTTAAAAAATGTTTCATAGAGATATTTGGAGCATTTAATTAATTAATGTTTCTAAAGCCTTTTAAAAATCTCAGATAAAAGGACCATAGACTTTCCAAATTCTACCCTGGCACTAACTGCTGTTAGGAAAGATGAGAGTAGCAATAATATAAATTAGTAGGTATGAAAAAACTGGTCAAATGACAGTTAGTGCAACTGACATTAACTTTGTACACCACATTATTAATGATCCAGGTCAATTGCCATAGTTCATTCTTTATTGGCTATGTTTTGATTATGTCATTAATAAATACTTGACTTCTCATTCTATTACAGGGTTCTGTGATATCAGAGAGATGAATAGGCTTTCATAGTCTTGACAAGTTGTCATAGAATTAATGCATAGAAAAGACAAACTCAATTTTTGGCTAATCAAAGTGTAAGTGGGATTAAAACAACTCTGAGTAGTAATCAGCAGATGAGGCATAGAAATTTGGCCTTTGAATAATCACTAAAAAATGAACCATTGGAAAAGAAGCAACCATACTCCTTTTCCCCAGAAGCAAACTTTTTAACAACCTTTATCTTGAAATTCTTTAACTAGGAGCAATGGAATATATGCAATTTTTAAAAAAAATATCATTGGACTCACATAAAAAATATTTTCTGTTTATAACCAAATTTCATGGCTGGAAGGGAAACTGACCTTATTCTTATACCTTTAAAACATATCCATCTTTGAATTGTCCTGTATATGGTAATATATGGACACAGTATTCTTTGTTTTTTTTTTTTTTTTTTTTGTTTTGTTTTTGTTTTTGTTTTTGTTTTTTTTTTTTCCTACTTATAATTGTAAGAGATTGGCTGTCTCTAGGAGAAAACATCTAATGGTATTTTTTGTTTCCTACCTAAAGGTGATATAAAGAAACCCATAAGAATGCAGGATGTTAGTATTTAAGTGTTCAAGAATTTATGAGTCATGTGTCAGAACTGAAAGCTACCAGGAACTGATAATAAATTAGGCAACTTTTTATCCTGAAACCAATACAAATCAATCCTAGAAGACTTACAGCTTAGATATTGGCCACTACTAGAGATCAGTAGCTGACAAAATGTTAGGTATCTTTCATAACAGGTTCTTTTCAGTTTTAGCACCTAACATTGCTTGATGACCATTAAATGAATTTATGATAGTAGACCTAACCAGATGATGACTGTTCCAACTGAAACCATGACAGCTGAAACAGAGATTAGCTATTAACTTTAATACAAGACAGTCTATGAAAACTTTGAAAATCAAATTGATAGAATGAATTTACAATAAGTTGCTTTTTCTGTTCCAGGAAGATTCTAACAGAGGATAGTATGAATGTGGTGGTAATAATTGTCAACCTTTCAATTGAAAATATTGAAAAAAATCTACCCACCAACATTTTTTTAATTGGACTTCTGCATTCGGATTTGTCCTCATAATTAGATTTTTTAAAAATGCTACCTTTTCAGTGATATCTGAAATTCTACCTCTACAGTTTCATTTATTTAGTTTGAAGGCTTTGATCTCTGCTAAAAATGTAAATCCTCTTTTTTTTAATACCACGTTAAATTATTATCAGTTATTAACACTTTACTGAAAGTTAGTTTCAGATTCTTTCTTGAGAACAGAGGAAAAAGAAAATGATAAAGCCCTGGAAGCCCAAGGTGAAGATGGGAAGAACAATAAAAAAGAAGACAAAGGAACAAAGACCTAAAGATACAATGGTACCTAAAGCAAAATTTGTTTTGACGACTAACACGAACTAGAGCAGTAATCTCCTAACAGTTTTGATCATACAAATCAGGAGAAAACATTTTAGCATGTTGTCCCATACTGTATATATTTATTTGACCTTTTGATAAAATGGTCAAATTCTATCTAATTATTTATCTTAAATTTCTTGACGCTTTTTCTATTTCCAGTCATGTTTTTCAAACCCAACTATAACTTAATCCCACCATCTATCTCCTTTGCTCCTAGCAGTTATTTCCTGCACATAACTGAAATGAAAAATCAGGAAACTCTGATGATTGGGTATAGTACAAGTTTAATCTTATCTAGGCATGACTAGAATAAGAGAATCCAGGTACTTGTTTTTAATTGATGCTCTTTCCTACTCATCATTGAAATTGTCCCAAATCTTTTCTTACTCCATTGAGCCTTCCCTACTTTTCCTTCCCCCAACTGTTCTGTTGAACAGGAAAAAATAAAGCCATTCATTAAGAGTTCTCTTATTCACTCTTATTTCATACCCAAGCTTTGCTATTATGAGAAAGATAAAATTCACCCCATTTCCCACATAATGGATATTGATACACTTCAGGATTGGGCTATGGCTGACCATGAGGGTAAAAAAACATTTAAATATTTAAGAAAACACTAGACATACAATCAATGATATCAAATGTGTCTTAATTGATACCAGTTAAAATAAAGAACAAACAACTAAACCAATAGTTAAAAAAATGTTTGTTGTACTTTGCTCTATATAGCCTTAAGACATGTAAATAATTAGGCAGACACCAAAATAATAAATAAATGAACAAACAAACAAAAAAATTAGTAAAATCTATCCCATAGAAAGATGTCAGTTTATATATATGTATATATATATGTATATATATATATATATATATATATATATATATATATATATATATATATATATATATATATATATATATATATATATATATATATATATATATATATATATATATGTATGTATGTATATGTATATATATATGTAAAATTTCCTTTTTAACTTATGGAATAAAGCATGTCCTACCTAATATAGTACAATAAAGTATAATTGTATATGAAGCTATAAGTCTACCAAGTACAACTTGTTATTCTTTTCAAATATAGAGTAAAATTATTATATAATTTTTTTTTCTTCCTATCTCCATTTCAGCAATTCTATCAAATACCTGGGTCTATCTAGCTATCTAACTAACTATCTAGCATCATCTGTGTACAAAAGTTATTCTATATACACTTTTATTTATCATTTCTTTCTCTGAATGCAAATAGTGTCTTTTATTATATGTCCTTTACAGTTAATCAGGACATTTAAATTATCAATATAACTTATTTGTTCAAAGTAATTCTTAAAATAATACTGTTGTTACTCTGTACAGTCATGATTTTCATTATTTCAGGTAAGTCTTTCCATGTTTTTTTCCTCCCCTAAAAAAAATCACTATGTTCATCATTTCTTATAGTGAAGTATCATTCTGATTTTAGTTGCTTGTAGGGGCATTAAATCTATGGTTTGATTAAAAGCTACTTAGAGCAAAAGATGTCAAACACACCAGTGGATTGTCTGCTTCATGCAACATTACTGAATGGAGCCTGAAACAGATGACTCAGTTATCCCTCATTTGTGCTCCATGACTCATCCACTTAGTTATATTTATATTTGTTAATTCAGAATATACTTCATTTCTTTGATGTTCAACTAAAATCAGTTGGAAGTTCACCCTGTCGCTGGCCTTCTCCCAATGGAAAACACATTCTTTTGGGTCCCTTCTCTCAGTCAGTGCAACCTAGAATAGTTTAAGGAAAATGCCCAGCTCAGGCATGTCTTCATTCTTTTTCAGACTACTCCTGAATCTCTGGATTTCCTCTATCATCTACTGATACAAGTACCTCCCCATCTTCCTGCTTTAAAATTTTCCTTTTGAGTATTGTATTTACTATTAGAATGTAATCATTTTGAGGGAAGGGATTGTCTTTCTGCCAGTATCTGTGTTCCCAGCATTTAGCTGGTACCCAGAATAAAGTAAATGCTTAATTAATCCAATGAAATTGATTTCAATATCCTGCTTTTACCCTTCACCACAGAAAATGGAAGAATCCTTATTGTTTTAGTCTGTCACAGTAAAACATACTTTCCAGTCTTTTCTGTCAATATATTTCCCTTTTGTTACATATCTAATTAAATTATATTCTTCCTAAAATACAGTAGCCTAAAATACACATGGATTCTGGTTATATTTCTGCGTAAATGTGAATGTTAGAATCAAAAACAACAGACTAGTCATGAAACAGAATTTGTACTAACTAGGGAAGTCTCACTTCTAGAGGAAAAGATTCCCCAAATGAACAGTACATGAGATTTCTATCATATGTAGGAAGTGAGGAATAATGTAGGGTGGACAGAATACTAGCCTATTTTTGGTGCTTGAAGCTAATCTGCCACAACTCTTTTTATTCACTTTCAGGTTTAGGGGTTTCTGAATGAAAGGATAGGAGTGGGGAGTAGACTATTTCTTAGAACAGATTGCAGAGCAATCAATGTACCATGGCATATCCAACTTATATGACAAGCATTAATAGGTGACTATAGAGACACATATATGAATAAAATAAAATAATCTCAAAATGAAGTAGGTTTCAATTCATATAGGAAACATTTTTATTATATATATATATATATTATCCCTTGTATTCATTTTTCCAAATTATCCTCCCTTCCCTCTACTCCCTCCCTCCGATGACAGGCAATCCCATACATATTACATGTGTTACAATATAACCTAGATACAATATATGTGTGTAAATACCATTTTCTTGTTGCACATTAATTATTAGCTTCCGAAGGTATAAGTAACCTGGGTAGATAGAGAGTAGTGCTAACAATTTACATTCACTTCCCAGTGTTCCTTCTCTGGGTGTAGCTACCTCTGTCCATCATTGATCAACTGGAAGTGAGTTGGATCTTCTTTATGTTGAAGATTTCCACTTCCATCAGAATACATCCTCATACAGTATTGTTGTTGCAGTGTACAGTGATCTTCTGGTTCTGCTCATTTCACTCAGCATCAGTTCACCTAAGTCTCTCCAAGCCTCTCTGTATTCCTCCTGCTGGTCATTTCTTACAGAGCAATAATATTCCATAACCTTCATATACCATAATTTACTCAACCATTCTCCAACTGATGGACATCCATTCATCTTCCAGTTTCTAGCTACAACAAAAAGAGCTGTCACAAACATTTTGGCACATCCCTTTCCGCTCTTTAGTATTTCTTTGGGATATAATCCCAATAACAGCAATGCTGGGTCAAAGGGTATGCACAGTTTGATAACTTTTTGGGCATAGTTCCAAATTGCTCTCCAGAATGGCTGGATTCTTTCACAATTCCACCAACAATGTATTAGTGTCCCAGTTTTCCCAATCCCCTCCAACATTCATCATTATTTGTTCCTGTCATCTTAGCCAATCTGGCAGGTGTGTAGTGGTATCTCAGAGGTGTCTTAATTTGCATTTCTCTGATCAGTAGTGATTTGGAACACTCTTTCATGTGAGTGGAAATAGTTTCAATTTCATCATCTGAGAATTGTCTGTTCATATCCTTTGACCATTTATCAATTGGAGAATGGTTTGGTTTCTTATAAATTAGGGTCAGTTCTCTATATATTTTGGAAATGAGACCTTTGTCAGAACCTTTACTTTTACAAATATTTTCCCAATTTGTTACTTCCCTTCTAATCTTGTTTGCATTAGTATTATTTGTACAGAAACTTTTTAGTTTGATGTAGTCAAAATCTTCTATTTTGTGATCAATAATGATCTCTAGTTCTCCTCTGGTCATAAATTCCTTCCTCCTCCACAGGTACATAGGAAACATTTTAAAATTTTTGTTTAGAGCATTTCCTTTTATAATACTAAATATTTTGCCAATCTTTTGGTCAATGAATCATCTCAAATCAATTTCCCTAGATAGCAATCCACAATGATTCCAAGATCAATTTTGAATCATGGTTGATATTTTAACATGTTTTGTTTTATGTGCACATATAATTTTTAAATTATGATGAAATTATAAATGATAACTGATTGTCCTTAGTTTTTCCAATATTAAAACATATGTAGCCATAACAAAATTATGTCTCTGTATAAATAAATAGGCTCTTTAAAAGGGGTATGAGTACACATCTATATTAATGTTATGTTTACATGAGGAATTTTAAAAGTAAAGTTACTGAACTAGGCAATAGTACCTAGTTTAGTAGAATCTAATGTTTGACTGGTTGATTTGAGACTTGAGTATATGTATTAAAAGGATCTGTGAAAGAAATGGGAATTTTTTTCTGAGAAAATAAAATCTCAGATTATTGTCTTCAAGTATTCGAAGGTTTGGTGTATATAAGAAGAGTTATTTTATTCTCTTTGGCACTAGGTGACATGATAAAAGCAATGAATACAAATTGTAAAGAAGTAAATTTAAGTTTGATCTTGGGGGAAATTTTCAAACAATTTTATCTGTCTAAAAGTAGAATAAGCTATCTTAGATAGTTGGTTCTCCATCACTGGAAGTCTCTAAAGAAAAATCTAAATGGCCACTTATCCAGTATGTAATAATGGGAATTTCTTTTCAGATATGTATTGAATGAAATGGCTACTGAGATCCCTTGTAACTTAAATTCTGAAATTCTATGTTTTCATTAGCCTTTCTATTCTCCTATACAATTTGCCACTTCAACCAAGGTGATTTTACTTGTTACATTCCCCAAATATTCCTTACATGTTGTTTTTTTTTTTGTCTCTTTATCTCTTCTCATATAGCAAAAGGGATTCTACTTAAGAAATATATCAGTTTCCCTATTTGTATCATCTAAGATTGACCTCAAATGCTTTTGAACTTATTCATAACATCACTAGTAGGATATTTCCTAAATATATAGTTCAGTCATGAATGAAATAGTGAATAAATTCTTCTATCATTGTTGCTACAATATAATATCTTGGTAATAGACTAATCTCAGAATCTCATAATGGGTGTATTTGACAGTAGGATTAAAATAAAAACATAGTTTCTGTCTGTGGAAAAGGGACAATGATTATTCTGATCTTAACTTTTTCTCTTATTAGGGCCAATCTACTCTCAAAAGAATGTGATGGGTATAGATCTACTTGAATGATGAGTTTACACAAGCATACTAACAGACACACATGCACAATAACAACTCCAATAACAACTGTACTTTTTTTCTAATATGAAAGAATGAGAAAGAGATAAGCCTTAGAAAAGAGCTATAAAGTAAAGATAAAAATGGATAGAATCCTTTTCAACTCTTATGACAGATATCACAATGTGAAAACTATTTAAAACTATGAAAAAAAGATAGTATGACTTCTGAATGACAGGTCTTTAGCAAGAAATTGTCAGAGAGGACTGTGATTTGGCTGACCCAAATGCTACTGATAGGAATTAAATTGTGGTACAAATCTAGGCCTTGATTATTATTCACAAATGCCTTGAGAACTATGGATTCCAAAGCATCATAAATATATCCCTTCCTCCCCCCAGATTCCCATCCTTAAACCTGGTTTCAAATTTGGGGAGAGATCCACATTCCCTTATGATAAAAAATAGAAAATCTTTATTACCAAAATAATTATTATTTCTTTGCCATGACTCACAAATCTCTGTCTACCATCCATCCATCCATCCATTTATCTATGTATCTACATAAATATGTATGTATCTATCTATTTATCTGTTATCTGTCTATCTATCTACCTATCTATTGAATGTCTCATTATTTGTGTCTCTCTGTCTATATCTATTTATATATTATGTAGCTGGCTAGATTTTCTGTCCTGCATTACAATTTTTAATTAGATATTTCAATCTGAATATCATGTAGCTATCTCAAATGAAAGATATCCAAAATAGAATTTTCTCCAAAATCTATAGCTTCATCTCTAACTTACTCATCTTTCAAACTTGCGTATTTGAAAACAAACAATAGCAAAAACAAACAAAATAACTCAATAATGCTATTCTTCCAGTCTCTGGGGCTCTTTATGTCGGATTCCTCACTCTCTCACATCTGACATATTCAATCAATTTTAAAATCTTGTCATTTCTACTTCTTCAACTTATCTCACATTGATGTTCTTTGTCTTCTCATGCAGCAACTCCCTTATTTTATCCCCTCCTGTATGGATTATTTCAGTCACCTTTTAATTGGTCTCTGTCTCAAGCGTCTGTCATTCATACCTTGTCATTCCTTTGCCCAAAAACTTGTAGGGTTTTTTGGTTGATTCTGAGTTAAATATATCCACTTCTGTTTGCTTTTAGAACCATTAAAACCTATGTTTTGTCCTCTTGGAAGATTCCTTTCTTCTCACTTTCCACATGCTAAGATCCAACCAAAATCACCTTTTTTTTTTTTTTTTTTTTTTTCTCAGAAATGATACTTCATCTCCATCTTCTTTGCTTTTAAATTAGCTCCATCCCTCACTCTACCATGTCTGGAATTCATTCCTTCCTCTTCTCTGTCTCACAGAATTCCTCTCTTCTTTCAAGATACAGTATAAAAGCACTATTTAAGCACTACTTTCTATCTGAAGCCTTCTCTGATCCCAGGAACTACTAGTGACTTCCCACTCATTTTGATTTTCTAACATTTAAGTACTTTGGATATGTTTGTACCATTTCCATTTATGTTTATTCTATAGATACCTATGAATTTCATTGTTGCCTCAGCCTTTAGAATATACGATCCTTTCAAGTAGATATTTTTTCATGAGTTGTATTTGTATTTCTAATGATCAATGCAATGCTGGCCATATAGCAGGATTTTAATAAATGTTGTTAATTTGATTGATTGTAACATTGTTCTTTTTTTCCTCCCTGCTTTTAGCTGGAAACTTGTGATATATTTGACTTTTGGGTGGGTATTAAATGATCCTTCACATATCAGAAAAATAATTTTTTTCTATCCTCTCCTGAAAAAAAAAGTGTGTACAAATCTTAATGCTATATTAGAATTAAAATTCCCTCTGGGGGGGAAATTCTCTCTCTCTCTCTCTCTCTCTCTCTCTCTTTTCTCTCAATGTGGAAACTTGATGGAGATCCGTTCTAAGCTCAGTATCACTTCTGGGAAGAGAGTTCACCTGGCTTTTCAGGTTCTGCTCCACTGTCAGAGTGGAACATTTGATCTCTCTCTCTCTCTCTCTCTCTCTCTCTCTCTCTCTCTCTCTCTCTCTCTTTCTCTCAATTTAGACTACAAAGGCACACTATTCTGTTAGCAAAGCTCTTGTCCTCCTTCAATTAACTATCTCTGTATCCATGTTAATCTAGTGTTGTATATATCACCATCTAGTGGCTGAATAACACTTCTTCAAAATGATAGAGCCAGTGGGAAGGGCATTTGAGAGAAATTCCTTTCTCACATCCAAGGTCAAGTCCCTCTCTGTGGTCATGTTCTTGGTTCACTTCTACCTCAGTTTGAACAGCTTAAAGCTATAATAATAGCTTTTTAGTGCACTAGCTTTTTAATGCACTATAAAGGGGTTCTTTTCATTTTGTCACTGAAAGTTCTTACTTCACAAAGGAATGATGGGATGTTTAGGCTTTGTTAACATATTAAAAATGCATACTTGCTGGTGTTTACTCTTTAATTCAACTATGTGAGGTAGGAAACAACAGTCTAACAATCATCATATACTTCAGAGATGCTATTGCCAAAATGTAAATATATGTACAAGAATTATTCCACTGAAGAATTTGAAGAAATTACTAGAAGGTATCCAAAGTGTGTTACTAATTTTTTTTCATATTCTGCATGCATTTGATTTAATTAAAAATTATTATAGTTATTTAAATTATTTGTGAATATGCTTTATAAGTTAGGTACTATCAGCTCTTAAAGAATAGCAACTAGGTTTTCTTTATTATTTCTACTAAAGTATATAGGGTTGTGCTTGAAATATTTAATAAACATTATGTTAATGAATAATGAATAGATGGAAGGAATAAATGCATGAATGAAGTAAAATTCGTGGCTTAAATTATACTCCTAAAGAGCAAACTCTCCACTATCCTTGTTATGAGTTAACACTGGATGAATCAGCAGCAGAATAAAAAAAAATCAAAAGTATAAGCAAAGAATAATATTAATATTAGCATGAACTAATAACAATTTTTTAGTGATACTTAATATGTTTCTTCTTGATTTTCACTTTCCTAAGAATACTTGCAAAAAATGACAGTACTTTTATTTCTGACATTGCCTACAAATAGCTAGGTAATACAATGAATTGAGACAAGAAATTCAGTAAGAACTAAGTTAAAATATAGCCTCAGATAGTGTGGCTGTGCTACCCTAGACAAGACAATTAACCCATTGTGTTTATAATTTTCGCGTTTGCATAAAGGGGTAATTTATCTCTCAGGGTTTTGTGAGGATAAATCTTACAGTATTGTATACAATTTTATATATCTCTATATGTGTGTGCAAATATGTTTGTATATAAAATATCTAGAGAAAAGGAAAGAAATAGATAAAGAGATAGCCTTATTTAGAAATAACTATTTATGGATAGTTTTGTATCTATCTCATGAGAATAAGAAAAACTTACAAACAGACAGAGACAAAAAGAAGGAGAAAGATGAGGGGAAAGGAACAAGTATGTATTGAGGACCTACTATATTCTAGACACTATGCTAAGCACTACATATACTATCTCATACATATACATCCTCATGATATGTATCTTTTAATTGGAAGTTTGAAGACTGACAGGATTAACTTAGCATTTTCTTTTGTTTCCTATAGATTACTAAAAGAATTATGGGTAGTTAATTTGATGTGTAATAATAAGTAAAATTTTTATCAAATGACTTCAAAGATACAAAGTATTTTGAAATTAAATTAAGTATACAATATAAAGAATTCCAGGAATGAATATATGAACTCAAAACTGGTTTCAATAAATCTGATTTTGTCACCTAAGTCTTTCAATTTATGCCAAAATAGATTTAATGAAATGCAAAAAAGGAAAAAATTCCTTGAAAAACAGAATTTGTGAAATGGAAAAAAAAATCCATTGAACCAAACAGCTCACTTAAAAATTTAATTGGCCAAATTCAAAAGGAGATAAAAAGGTAACTGAAGAAAATAGTTCACTAAAAATTACAACTGAAAGAATGGAAATGAATGACTCAATGAGACATCAAGAATCTGTCTAACAAAAAAAAAAAAAAAATGAAAAAATAGAAGAAAATATAAAATACCTACTTGGAAAAACAACTTACCTAAAAAATAGATATTGGAGAAACAATCTAAGGATTACTGAACTTCTCAAAAAAATGAATGATGATGAAAAAAAGGGCTTATACATAATCTTTAGGAAATCATCAAGGAAAACTGCCCCAATATCCTAGACACATAAGATATAACAGTTATTGAAAGAATTAATTGATGATCTCCTGAAAGAAATCCCAAAATTAAAACTCCAAAGAATATTGTAACTAAATTTCAGAATTATCAGACCAAGAAAAAAATGACAAGCAGCAAGGAAGAAACAATTCATATATCAAGGAGCCACATCAGGACTTTAGCCAGGGCATAGCAGCTTCCACCTTAAATAGAAGGGCCTGGAATCTATATTCTGAAATTCAAAGGAATGATTGCAGCCAAGAATCAACTATCTAGCTAAATTGAGCATTATCTTTCAGGAAAGAAGATGGTCAGTCAATGATAACAGGTGAATTTCATTTATTTCTGATGAAAAGACAAGAGCTGAAAAACAACAACAAAAAAATTAATCTCCAAATACAGAACTCAAGAGAAATATAAAAAGGTAAAAAGGAAAGAACTCTTGAGAACTAGATCACTGGTATGGGTATACTTACAGAGTGCAGATATAATTTGATTTTATTGTGATAATATGAAAAAATAGAGGTGTAAAGGGGATTGTACTAGAAAAAGAGGAAAATGGAGGTAAAATGATGGAAATTACATCTCATGGCAAAGAAGCACTCTTATAATTGAGGGGGGGAAAGGAGGTGAATGAACATTGTGTGAATCTTATTCTCTTAAAGAGAGAATATGAGACATATTTAATTCCACAGAGAAACTTTTCTCACCCTATAGGGAGGTGGGAGGCAAAAGGGGGAAAGAAATGGGGAGGCTAATAGAAGGGAAAATAGAAGTAGTAGAGGGAAAGTATAAGAAAGAGAAGGGAATATAAAGGGGAAGAATGTTTCAGGGAGACGGTAGTCAGAAGCAAAATACTGGGGAGGATGGAAAGAGGGAAAGGAAAAAGAAAAATATAACTTGGGGTAAATAAAATGGGAAATGAAAATTAGCCATTTTAGGTGTGAATTTGAATGGGATGAACTATTTTATAAAACAGAATCAGACAGCAGAATGGATTAAAACCTGGAATCCTACAATGTGTTGTTTACAAGAAACACATTTAAAGCAGAGCAATACATACAGAGTAGAGGTAAAAGGCTTGAGGAGAATCTTTTATGTTTCAGTTGAAGAAAAAAAAAAAAAAAAAGCAGAGTTAGCAATCCTGATTTCAGATCAAGCAAAAGCAAAAATAGATCTGATTAAAAGAGATAAGGAAGAAAACTGTGTCTTGCAGGTGGGTACCACAGATAATGAAATAATATCAATACTAAATATACATGCACCAGTGGTATAGCATCCAGATTCTTAAAGGAGAAGTTAAGAGAGCTGCAAGAAGAAATAGACAGCAAAACTATAGTAGTGGGGGATCTCAACCTTGCTCTCTCAGTACTAGATAAATTGAAAGAAGTTCAAATAAATAAGAAATAATTTAAAATAAGTAAATATAATTTTAGAAAAGTTGTGTATGATCGATCTTTGGAGAAAACTGGAGACAGAATGGGGTATATTTTTTTCTCTGTGGTTCATGGAAGCTATACAAAAATTGACCATATATTAGGACATAAAAACCTTAAAATCAAATGCAAAAAGGCAAAAATAGTAAACATATCTTTTTCAGATAATGATACAATAAGCATCACATATAATAAAGAGCCCGGGAAAAATAGACCAAAAGTTAATTGGAAACTAATCTGATCCTAAAGAAAGTGTGGGTAAAACAACAAATTGTAGACACAATCAATAATTTCATCTAAGAGAAAGACAATAATGAGAGAACATAACAAACTTTATGGGATGCAGCCAAAGCACTTCTTAGGGGAAATTTTATATCTCTAGATGTTTATTTTCATAAAATATAAAGATCAATGAACTGGGCATGCAACTAAAAAAGTTAGAAAAAAAAGAACAAATAAAAAAAGCCCAAGGAAATACAAAGTTTGAAAGTCTCAAAATAAAGTGGGAGATGAATAAAATTGAAAGTAAAAAATTTTGAACTAATGAATCAAACTAAGAGTTGCTTTTATGAAAAATTCAATAAAATAGATAAAACTTTAATTAATTTTATGAAAAAAGGAAAGAAGAAAATAAAATTGTTAATATCAAAAATGAAAAGGATGAACTTTCCGCCAATAACAAATCCAAAGACTACAGCTTTTGGGATAAGAACTCATTATTTGACAAAAACTGCTGGAATAATTGGAAATAAGTATGGCAGAAACTAAGCATTTATACACACACCTAACTAATCTATACTGTTAGAATCTTTCCTTCTGAGAATTGCCATGTATGCCATGTCAAATGGTAGAGTAGTCCCAGAAGGTTAAAAAGGGGCTTGGCCTCTGAGGCAGGAGGCTGTGTCTTACAGGTGTTAGATCTTTTCTTAAGACTCAGCACTAACTCCAGGAGTCTCCTTTCTGTGGATCCACCTACACAGTGCTGAATAGGCTAAGCACAGGGTAATCCCAGAGAGTAATTCTAGAGAGTAAATATAAATATTCAGCTTTGCCATAGGCAAAGAGAAGGATACAGAGAGAAATAGAAAGAGGCAGAGATGTAGAGAGATTCAGGGATGCAGAGAGAGAGAGACACAGAGACATACATATATCTGCTCTTGCTTCCTGCTAACCCCTGCTTAGATTACCAATAACGAAAGACTGCTTGACACCTTAACATTAGTCTCATCTCCATTGGTAAGGAGGATTGGTATGTATGACCTTGGCAATCAGTAGCCTTGGAGTGGGAGGTTACACTATACCAAGATAAGATTGAAATGGATTCATGATGTAGACATAAAGAGTAATATTATAAACAAATTAGAAGAACAATAGTGTACCTCTCAGATAGATCTGTGGAAAAGGAAGAAATTTGTGGTAAAGGAGAACTTGAGTACATTATTGAATGCAAAATAGATAATTTTGATTATATTAAGTTAAAAAGATTTTGTACAAATAAAACCCATGTAGACAAAATTAGAAGGGAAGCAATAAACTAAGGAAAAATTACATTCAAGGGTTCTGATAAAGGCCTCATTTTTAAACCGTATAAAGAATTGTCTCAAATTTATAAGAATTTAAGCCATTTTCTAATGATAAATGGTCAAAGGATATGAACAGGCAATTTTCTGATAAAGAAACTGAAATTATCTCTAACAATATGAAAACATAGTCTCAATTACTATTGATTAGAGAAATGCAAATTAAGACAACTCTGAGGTACCAGTATACATCTCTCAGATTGACTAAAATGACAGGAAAATTTAATAAGGAATATTGGAGGGGATATGGGAAAACTGTGACACTAATACATTGTTGATAGAACTGTGAACAGATCCAGCATTCTCCAGAGCAGTTTGGAACAATGCCCAAAGGGCTATCAAACTGTGCATACCCTTTGACCCATCCCCAGCAGAATTTCTACTGGGCTTATATCCCAAGAGATCTGAAATTAGGGAAAGGGACCCACATGTGCAAAAATGTTTGTGTCAGCTTTTTTTTGTAGTAGCTAAAAATTGGAAACTGAGGGGATGCCTATCAGTTGGAGCATGATTGAATAAGTTATGGTATGTGAATTTTATGGAATATTATTCTTCTATAAGAAATAATCAGCGGGATAATTTCAGAGAAGCCTGGAGAGACTTATATGAACTGATGCTAAGTGAAATAGGCAGAACCAGGACATCATTATACATGACAACAGCAAGATTATAAGATGATCAATTATGATAGACATGGCTCTTGTCAACAATAAGGTCATTTAGAAGAGTTCTAATGTTCTTGTGAAGAAGAGAATCATCTGCACTCAGAGAGAGGACAATGGGAACTGAATGTGAAACACAACATATTTTCACTCTTTTCTTGTTTGCTTGCGTTTTTTTTTTCTAATTTTTTTCCCATTTGGATCTGATTTTTCTTGTGCAGATGATATTTATGGAAAAATGTATAGAGGAATTGCAAGTTTAGCATATATTGGATCACTTGCCTACTGGGGAAAGGGGAGGAAAGGGAGCCAAAAAAAAAAATTGGAACATAGAATTTTGTAGATGGGAATGCCAAAAAGTATCCATTTATATATTTTGAAAATAAAAAACTATAGTTAAAAAATAAAATAAAAAGATAATAATTGAGAAAACCTTCATCATAAAAAGGCATCTTAAGCCTTTCATATATATATATATATATATATATATATATATATATATATATATATATATATATATATATAGGAAGGTAAAACTATTCAAGTTATGTTGGTCATTAACCTTTATACAGACACAGATCCTGTCCCTAATATTTCAGTTTCTGTCCCACTGACTTTAAATCAACAACAACAACAATAAAAATACTGAAATCTGCATGCTTTACCAAACTTATATAGAGGCAGGTGAATGACATTGCGGATAGGGTGCTGAACTTGGATCTAAGATTATTTTTGTGAGTTCAAATCTGGCCTTATACACTTTGTAACTGTGTCAGATCTATTTGCTTCAGTTTTCTCATCTATATAATGAACTAAAGAAGAAAATGCAAACCAGTACACTATTTCTGCCAAGAAAACCCAAATGAGGTCACAAAGAATTGGATATAATCAAAAAATGACTAAACAAACAAAAAGTATAACAATATTAATTTTTTTTACATGATTTTGTCTGCCAAGGTATATCAAACTTGTGTGTGTGTGTGTGTGTGTGTGTGTTTGTGTGTGTGTACAATTGATTCAAACCTGAGTAGAATTTGTGTATATATTTCTCTGTGTGTATGCATATGTATACAATTGGTTTAATCCTGAGATGCAGAAGTTACAGAAATCTTAATTTATTTGTGCCCCTCCATTTTGTCAGGTATATTATCTTTGAGTGAATAAAGACCAAAAAATCATAAATTTTGAGTATATACTTTTTAAAAAAACAACAAATGAAAAAATGGCATCATTGAGTTCTATAGTTGGGATTGAAGTCAGCATAGCCCTAGCACAATATACATGGTAAGCGGCTATTTAGCCTTAACTTTCAATCAGGAAGAATTTCTCTTTTCCCCGGCTTCTCATTCCATTTTTAAAAGATCTAGCTTCTTTCTACAGCAAATCTCTTCTCATTTCTCTTAATTGTAATGTATTACTTCAGGTGATTGTCTCTAATAGTTGTTTTCATGTTGTCTCCACTTTAGACTTTGAGCTCCACAATGGCACTATCTTTTTGGCCTCTTTTTGTGTCCCCAGTGCTTAACACAGGGATGGTACATAATAGGCACTAATAATTGTTTATTGGCTATCTCACTGATTTAGCAGGACACAGATAACAACTACTGAGAGGCATGAAGATAACTATATGAAAAGATCCTGAGTGAAGTGGAGAGATCCAGGTAGAAAAAGATAAACAATGGCTCTAAACATTTTAAATTTAGACACCTATAGCAATAGCAATAACATAACAACAAAAACAATTAAACAATATACAATAAAAGTCAAATTAATATCTAAGAAAAGATGAAAATTTCGCTTCTTTTTCTTCTTTGAAAAGGTGGTGGTTTGGACATAGAATAGTGTGCTTTGCATGTGGGGTGTATGTATGTGTGTGTATATTTGTGTATGTGAGAGAGAGAGAGAGAGAGAGAGAGAGAGACAGAGAGAGAGACAGAGAGAGAGAGAGAGACAGAGAGAGAGAGAGAGAGAGAGAGAGAGAGAGAGAGAGAGAGAGAGAGATCAAAATTGGATCATCTGTGAATGAACTTTGTGGAATTATTTTCTTTTTTAATCACAGTGTTCAAGGGAAGGAAGTTATATTTATAAATGAAGGTAATATAAAAGTTTAAAAATAATTTTAAAAATATATATGCAGAAAAGAAGTATTTATTCAAAGGTTAAACTATAATATGAAAGGGTGAAGTAAGTGTATTTGTGTATTATATTCTGTCAGATTCTGGCAAATTAAGAACAGACTGATGTTTCATACCATTTTCGGGGCTTTACAAAAGTCAGTCAAAAGTAGAGTTTGTCAGTGTTTTTCCTAATTTTCTCTATTGCTTCAAAGAATCTGTGATCACAATCATGTGTGCTTTTCATTTAACTTATTTTCTGTGATGTTTATGTATGTCCTCTCATAAGTTAACTCCAGGGGGCTCATTCAAAATACTGTGTCATTCTCTCTCTCAAATGAAGGTCAATATTTTAATAATTTTTTTCTAATGATGCTGCCTGACAACAAATCTTAGAATACTTCAGAACTTGAAACCAACTCAAAAGGATCATCCTCAAAATGAAATAATATATAGTCTAAAGTTTAGCATGGCATACTGTGATATCTATGAGTCAAAAAGTCCTGGATGTAAGTCTTTCTTAGACATATATTGTTTGGATGGACCATGGATTAAGAAAATTAACCTTTGAAAAACCTAGATAACTTTTTAAGACTTAAGTTAGAAAACAAGGTTAGCTCTACATTGGTAAACATTTATTTCCTCACTGGGGAGTCATCTTCATTAATTAATTCATCAAAAGATATATTTTTCATCTTTTCTTAGAGACTAGTTTGACTTTTATTGTATATTGTTTAATTGTATTTGTTGTTATGTTATTGCTGTTGCTACACGTGTCTCAATTTAAAATATTTAGAGCCATGTTTATCTTTTTCTCCCTGGACCTCTCCACTTCATTAATAAGTCATCTCCAAATGTGTGTCCCTTTCTCCCTACAAAAAAGTACAATTCATTCATCCTTGTTTTACATACAGAAGACATGAATGAATGAATTTCAGAGGTATCTATAATCAAGATCTCATCATCTATATTACAAAGTTGGATCCAATTTTACATCTAATTAGAAGTAGGAAAATCACAGTCAATATATGTAGAATTGGCCATTTAGCTCATGGAAAGTTAACATTAGTAAAAACTACAATGTTCTTGGCATGATGCTACTGAAGAAATCACAAATATACTAAAGGATACAATGCTGAAAAAAATTACTTGTATTTCCTTCTCACTCTCTTTTCTATTTAGTTTGCATCAAAATATGTATGACCCATTCTTCATCTTGAATCTCTGTCAAGAGATGGTAAGTTTACTTTCTGATCAGTCCTTGGGAATGATGGTTGTTCCTAATATTGATCAGTGTTCATAAGTATTTCAAGTTGTCTTTACAATATTGTTGTTGCTGCATAATTTTCATTCCCTATTTGCTCACATTAGTCTGTATCAGCTTATATATGTTTTCTCAAGCTTTCATGAACACTCTACCTTTCATCATTATAGTTAGATAATTCTGAATCTCCCTAGCTGATAAAGAAAAGATCT
Source organism: Sminthopsis crassicaudata (assembly GCF_048593235.1). Classification (NCBI taxonomy): domain Eukaryota; kingdom Metazoa; phylum Chordata; class Mammalia; order Dasyuromorphia; family Dasyuridae; genus Sminthopsis; species Sminthopsis crassicaudata. Next base: position 84,131,629 of record NC_133620.1, on the reverse strand, counting down.
AGACTCTTTTGACAGTAACAGTAATATAGCCATAAGTTGATATAAGTTTTTAATGTCCAGTTTGCCAAGAATACTACACAACTACAAAGGATGTTTGGAAAATACCTACAAACTAATTTTTTTTCTAATAACTGCACTAAGTAAACAATATATTGTAGGGTTCTGTTTTTTTTTTTTAATCCATTCTGCTATTTGTTTCTGTTTTTATGGGAGAGTTCATTTCATTCACATTGATAATTATGATTAACAGCTCTTATTTCCCTCCATTTTATTTTCCTCCCTGTATATATTTTTGTTTTCTCTTTCCACCCTGTCCTTAGTCTTGTGTTTGTTTTTTTACCTATCCCACCTACTATATTATCTCCCATCACCCCTCTTCCCTTCTCTTAGTAGTGTTTTTTAATCCACTTCACACACTAGGTTATCTTCTATCATCACCTCTCCCCTTTCTCTTACCAATTCCCCTAGGGTTTCTGTCCTTCCTTCTACTTTGCCCTGCCTTTTCTTTTCCTCTTTCTTCTTTGATATCTTTATAGGATTAGTTAAATGTTTACACCCAAGTGAATGATGAAATTATTCCCTCTTAGAGCCCAAATTGATGACATCAAGTTTCAGATAATACCCATTCCACTCCCTTCTTTCCCTCCATTGTAACAAGTCTTTTGAGTTTCTTGATGTGAACTAATTGTCCCATTATACTTCCCTTTCCTCTTCCCCCAAGACAAATTTTTTCCACCCCTTAAGTCTTTTTTCTTTGATGTCATCACATCAGGAACCATTCCCAACCACCCACTCAGTCTCTTTGATGCCCACTTAGTCTGCCCCAGTGTGAGATACAGTTGCAGATATTGTTTTCTCCTCTAGAGATGTAAACAATTTATCATCTAATTATATATATATATATATATATATATAGTATAAATAGATAGATAGATTTCCCCCTGTTTACCTTTTTATGATTCTCTTGAGTCCTATGTTTGTAGATTAATTTTTTTGTTTATTATGTTTTTTTTTTCAATAGAAATAACTAAAAGTCTCTTACTTCATTGAATATTCATCTTCTCCTCTGAAAGATGCTGCTGAATCTCAGTGGGTAGTTAATATTTGGTTGTAACCCCAGGTCCTTTGCCTTTCCAGAATATGGTATTCTAGGTCTTCTGGCCTTTATTGTAGAAGCTACCAAGTCCTGGGTAATCCTGACTGATGTTCCTTGATATTTGAATTGTGTTTATCTGGCAGCTTGTAGTAATTTTTCCTTGAGATTATGATTTTGGAGGTTTTACAACAATATGTCTTGGAGTTTTCCTTGTGGGATCTCTTTCCAGAGGTGAAGGATGAATTTTTTCAATAACTATTTCCCCCTTTATTTCTAAAATATTAGGGCAGTTTCTTTTAATGGCCTCTTGTAGTATACTATCCAGACTCTTTTGTTTAGTCATGGCCTTCAGATAGACCAATAATTTAAAAATTGTCTCTTTTCCAGGTCAGCTTTTTTTTTCAATGCAGTATTTCACATATTTTTTCATTTTATTTAGTTTATTTGACTGATTCTTGTTGTCTCACAATGTCATTAGCTTCCATTTGCCCTGTTCTAGTTTTTAATGTGTGATTTTCTTCAATTATCTTTTGTATCTCCTTTTCCATTTGATTTATTCTAGTGTAGAAGGAGTTGTTTTCTCGAGACAGCTTTTTTCCTTCCATTTCCAAGTTGTTGATTCTCTCATGCATAGTTTTCATTTCTTTTTTCATTTTTTTCTTCTCTCTTATTTACCTTTTAAAATCTTTTATGAGCTTTTCCAAGAAGCCTCTTTGGTCTTGAGACCAATTTATCTCACTCTTTGAGATTTCCTTTGTGGACATTCTATTCTTATCTGAGTTTGTGTTTTGGTCTTCCCTGCCACCATAGTAGCTTTCTATTGTCAAGATTTTTTTCTGTTTTTTATTCATTTAATTCCTTTTCTTATGACATTTCCTAATATTTATTTTTTGCTTTTATGGGTGAGCTCTTCTCCTGGGCTAAATGGGGCACTGTCCCAAGCTTCCTGAGCAGCTCTGAGCCTTGGTTTTTTAGCACAGCATATTTGTGTGGACAGGTGGCAGCTTTGCCTGCTGTTTCTAGAAAATAGCCTGGTTTCCCAGTTCCTTCTGAACTGGGACTGGAGGCTGTCCCCCTGCTGTGCTCTTCTGCTGAGCCAGAAATGAGAGTCTTAGTTCTGATAGGCTGTGATTAAGACCCTCTCACATGCTTTCCCAGAGTCTGTCAGAGCTGGGCTGAACATCTTATCACATCAATGTGAATGAGCTTTCTTAAAGTTTTTTCAGTCTATCTTGAGCTGGAAAGAGGCTTGGTTCCATCAGACCCTGTTCAGAGACTTTATTTCCAGTGGTTTTCAAGATAAACTGGGAGAGCTCAAGCAGTTTCCTGACATTTATTCCATCTTGGCCCCAACCTGAAGTTCCTATAACTGCACTATGGGAGTTGAACTTCTATAATATGTACTTTTTGTAGAAGAACTTAAGAATCCACTCAGAAAATACAGAACACTGAGGTTTCTACAAATGTAGCTATGGCAGTGACAATCAGCTTCATCATTAATAGATTTTTTTGAAATTCAAAACTATCCCTGAACTGAGACTATTCTAGTTTTACTACAAATGTAAACTGTATTTTAAATAAGAGTGCATGTTAAGAGGAACTTCACCAGAAATCCCAGCTCATTATATGCCTGAAATGAGTAACATTCCTCACCAAACTTAAAATCCCCATCTACAGATGGAATTGTATCTACCAAATACATCTTATTCTTTCATTCAGCATAATAGTTGCATACTTGTGAATTATAATTATGTGTTTTTTTCATAATTTAATCAATTCTTTCACCATCTAGAGTTCTGCTATCTGTTCTACTCCCTTGTTATGAGGCTTGCAACATCCCCTCCTTTCACTATCTTCTATCTTACCTACAAATATATTTTAAAGTAAATACAATTGTACCTCTGCCAATGCAGTTTTACTGGATTGGCATTGGGTTGGAATTGGTTGTAATTATTGGGTTCCTGTATCTCACAGTTTATCTCATTTTTTTTTTAGCCTTTGCACATGTTAGTCTCCTTTAAAGGCTTAGGAAAGAGGTTGAAATAACTAATACAAAAATAAAGAGGAGTGGATACTTTATATGTTTTTGCGTTCTCTCACAAATGTCATGTTTTCTCTTTGGTTACAGTAACATATGTATAAAATTTAAAAAGAAAGATGTAGTGTAGAAAAAAGAATATGGGCACAATTTAGCAGAGAATTTCTCATAAATGTTACCGGGGTGAGACTGGTGGGGTGCCATAATGTTTTTCAACATACTATAGGCATTATAATGAGATTAAGTGCAAGATTCCAGGTAAGAAAAATAATATGTGTATTGACTATGTGAAGAATCTAAGAGCAAAAAAATAGCTTTCTTGAATATATGAAAGAAAATTATCAGAAGAAAAGGAAGCCAGGAAAAAAAAAATTACCTGGGTTTAGTAAAATTCTTAGTTAATTTTTTTTAAGTTTTAGTTAAAGTTCTTTAATTAGTGAATCACCCTGCTATGCTCAGAGAAACACATTTTGTAAGAATCAACGGCAAGAAGCCTGAGTTATTAGAAATAATTCCTGAAAATTCATAGCATAAATGCCTAAATAATAAAGTGTTAGTTTTTTTTAATTACATAAGAGAGGAATAAATTATTTTTTATATAATATCATAGATGTGTCAGAATCAGCTAGGTAACTTTTTCATAACTCCTTTCACCTGAAAAATTTGTATACAACCCTGAATATATGGATATATAAAGCAGATATACATATCAAAAAATTAAATTTCACAACCCCCACATTCAGGTATGTAACCCACATGAGACCATAACCCACAGTTTAAGAAATTTTGGTGTAGGCATCACATCAATGACTAAGCATTGGTGTCACTAAGTCCTGAGTTCAAATGTTGCCTTACACCCTTAATAATTATGACACTGATGAAGTATTTTAACCTCTGTTTACCCAAGTTTCCTCAACCAAAAAGAGACAATAAGAATTTTTTTTCACAAGGTTATGAGGATCAGAATCTATATAAATGCTTATTTGCATCCTTCTGCATTATATTCATATGCCATAATTTGGTCAGGTGTTCACCAGTTGTTGGATAATCCTTTTATTTTTAGATCTTTGTCACTATAAAAGTTTGCTCTAGTAGTTTTTTTCTTTTTCTTTTATCTCTTGAGATATAGATGTAGTAGTAGTGTCAATGGATCAAAGAGTATGGACATTTTAGTGGCTTTGGGAGCATAGTTCCATATTGCTTTACAGAATAGCTAGAACAATTCATAGCTCAATCAACAGTTCACTAATGTACCTGTTTTCCGCAACCCTTTCAACACACCATGTAAGAATTTGCTTTGCTTGAGTGTACATATTTATCACAAGGGGTTTCTTTTCTTTTAAGTTGCAGTTGGGGAGAGAAAATAAATGCTGGCCAATTGAAAAACAAAGTAAAATTAAAAACAACTATGCCTTTCTTTCTGTGTTAGTTTCTCACTACTTTCCATAATTATTTCTGAGTTAGTTGACCCTTAAAACACTTCAATTAAATGGGCTCTCAGGAGGTCTCTATACAATGCCAGCATGACTATCACAGGAGTGAAAGAGCTACTCAATAGCAGGTTGGTATACCTGGTGCCAAGCATCTGGCCCTGTTTTGCTTTCCTTTTCCTACTAATGACTGAAACAGCAGATTGTTTTCGAATTGTGTAAGTGCTATTTCAAAGCAAATGAATTGTTTGGGCAAAGTCACAAAAACATCCTGCACTCTTTCAAAAACCCACATTTGGGAACATAGATGTCTACTGTGTTACCTCCTGAAACAGATTGTCTTCTTTATTTTAAGCTCACTTTTCTCTATAAAACTATAACAAAAGAACACTGGAATTTTTTTTTTTAATGACGTTACTGTTAGCATTTCTCTTCTATAACTACATTTAATACATGCTTTTCCAGAGATGAGATAAAATGAACTATGCATTGCATAGCTCTCCATAACTATTCCAGTAACCTTAATAAAGCAAAGTATAGCTTAAGAAAATGGCCATTTATAGATTAATTAATAGTATTTTAGACAGGTTGATGCAAGTCCTTATCTTAGTCTACTTTATAAATGGGAAATGTTGTAATAGGGAACCATCAAGTCAACTGAGAATTTGTGACTATTCATATTTGAGATAATCTCCTGCTCGCCACCACCTGCTATGCATTGCTTACACAGCTCACTGGTCCACTAGAGAGAAGCTGGAAACCATTAAAATGATGATTAGCCTATTCATAACAACAGTCAGCAGACTGGCAGCTATTAACAGGAAGGCAATAATGGGAAAATGGAGGGAAAACATAGGATCCTGATAAGAAGAGCTGGATAATATCATAAGGGAAGCATGAGTACCAGAAGACAAACTTCAAACCACAGTGGGAAACAAGATGAGACAAAAAGCATCATAGTCCCAGGGGAAAAATAAACTCCAAATATGGTTATCCCTACCTTGTCTTAACTTTGAACAATTATTTTTTGCACAACAATGGCATTTCTCCTGGGACTGAGGGGGAAAATAGGATCATTCTACTACCATTAAGACAGAGAAGCCAGATTTAAAATGATACAGACATTTGTTGAAGCTGTGAATTTTAGCCTTTCTAGAAATATATGTGTGTTTGCTAAATATGTTGTTTCCCTACTCTTTATCAGAGGGGAAATAAAAGGTTGTTGTTGTTTTTTTGTTTGTTTGTTTGTTTGTTTATTTGTTTTATTTTTTTGTTTTTAAGGAAACTTAATTACAGATATCTTTTCAATACTCCCCTCACTTCAGAATGATTTTCCCCCAGCTTTGTAGCTGTGGAGACTTCTATTGAGCTCAGGGGATCTAATTATACTAAGAAGTGAGTCTTCCTAGTGGGCTCTAATAAGCACAGTTCACTGCAGAATTTTACCAGTGTGTGTCAAAGGCCCACAACTGTGTGGGGCTGATGCTAGGGGCATGTAATACATAGCTTAGTAATATAATTGCAGTAAACACTTACATCATTACTAGGGCACTGCTGGAATTAGAGCAGAGGCCACAGCAATGGGAAGTTATCGTTTCATTAATGCTGATCGGTGGGGGTCAAGGTGGTAATGAAAGGGCTAAAGGGCTAATGATCCCACCTACAATAAACACTATTTACTATGTGGTCTTGAGCATGCTCCTAGGGTAGCAGGAGTCTTATGAAGGGAATTGTGTTTACCATCTGTTCTCTATGCTTCTTGTGATTCTTTCTGCTAGCCTACTTACTAAAGAAAGTGACCTAAAAGGCACTGAAAAGAGAAGTAGGAATGAGTGTAGGAGGAATTTATAAGAAGCCAAATTAAATGCCAGAAGCATATAAATAAGATTACCTATTTCTAAATGCCCTATCTTTAAAACAAAAAAAAATCTATTCCTTTGAAACTATGGTTAAAGTTCAACTATTCTGAAAAACAGTTTTGATGTATAAGAAAGTCAGTGAGATCTTTATACTCTTTGATATCATTACTTAAAACATAGTCCAAGGTGGTTTTAAAAAAAGAATTAAATGGCCCAGACATACGAAAAAGATCTTAACATCTTTTTCTCTGGTACTAAAAGCTAGAATCAAAATGGTTACTCATCAGTTGATGAATCATCCAACTGAATTAAGGTAAATCACTTTTTGGAATATTACTTTGCTCTACAAAAAGATGAATATAAGTAGTTTGAACAAAGATTAGAAAACTTATAATAACTGAAACAATAAAAAGCTCAAACAAAAATAATATGAATAAAATGATAAATAAAACAATAAAAAACAGATTAATTTGAATATTAAATCTTGGTCTCAGGGATTAGAGGATAGAATACATCTTTTTCATTGAAGTAAGTCATGGTGCATGATGCTATTCAACAAGATGGTTATGTTGATAGTATACTTTCTTTTCTTTGTTACAAAGGACAATGTAATGGTGAAAGATGGTAGGGAGATCTCAGAAAATGGCTGTAGTGGGAGAAAAAAAGATCACTGAAGCTTCTCTACCTTTAAATACAATTTAACACAGCATTAGGTTGGCATATACTATTAGGTGATTAATAAAATTTGATTCATAAATTAGTGCTTGTTTGAATATATCATTTTTGTTCAAAGATGTATCTTCATCTAACATAAACTCAAAAAGATTCTATTATGGAATATGTCTGAAATAATGGCATTGGTCTGAGCAATAGTTGAGTTACTTTAGTCTTTGTCAATGAAATACATAGAGATAAACTCATCAAAGTCATCATATATCATTTTGATTATGAAATTTTAAATTACCTAAAATATTTGGAAAATGAGAAGGTACAATTGATTCAGCCTTTGATTATTTGAGTTAGTGTATATATTGTTTGCATATTAATATAGGTACCCAATTTCCTAGTATCACACAAACAGATATTTAAAATAAATTACTTTTGTTTGGACATTCATCTCTCAGTCTTTTATTCCCTTGTTACATATAAAGCCCAAAGTATTTGCAATTGACATTCTAAACATGTCTGCTAAGAAAAAAATGTATCTAGCTAGTTATCACAATGATATAAAATCAATATATTAATTATCAATTTCATTGGCACAAGATGACTTGTTGCAATGTAACCTCCAGAATAGTTTTACATTGCAAATGTAGACATTTCTTTGTAATCAATATCACTTCTGCCAATATACTGAAATGAATTTTCAATGTAAAATTTTACTCCCTGTAGTCACATAGAAGATTGATATACTTGCTACACTAAAAATCCATTATCCATGTGATTATTCCTTAAAACTTTATACAGACAATTCCATCAGCAATGTTATGTAATGATTGTATGAAGGGGACTTTACTCAGAATCCCTGTTGCCTCACTGGAACAAATTTGGCCAACCATAACAAATAGCATAGTAGTTTTGGGCTCTGCTATCCAATTCAAATCTATTTCTTTTCACTTGTGACACTGGGACAGTTTAATCTAAGTATTTATGAAGTGAGAACAGGTAAACAAAATAAGGCTGAAGAAACTGATGAAAAAAACATTTTGAGAAAACTTTTATTTTTCTATCAGAGATCAAAAAAATAAATCTAACCATGTGACATAATCAGAGTGTTGTTGATTCGACTCTAAAGATCCTTGATAAAGCTTCCATGCAGCTGGAGCAAAGAAATTGTTTGTCTTTCCTACAACTCTTAGAATGTAGGTATAAAAACCTCATTATTTGCATTACTATACATTCTCTTAGAGAATTTTTAGCATAATGGAGAAAGTGCTATACTTGAAAACAGAAAGTTCTCACTTCAAATCCTGCTTCAGACTTTTACTAGCTGAATGGTCATGGACAAATCATTTAAGTTTTCTGAGGCTTAGGTTTCCTCATCTGCAAAATGTTGATAATAATAACTAATACCTACCAGCCAAGGTTGTTTGAAGCTCCAGTAAAATAATATGTGTAAAGTTATTTGCAAACTTGAAATTATTATGCAAATTCTAGCTATAATTCTTCTTATAAGAATTCAAGCTAGAATACCAGCTATTTGATTCCCAAATTTACTGATGTTCAATATGGGAAATAGCAAACACTCTAGTTAATCTGCTGTACTTGGATCATTTCTAGCTACTTCTTTCCACGTATAGTTACTTTCAAGTTATATATAATAGAGAAATATTTTTTTCTGAATTACATTGTGCATGCATAAAATATTATTTAAAGAATAATTAATTCAAAGATACAGATGCATAGTCATATAGAAAAATACCAAAGTAAGAGTCAAAGTCTTGGGTTTAAAAATGAAATCAAGAGGAGGCAACAACTCCCTGAATATATCCCTCCAAATAACATTAAACAATATCTCAAATCAAATTTTGGAGTGTCAGAGACAACAAAAGGTCAGAGTGAGAGATTGTTCCAATCTAAAACAATGTAGGAGGTCTGCAGAAGGAATCAGTGAGTGAGGGTCAGCCTAAAAACCCCATAGGCAGCAGCACCAGAATGAACTTTGGAGGTGACTATAAGAGTTTTTCATCAGCAATTTTAGGAACTCCCAGCCCAGAAATGGTTAGGGGCTGGGGGAGCCAGATAACTGGTTAGGAGGAGATTATAGCTGACTTTGGCTATGGCTGGGTACAGCTAGTGTTGGCTGACAACTCCATTGCCCATATGCACTTATGTGTCATGAAAACATTTAAAACTTGCAAAGTCACAGAACTATCTCTGAAATATAGAAGAAAAAACCTGAAACTTGGGACAATGCCTCCCCACAACAAAGTTAGCAGAGCCCAACTTTCACATACAGTTCAACATAAGAAATAAGCTGGGAATTAACAAGGAAAGAAAGGTACTACAGTGAAAGGGAAAACCTAGACATAGTTCAGAAGAAAGCAGGTTGAAAACAAATATAAACAAAGACTCTTCTTAAGGAAGAATAGGCCAAATGAAAAAAGGAAGCAGAAAATGCATTAAAGAAAATGATTTCTTAAAAATTAGAATTCAGCAAATGGAAGCTAATGGCTCTATAAGACACAATGAAACAATAAAACAAAAGTCAAAAGAATGAGAAAAAGAAAATGAGAAAAAGGGATGTATGGGAAAGGGGAGAAGGAAGATAAACAAATGGTATCTTTGACCAGAGAAAACAGTGATGAATTCTAAGTGCAAACTGAAGTATAGTTGTGGAATTTTTAACTTTATTTTTCTTGCTTTATTCTAGTAAATGACTAATATGGAAATGTTTTGCATAATTTCACATGATATCATATTGCTTGACTTCTCAATGATGTTGAAAGAAAACATTTTAATTCAAAATTCTAAAAAAAAATGTTAAAATATAATAAACTAAAAGAAAAAAATTGGATCTAATACATTACCCATGTGACTTGGTCAAATCACTGAAGACCTCTGATTCATTACCTTCATAGGGTTTTTTTAAAGAGCTTAGAGATAATTTAGGCAAATATGCTTGGGAAATATAAAAATATAAGAAACCATTATCATTAAGATATAAATGTAATAAATATAATTTAAGGTACAAACAGGTAGGTAGAATGTCTATAATATAATATAATATAATACAATACATGAATATATACATGGGTAATTTTTTTCATAAACTGAATTTGATTCTTATAGAAATAGTATTATTTTAATTTTGCCTCTTGATGTCTGGGTGAGAGATAACGAGATAAATAATATCAATTTAATCAATGCATTTTCATTATAAATTCAATATATTTCCTTTTGTTTGTAAAACTTAGGAGGGTTTAAAGATGATGTTATCAATCCATTTGATCCATTTTTAGACAAGTATTTCAAATGACAAAATCATGTGAATGTAAAAATAGAAAAAATATTTTACTTGGTGTTCTGGATATTGGTTTGATTTAAGCATTGAAGAAATTGTAGAAGATGCACAGATATTGATCATGATAATTATAATAACCTTTCATTTTTATGATACTTTATAGTTTTCATTTTCACTTTCATTAGACCTTTACACAGCTTGTCATCCTAAAATTGATGTCTTCTTCATCTCAACCTCTTTGAATACTTGGCTTCCTTCAAAGTTCTGCTATGGTGCTATTTATTAACTGAGGTTTTTCCAATCCACCAGTCACTCACATAGACATTCTTGTTATCATTCCCTACCTCCTCAACATATTTACTTATTTGGGTAAATCTCACAACCCCTTCAAGAGAATAAGAATATACATTATTTAAGAATGTATACTACTTCAGAGCAGCTAGGTAGTGTAGTAGATAGAGCACCAGTCCTAAAGTCAGGAGGACTTCAGTTCAAATCTGATCTCAGACACTTAACACTTCCTAGCTGTGTGACTCTGGGTAAGTCACTTACCCCCAATTGCCTCAGGGGGAAAAAAAGAAAGCTACTTCCTTTTGATTTTTCTCTTTCTAGTGCGTGGCATACTTACTTGTCTTTTTTAGACAGTTATTTGTTAAATTTAATTAAATCAAATTTTATCATTTCTAATTTTTTTTTTAATTTGGAAAGGGAGTGATACACTTTAAAATTATTATTATTGCATCCTATTAGCAATAATCATACAAAATCAGAAATTAAGGTAGCTGTACCATCTTATACCATCTATATCTCTATATATCTATATATATACTATATTTATACTATAATGTTCTATCATATTTCACCAAAGATGATGGATTTTTATTATCTTAATGCTGCTGGAGTTACTTTGAATCTTTTTATTCATTAAATATG